>NC_069501.1:1210690948-1211060948 GCF_027579735.1 Bombina bombina | reverse complement strand
TTGTTGAGGACTTCTTGCCGCTTCGCTTAGAACTTCTCCTGGCTTCGTTGAGGATGGATGTCGGCTCTTCAAAACTGTAAGTGGATCTTCAGGGGGTTAGTGTTAGTTTTTTTTAAGGGTTTATTGGGTGGGTTTTATTTTTAGGTTAGGGCTTTGGACTGCAATAGAGCTAAATGCCCTTTTAAGGGCAATGCCCATCCAAATGCCCTTTTCAGGGCAATGAGGAGCTTAGGTTTTTTAGTTATGGCTTTATTTGGGGGGTTGGTTGTGTGGATGGTGGGTTTTACTGTTGGGGGGTTGTTTGTATTTTTTTTTACAGGTAAAAGAGCTGATTTCTTTGGGGCAATGCCCTGCAAAAGGCCCTTTTAAGGGCTATTGGTAGTTTAGTTTAGGCTAGGGTTTTTTTTTATTTTGGGGGGGCTTTTTTATTTTGATAGGGCTATTAGATTAGGTGTAATTAGTTTAAATATCTTGTAATTTGTTTTTTATTTTGTGTAATTTAGTGTTTTGTTTTTTTTGTAATTTAGGTAATTGTATTTAAAGGGACAGTCTAGTCCAAAAAAAAACTTTCATGATTCATATAGGGCATGTAATTTTAAACAATTTTCCAATTTACTTTTATCACCAATTTTTCTTTGTTCTCTTGTTATTCTTAGTTGAAAGCTTAACCTAGGAGGTTCATATGCTAATTTCTTAGACCTTGAAGGCCGCCTCTTAAGAATGCATTTTAACAGGTTATTCACCACTAGAGGATGTTAGTTCATGTTTTTCATATAGATAACACTGTGCTCATGCACGTGAAGTTACCTGGGAGCCATCACTGATTGGCTAAACTGCAAGTCTGTCAAAAGAACTGAAATAAAGGGGCAGTTTGTAGAGGCTTAGATACAAGATAATCACAGAGGTAAAAAATATATAAATATAACTGTGTTGGTTATGAAAAACTGGGGAATGGGTAAAAAAGGGATTATCTATCTTGTAAAACAATAACAATTCTAGTGTAGACTGTCCCTTTAATTTATGTAATTGTATTTAATTTAGGTAATTTATTTAATTGTAGTGTAAGGTTAGGTGTTAGTGTAAGACAGGTTAGGTTTTATTTTACAGGTAAATTTGTATTTATTTTAGCTAGGTAGTTAGTAAATAGTTAATAAGTATTTAGTAACTATTCTACCTAGTTAAATTAAATACAAACTTGCCTGTCAAATAAAAATAAACCCTAATCTAGATACAATGTAACTATTAGTTATATTGTAGCTAGCTTAGGTTTTATTTTATAGCTATTTAGTTTTAAATAGGAATTATTTAGTTATTAATAGTAGATTTTATTTAGATTTATTTTAATTATATTTAAATTAGGGGGTGTTAGGGTTAGACTTAGGTTTAGGGGTTAATAAATATAGTACAGTGGCGGCGACGTTGGGGACGGCAGATTAGGGGTTAATTAATGTAGGTAGGTGGCGGCGATGTTAGGGACAGCAGATTAGGGGTTAATAATATTTAACTAGTGTTTGCGAGGTTGGAGTGCGGCGGTTTAGGGGTTAATATGTTTATTATAGTGGTGGCAGTGTAGGGCTTAATAACTTTTAGTATAGTGGGGCGATGTGGGCGGGACAGCAGATTAGGGGTTAATAATATTTAAATAGTGTTTGCGATGCGGGAGGGCGGTTGTTTAGGGGTTAATAAGTTTATTTTAGTGGTGACGATGTCGGGGAGCTGCAGAATAGGGGTTAATAAAAAAAAATTGCAAAACCTGTAATAGCAGCGCTATAGGGAGGTTAAATACCGCCGATTTTGTGGTGGTCATTCATTTCCTTGTAGCGCTCAAAACTCGTAATCTATCTGAAAGATAATAAAAATAATAATAATAATTATAATAGAAAATTATTATACACAGTGTCCTTTCATTGTAAAGCCTCTTTATGAGATATCTTAGGCCTAGATTTAGAGTTGGGCTCCTAACGCTGGTTTTAGGCTACCGCCGGTATTTGGAGTCAGTCAGGAAAGGGTCTAACGCTCACTTTCCAGCCGCGACTTTTCCATACCGCAGATCCCCTTACGTCATTTGCGTATCCTATCTTTTCAATGGGATCTTTCTAACGCCGGTATTTAGAGTCGTGGCTGAAGTGAGCGACAAAACTCCAGCCGCAGAAAAAAGTCAGTAGTTAAGAGCTTTCTGGGCTAACACCGGTTTATAAAGCTCTTAACTACTGTGCTCTAAAGTACACTAACACCCATAAACTACCTATGTACCCCTAAACCGAGGTCCCCCCACATCGCCGGCACTATATTTAAATTTTTTAACCCCTAATCTTCCTCTCTGTACACTGCCGCCAACTACGTTATCCCTATGTACCCCTAATCTGCTGCCCCTAACACCGCCGACCCCTATATTTATTAACCCCTAATCTGCCGCCCCCGCTATCGCTGACCCCTGCATAGTATTATTAACCCCTAATCTGCCGCTCCGTACACCACCGCCACCTACATTATAGCTATGTACCCCTAATCTGCTGCCTCTAACACCGCCGACCCCTATATTATATTTATTAACCCCTAATCTGCCCCCTCAACGTCGCCTCCACCTGCCTACACTTATTAACCCCTAATCTGCCGAGCGGACCGCACCGCTACTATAATAAAGTTATTAACCCCTAATCCGCCTCACTCCCGCATCAATAACCCTATAATAAATAGTATTAACCCCTAATCTGCCCTCCCTAACATCGCTGACACCTAACTTCAATTATTAACCCCTAATCTGCGGACCTAATCTCGCCGCTACTGTAATAAATGTATTAACCCCTGAAGCTAAGTCTAACCCTAACACTAACACCCCCCTAAGTTAAATATAATTTAAATCTAACAAAATAAATTAACTCTTATTAAATAAATTATTCCTATTTAAAGCTAAATACTTACCTGTAAAATAAACCCTAATATAGCTACAATATAAATTATAATTATATTATAGCTATTTTAGGATTTAGATTTATTTTACAGGTAACTTTGTATTTATTTTAACCAGGTACAATAGCTATTAAATAGTTAAGAACTATTTAATAGCTAAAATAGTTAAAATAATTACAAATTTACCTGTAAAATAAATCCTAACCTAAGTTACAATTAAACCTAACACTACACTATCAATAAATAAATTAAATAAAATACCTACAAATAACTACAATTAAATAAACTAACTAAAGTACAAAAAATAAAAAAGAACTAAGTTACAAAAAATAAAAAAATATTTACAAACATTAGAAAAATATTACAACAATTTTAAACTAATTACACCTACTCTAAGCCCCCTAATAAAATAACAAAGCCCCCCAAAATAAAAAAATGCCCTACCCTATTCTAAATTAAAAAAGTTCAAAGCTCTTTTACCTTACCAGCCCTGAACAGGGCCCTTTGCGGGGCATGCCCCAAGAAATTCAGCTCTTTTGCCTGTAAAAAAACACATACAATACCCCCCCCAACATTACAACCCACCACCCACATACCCCTAATCTAACCCAAACCCCCCTTAAATAAACCTAACACTAAGACCCTGAAGATCTTCCTACCTTATCTTCACCTCACCGGGTATCACCGATCGGTCCTGGCTCCAAAATCTTCATCCAACCCAAGCGGGGGGCTGGCGATCCATAATCCTGTGGCTGAAGAGGTCCAGAAGAGGCTCCAAAGTCTTCATCCTATCCGGGAAGAAGAGGCGATCCAGACCGGCAACCATCTTGATCCAAGCGGCATCTTCTATCTTCATCCGATGAGGAACGGCTCCATCGTGAAGACCTCCAGCGCGGATCAATCTTCTTCTGACGACGTCCAACTGAAGAATGACGGTTCCTTTAAGGGACGTCATCCAAGATGGCGTCCCTCGAATTCCGATTGGCTGATAGGATTCTATCAGCCAATCGGAATTAAGGTAGGAAAATTCTGATTGGCTGATGGAATCAGCCAATCAGAATCAAGTTCAATCCGATTGGCTGATCCGATCAGCCAATCAGATTGAGCTCGCATTCTATTGGCTGTTCCGATCAGCCAATAGAATGCAAGCTCAATCTGATTATTCAAGAAATAGTGACCTTGATGCACATTTTTTTTTGCCACACTTGTCACTCAAATCATTTATATTTCAACATGCACACTGCTATGCAATTTTAGCATAGCAAGTTTTTAATACATATTCACCAGTTATGTTCTTATGCTTTTCTCGCTCAATAAGAGTTAAAACGGTTTCACTTCTTTTTTGTTGTTTTCTGCACATGGAAAGATTTATCACACACAGTAAACTCTATTCACCTACCATGCCTGTCAAACAAAAAGATAAGAAAAATCATGTGTCTGAAACATGTCTTGACACCACTAGTACATCAGCAACCTCTAAAATAGAACTTAAACCTACAGTAAGTCAACTCTCAGATATATTTTTACCCCAATTTGAACTTGTGAAAACACAGATATCAAGTCTAACCACATAAATTAGACAATTTGCTTACAGGCTAAATGAGATAGAAGATAGGGTCTCTGAAGCAGAGGATAAACTTAATTCCCAAGATCAGTTGTTGAATACCCAGGGACAACACCTTCAATTATTACAAACTAGATTAGATGATCTAGAAGATTGATTGAGACGCAACAACCTGAAAATGATTGGCCTCCCAGAAAATAAAGAATTCTCTGATGTACTTAACTTTTCCACTGTTATATTACTCCAAGCCCTGGGAATTCAACAACAAAACCTACCTCTAGCAATTGAAAGGGCCCATAGGAGGGAGTAAACAACACAGGCTTTAAATTTAACAGACCAATCATGGTTAAATTTCTGAATTAAGACAAGATTAATTTGTTAAGGCTATATTTGTTTTTAGGAGAATATAAAATACTTCTCTTTCAGGATTTCTCTAGTGAAACCTCAATAAAGAGGAAAAATGGCACCATATTGTACAAAGCTAATAAATATTGGAGTCAAAGCTAGACTCATTTACCCAGCAAAAATTACCATAGAGGAAAATGATTTTACTACCACATTATCTAAACTTGAAGAAGTTAAAGATTTTTTTAAACAAAGAAATATATCTCTTACATAATCTGATTTATATTGGGAAGATGATCCTAGCTCCTACATACTATACATTCTCTTATAGAATGATAAGAGTGAATAAGATTATTAATACTCTGGTCGTGTTGTTTTTATTTAGTCTTTGTTTCTCCCCCCCCCCCCCTTTTTCCCCCCTCTTCTTTCCCTGCTCTTCACTTCCGCACGGGTGGAAAAAACAATGTAGGACTATGTTTCTCTCACTTTTATAATGAGAACTTTTATTAAATACCTTTCCTGGAAAGTAGGGGGTATCAGTTCCCTGATAAAAAGAAAGCTGATAATAAAGCAGCTAGGTAAACATAACCCGGACATAGCATTTATCCAAGAAACACATCTTAAAGATAAGGATATAACAAAACTCAAGAGTAAATGGGTGGGGGAAGTTTTTGCCTCCCCGTGCCTCCACATTAAAAGGGGTGTAGCGATATTACTTAACAATGAAATACGGCTAATTTTAGAAATAGAAATCTCAGACAAGAAATATATCCTATGCAACAGATATGGACCCAATAAAGCAGATTCAGAGTTCTGGCACAGACTTAACATATTCCTATCTAAATATATTGGACAACATTTAATTGTTTCACGTGACTTTAACTTGATTCCCACTCGATCTGTAGATAAGCTTGGTCAAAAAAACACTGGCCATTCAAATAAAAAATCTCAGATTTTCACAAAATTATGCAAAGACTTAAAAGTACATGACATACCGTGACTGCAACATCATGAAACAAAATTATACACTTGTGAATCTAAGTCATACAGATCTCTCTCTCGGATTGACTGTTTCCTAATCTCAGATTCACTACTTTTTCTAGAAACTAGAACCGAAATAAATGACGTTATTTCTGATCACGCCATTATCTACCTAGAAATTCAAACTGGAATATTTGACCCAGAAAAAGCTTCCAAGTTCTTTTTTCCAAAATTTTTTGTAAATAATACACAATTTGGAAATTGGTTAGTTCAGAAGTGGAGAGAATATAAAAAAATATAATAATTGTATTGTAATAAAATAGAAATATTTTGGGAAACTTTCAAAGCCTATCTCAGAGGGGAAATTAAAGCATATATGTTTAAACAAAAAATAAATTTAAAGCACGGGAGCTACAACACAAGAAAGCCAGACAAGAAAGAGATCTTTGTATCACTCAAAAACTTCCTGGGAAGAACTTAAAATAAATGCAATTTACAAAGGCCATTTTGGTAAATCTGCTAAATACCTAGCTAGATTAGATAAAGCAAGGAAAAAAATAAATACAATCGAAGCCATTATTGACGGGACTACAAGATACACAGATCTTGTAAGTATTAAAAAAAGTATTTCTTAAATACTTTGAAAATATTTATACCCCAAAATAAATAAATCTGTTAAAAAACATACCTTTTGGAATAAAGTGAAACTCCCTAAAGTTTACTCTGCTCTTCTAGAAAACTTGAACACCCCCATATTACGCCGAAGAAATATTGGAAGCTATAGATGCTGCTAAATTGGGCTCCAGGTCCAAACCAAATACCAGTTAAATTGTTTAAAATCTTAAAATCTGATATTTTAGACACATTAACCTCATTATACAACAAATATTTCACTAAAGATCAAATGATATCCAAATATTTTTCATCCTCACTTATCACACAAATACTCAAAAAAGGGAAAACCCCAAAAGACCCAGGTTCATACAGACCCATATCTCTATTAAATGTAGACTATAAAATATTTACCTACATTGTTGCAAATAGACTCAAAAGATGCCTAAATGAGATCATACATGAAGATCAGACCGGTTTCATGTCAGGTAGCTCCCCTACTAAGAACACATGCAAAGTAGCGCTATTTTTAGAATACTTTTGGAATGAGTTTGAGAAGAAGAAAAATATCACTAATACAGATTTTGCTCTTCTGATAGTAGACGCTGAAAAGGCCTTCAATTCCGTAATTTGGGATCATCTATATTCTTCATCTCTGAAATTTTGGCTTCTCAAGAAAATTTTTAACGTTCGTCAAAGCGATACATAATTATCCTGTTTCCTCTATCATTGTGAATGGCAGCTTGACAACTAGTTTTACTTTAAATAAAGGCACAAGACAAGGCTGTCCACTTTCCCCACTCTTATTCAAGGTAGCAATTGAACCCCTAGCAATCCTCCTCAGACAGGAATTAAAAGGAATTAGATTAGGGAATAAGGAACTAATACTTTCATTATATGCGGATGATCTACTTTTATTTCTTAAGAACACTAAAACTACCATTTTTACCTCTCTACAGATTTTTGACCTATTTAGTTCAATTTCTGACTATAAAATAAATCTTTAATGAAGTGGAATGCATTAGATATTTTGGCATTTATTTAAATAAGAATCCCAAGAACTGGTATAAACTTAATCTTACAATTTTCTTTACAGGAGCAATATCTAAAATGAACAGATGGCAATCGTTCCCCATATCCTTCTCAGCTAAATTAATGCTAATTGAAATAATATTATTCCCTCAACGCCTATATATTATGCAAAACTTACCCTTGTTCGTTATAAATAAAGATATAAAATCCTTCTATAAAACATCAGCTAATTTCATTTGGGGGGGAAGACATTTGCTCTCAATACGGAATATGGGGGGTTCTCTTTCCCTTATATTAAACTATATAATATTATAATATTGGCTCGCTATGCAGTTGATTGGCTCTCTAAGGAAAACTATCTAACATATGTTGATCTTGAAGAGCTAGTAATATCCCCTTTTCTACTTAATGCAATTCTCCACTGCCATAAAAAAACAAATTCCATCAAATATACAAAACTTGACTACCCTATACAACTCTATTGTTGCATGGCAGAAATTATGCCTCCCTCTTGACATAAATTACCTTATGTCCTCTTTTCTTCCAATTATAGGTAACCCTAATTTCATACCAGGAATAAAATCTCAAGTGTTTGAAATGTGGGTACAAAAAGGATTAGTGTATATAGCCCAAACACTGGATAATACCAACCAGTTAAAAACTTTTAACGCTATTTCTGCAGAATTTAATATCTCTAGTAAGTCTTTCTATGCATAACTGCAACTTAGGCATTTTATCAAAAGCAATACAGAGCTTTTTCAAACGGTGGCCCATTCCAGTAAACTCGATGTCTATATCAAACTATACAGACAAGGGTTCCATTCTATTTCCCTGCTTTATAAAATTTGCCTAGCTAAACAAGGGCAAAATGCCTTAAGCCTGATCTACTCAAAATGGCTAAAACATTTTCCAGATTTGAACTCAACTGAAATAAAATCTAATTAAGTGGATCAGAGAGGCGCCTATCTCTAACACATGGAAAGAATCTCACATAAAACTAATAAAATAATGTCTATATTACCCCTAAAAGATTAGGTAAATTGAAAAATCAATACAGTAAAATATATATATAGGGGGCGTCCTAGATTGGATTTGTTAGCTCTGTAAATATACAAATCTAAATATTAGAATATAGAGGGCAAATAGTAGAGAGATTAACAACACTCTATTAGTGAAAAAGCAAAGCAAGGAAATATTACAAAAAAACAAATAAAGAAAAGGAACAAAAGTATATAAATCAATATAAAAGTCCCATATATAAATTGAGGGTATATTGAAATAAGCAACCAGAGTATGTGGGTAAAATCCAGGTCAGACAGATGTCTGTGAGTGGATCAAGGGCCAAGATCCACGGGTCAGTAATCTATGGAAGATGAAAGGAAACAGAAGTGCCACATGGCCTAGTATTGTATGTACTTGTGTGAAGATGTACATAAAATGTTTCACTCACAATTATTTAAGCACCCCTCTTGGTGCAAATAGCGCAGGCTGGAATCAAACAGTCATACAGCAGACTGGCCTCCGGTACAGCTTCAAACGCAGTGTAATGGATCAGGATACGGTGTCTCAAAAATTTCTTGCGCCATATGAGATGGTAGTGGTGAGAAATGATGATATAGCAGCAAGTGGTAAGTTAAAAACTTACTTTAATAAAATCAAATAAAAACGTGTTTCTCAATCAACCAATGGCTGTTTCATCAGGCTTAAACTGATTGGTTGGCTGAGAAACACGTTGCTGTTTTTATTTGATTTTATTAAAGTAAGTTTTTAACTTACCACTTGCTGCTATATCATCATTTATCACCACTACCATTTCATATGGTGCAAGAAATTTTTGAGACACAGTAGCCTTATCCATTACACTGCGGTTGGAGCTGTACCTGAGGCCAGTCTGCTGGATGACTGTTTGATTCCAGCCTGTGCTATTTGCACCAAGAGGGGTGCTTAAATAAATGTGAGTGAAACATTTTATGTATATCTTCACACAAGTACATACAATACTAGTCAACGATTAGAAATAAGCAGCTAGCGCCCGGATAAATGTACCTGCTACACTATAAATAGACCCCCTAATAAGGTCCTAAAGAAAAGTGCGATACAAAGATGTATATAGGAGCGCCAAAAGCCAAGGTATACAGCAAGTTAATACTTCAGCAACACCACTAGTTATCTATGGGTGTGTAAAGACAACTAGATGGAATCTATTAGTTACAATACAATCCACCAAAAAAGGTTCATATAAATGATGAATTAATTCACATTTAGTAAAACATTATATCCCATAGGCCTTTGTGTTTAGTGCACTTTGTTTTTTCCCACAGGACTTTAATTCTACGGATTGGGAATCTGGGACTATTTCCACCTATTTTTAAGAATTGAAGTTATTCATGGGATCAATATAGGACTATAAAATTTGGACTCAATTCGCTTGCTTTGGGGACTTATGTGGAAATCAATTTGATCATTTGGGGACCAAAGATGGATTGAACCTATTATCCATAACATTTAATTATATGTTGATTTAATTATTGCTATTAGATATCTCTGTATTAGATATCTCTGTTTAGTTTTTATCTGCAGGATTAACATTGTTAAATAGGGATTTATATTAGATATCTTTGTTTAGTTTATATATCTATCAGAGACAACATTGTCACTGTAATTGAAATTGTGACATTAGGATTGTGACACACGGCTTTTTAGTAATCACTTTTGAAAGTATATTTGAACACTTTCTCAGCACATTTTTGTCATCTTTTTTTGATCATACCGGTACTCGATCCAATTTGGGCTAGGCACAGTTTATCTTGGCTCAATTTGAATTTTTTATTCACTAATTTTTTATTCACTTATTTTTCAATTTTCAATTTTTAATTCTAATTTTTTCACAATAGTTGTATACATGATTTTAACCCATATTTGGGCCACCACTTGATACACACATTGTTTTAGATCACAATTGTACGATTTACATTAATGTTGTGACCATTCTCTGAGATAATGGAATAATTATCTGAACCACAAATTGATTAGCTAATAGATAGATCTGATCTTATATAATTTTGATTTCAGATTCTTATCCCACCTTGATAGGTCTGATCATCTATGTTTTTTATACTGTTTTTTAAACTGTTTTTAATGTTTTACTAAATGTGAATTAAATCATCATTTATATGACCTTTTTTTGGTGGATTGTATTGTAACTAATAGATTCCATCTATTTGTCTTTACACACCCATAGATAACTAGTGGTGTTGCTGAAGTATTAACCTGTTGTATACCTTAGCCTTTGGCGCTCCTATATACATCTTTGTACATACAATACTAGGCCATGTGGCGCTTCTGCTTTCTTTCATCTTCCATAAATGGAAAAATTATGGTGATGTAACTTGCTCTAGATGTAATGCCCAGATATCATACACTGCTTAGGGTACTGTCCAAAAATTCTCAAATTTTGGAACAAACTTCTTTACTGGATAAATAAAATATCATCCCTCTCAACCCAAAATACATAATTTTTCTCTGTAGAGACCTAAATATAAAAGACCATAACCTAATCAATTCTATTATTATGATAGGCCACAATTTAATCTTAATGGAGTAGAAATCCAGAAATGCACCTACCTTATCTGTTTTTTTCAAAATGATACATTCCCAAATTATATTCGAGCATTTTAATATTATGACACAAAAAGATAGGCAAGTTTGTGCTTTTTTTACTAAATGTTGGAGAGTTATTTTGTCATATCCATTATCAGTCCAATGTATGCTTACATTACAATTCCATAAATCCGACTATTTCCAAATATAGGTCTTAAGAGATATCTAACCCCCCCCCCCCGACTCATGGTCTTTTGGGTGACTACCCAGGCTGAAAGTTGAAGTCTAGGAGGAAGTCGAAAATATTATTTTTTGATTCCCTTTTATTAATGTCTTCCTCACTTTTACTCTGTTTTGACTATTTGTATATTACCACCGAAATGTCAATCTGCTTTTTCTTATATGGTAACAGGAGTAGCTGCCATTTATATAATCTCAAAACCCCAGGGGTTGGGGAATATACGGCCGATTGTCTGTTTTAATATTGATTTCTATAGGATAGTATATCATGGAAATGTACAGCATAGGAATTTGTTTATGAATTGCATGAAATTATTAAATTATTGCGCTGTCTTACTATATCTCTTTATAAACAAGATGATATATTTTCTCTTTTTTTTTGTATGATGGTTCATATATTGTCTGCATTTTCTGTTTTTGATTAGTTTTTCTTTTTTATTTATATTTACCACGTTACCCTCCCTGGTATCTTGAAAAAGTAAAGAAATAAATATAAAGAAATAGTGAGCTTCTATGATATTTTTTGAACACTTAACAGCAAGGGTCATGATCCCAAAGTTAAGTATATCAGGTTCAGGAGTAATATGTGTAAAACCTCTTTACAGAAAGGGAGGTTGATTCTTTTAGAAGATATCCAATAGCTGTGGTAGGTGCAATTATTTCACAGGCATACAAGAATGACTGGCATATGCATAAGGCTGTCCTAAAACTTATTAAACTTACAATCCCCTTTCTACAATCAAAATATGTCTTCCTATATTTCTAAGGTGTTAAACTATGACCCTTTGGGCTAGACTAGGAGCTAGACTCTTAGCTGTTGCACGCGAGCGAAAAGGCTCTTTGCACACATCAGAAGTAGCAGGTGTACTATGAGTTGAAAGTAAACATGTTTGTTTGAACGCAATTGAATTTAATGTGCATTGGGATAGCGCAACTTCAGAGCTACGGTTAACTGTTATCCTTGATTATAAAGTATGAAAAAAACACTTAAAAATACATTTAAAAGTACAGTTCCAATCCAGTATTGCATAAAAAAGTTAAAAGGGCTCAAAGATATGAGGTGGCAAGTGTTAGAAAATGAAAGGACTGCAAAGGGCTTTAGCATATATACTGTATATATATATATATATATATATATATATATATATATATATATATATATATATATATATGTCAAGGTATTTGAAATATTATTAAATAATATATAGAGGTATATTTTTCTTTATTTAATAGATCTGTGGATATGAACATGGTCTGTAGGACAGGTTCAGTTCTCTCCCATTTCTTCAATTACACAAGAGATCTCACACACTCAATATGTTAAATTATGCAATTGTATAATTTAGCAAGGAACTAAAATTAACACAGTTTCAGGAACCTCTGTATGATTGCCTGGGAACCAATGTTAAATGACAGCACTTTGATACAATGGAACATTTGGCCTGCCCAATTTAATACAGTCACTTAGAGGAATGTTGGGGGAAGTAATTTTGAAAGAGAACAGGATGAGTCATAAAAGGCAAATTAAGAGGATAGATTGTCAGATAGGTAACACCACACAAAATATATGGAGACGAAATGTCTGAAATACCCATCTTGGAACTGATCAAAATCATAGAGAAACAGCTTTTATATACATAGGTGTTAATCATCCTTAAACATCAAATACACATCTGCACTACTAGCTAAACAGGAAATATGCTGCATTAAGACTTTTACAACTACTCGTGGATTGACCCCATGTGGTGAGTATGAGACAAAAAGTCTGGCAACTGAAGTTACTGAAAAGTTAGAATGTTAGGATAATACAGTGAAGGCCCATGACTTACATTATGATTTCAAAACAACTGTATATATTTTAATGGATATGAGATGTATATATATATATATATATATATATATATATATATATATATATATGTGTATATATATGTGTATGTTTTGAAAGCATGAATATCTTAGCCTCTGTGTGTTTAAGAACATGAATAGATGTTTATGGACCTGAAGAGAAGTGATTATTAACATTTATTTTTATTTCAGATCTACATAGACAGGATTCACTTGGAATACAGTACAATACTGAATTAAAAATAAGCTATTATTCACATATAAATGCCAGGATACCGATAACATTGTAATGCATTTTAAACTAATAATTAGCAGTATTAAATTACCTTAATATAATAAAATGTTAATAATATAACATATTTGGTATCAGAATAATCAGAAAAAAATAACCTAATATTAACCATCTGTAATTGGGGTTATATATGATTAATGCAGAGAGTGTGATCTGATTAAATAACCATTTTATGAAAGAAATTTTTTTTTAACTTGCTTAAAAATGTTAGAGATGGTCTTGTTGTATTTGTTTGTTTGTACGTCTGCTGCCACCTGGTGTTATGTTGCGAGAACTACAGCCAGAAGGTTCTCTCTGGTTGTTAAAAATGAAATTTCCAAGGGCCAATCCGATTTAGACTTCCCAGATAACCAATGGGAAGGTCAGCTCCCGCAGGGCCACCCACAATTTACCAGTGATGGGAAAACCAAATAAAAAGTGAATGCAATGGAGAGAAAGGGACAGATTTTGCTGACTTGAATGATACATTGCTGGGCGTCCAAAATACACTCATTCTAAACAAGCTGATCTACCTTCTTCTCATTGATTGCGATATACACTTATTGGTGATCTGAGGTAAAATAATTCCTACCAAGGAATAATCGGATATCGACTGCTTTTACTTTGGTAACGTATTCAAGGTTTTGTAAGATAAGTTATATGCATAGTCAATTTGTATTTAATAGATTTAAAGAAACAGTGGCCTAGATTTAGAGTTCGGCGGTAGCCGTCAAAACCAGCGTTAGAGGCTCCTAACGCTGGTTTTGGCCGCCCGCTGGTATTTGGAGTCAGTGATTAAAGGGTCTAACGCTCACTTTTCAGCCGCGACTTTTCCATACCGCAGATCCCCCTACGCCATTTGCGTAGCCTATCTTTTCAATGGGATCTTTCTAACGCCGGTATTTAGAGTCGTTTCTGCAGTGAGCGTTAGAGCTCTAACGACAAGATTCCAGCCGCCTGAAAAAAGCAGGAGTTAAGAGCTTTCTGGCTAACGCCGGTTTATAAAGCTCTTAACTACTGTACCCTAAAGTACACTAACACCCATAAACTACCTATGTACCCCTAAACCGAGGTCCCCCCACATCGCCGCCACTCGATTAAAATTTTTAACCCCTAATCTGCCGACCGCCACCTACGTTATACTTATGTACCCCTAATGTGCTGCCCCTAACCCCGCCGACCCCTATATTATATTTATTAACCCCTAACTTGCCCCCCACAACGTCGCCGCAAGCTACTTAAAATAATTAACCCCTAATCTTCCGACCGCAAATCGCCGCCACCTACGTTATCCCTATGTACCCCTAATCTGCTGCCCCTAACATCGCCGACCCCTATGTTATATTTATTAACCCCTAATCTGCCCCCCACAACGTCGCCGACACCTACCTACACTTATTAACCCCTAATCTGCCGAGCGGACCTGAGCGCTACTATAATAAAGTTATTAACCCCTAATCCGCCTCACTAACCCTATCATAAATAGTATTAACCCCTAATCTGCCCTCCCTAACATCGCCGACACCTACCTTCAATTATTAACCCCTAATCTGCCGACCGGAGCTCACCGCTATTCTAATAAATGTATTAACCCCTAAAGCTAAGTCTAACCCTAACACTAACACCCCCCTAAGTTAAATATAATTTTTATCTAACGAAATAAATTAACTCTTATTAAATAAATGATTCCTATTTAAAGCTAAATACTTACCTGTAAAATAAATCCTAATATAGCTACAATATAAATTATAATTATATTATAGCTATTTTAGGATTAATATTTATTTTACAGGCAACTTTGTAATTATTTTAACCAGGTACAATAGCTATTAAATAGTTAAGAACTATTTAATAGTTACCTAGTTAAAATAATTACAAATTTACCTGTAAAATAAATCCTAACCTAAGATATAATTAAACCTAACACTACCCTATCAATAAAATAATTAAATAAACTACCTACAATTACCTACAATTAACCTAACACTATACTATCAATAAATTAATTAAACACAATTGCTACAAATAAATACAATTAAATAAACTATCTAAAGTACAAAAAATAAAAAAGAACTAAGTTACAGAAAATAAAAAAATATTTACAAACATAAGAAAAATATTACAACAATTTTAAACTAATTACACCTACTCTAAGCCCCCTAATAAAATAACAAAGACCCCCAAAATAAAAAATTCCCTACCCTATTCTAAAATACAAAAATTACAAGCTCTTTTACCTTACCAGCCCTGAACAGGGCCCTTTGCGGGGCATGCCCCAAGAATTTCAGCTCTTTTGCCTGTAAAAAAAAACATACAATACCCCCCCCCCCAACATTACAACCCACCACCCACATACCCCTAATCTAACCCAAACCCCCTTAAATAAACCTAACACTAATCCCCTGAAGATCTTCCTACCTTGTCTTCACCATCCAGGTATCACCGATCCGTCCTGGCTCCAAGATCTTCATCCAACCCAAGCGGGGGTTGGCGATCCATAATCCGGTGCTCCAAAGTCTTCCTCCTATCCGGCAAGAAGAGGACATCCGGACCGGCAAACATCTTCTCCAAGCGGCATCTTCTATGTTCTTCCATCCGATGACGACCGGCTCCATCTTGAAGACCTCCAGCGCGGATCCATCCTCTTCTTCCGACGACTAGACGACGAATGACGGTTCCTTTAAGGGACGTCATCCAAGATGGCGTCCCTCGAATTCCAATTGGCTGATAGGATTCTATCAGCCAATCGGAATTAAGGTAGGAATTTTCTGATTGGCTGATGGAATCAGCCAATCAGAATCAAGTTCAATCCGATTGGCTGATCCAATCAGCCAATCAGATTGAGCTCGCATTCTATTGGCTGTTCCGATCAGCCAATAGAATGCGAGCTCAATCTGATTGGCTGATTGGATCAGCCAATCGGATTGAACTTGATTCTGATTGGCTGATTCCATCAGCCAATCAGAATATTCCTACCTTAATTCCGATTGGCTGATAGAATCCTATCAGCCAATCGGAATTCGAGGGACGCCATCTTGGATGACGTCCCTTAAAGGAACCGTCATTCGTCGTCTAGTCGTCGGAAGAAGAGGATGGATCCGCGCTGGAGGTCTTCAAGATGGAGCCGGTCGTCATCGGATGGAAGAACATAGAAGATGCCGCTTGGAGAAGATGTTTGCCGGTCCGGATGTCCTCTTCTTGCCGGATAGGAGGAAGACTTTGGAGCACCGGATTATGGATCGCCAACCCCCGCTTGGGTTGGATGAAGATCTTGGAGCCAGGACGGATCGGTGATACCTGGATGGTGAAGACAAGGTAGGAAGATCTTCAGGGGATTAGTGTTAGGTTTATTTAAGGGGGTTTGGGTTAGATTAGGGGTATGTGGGTGGTGGGTTGTAATGTTGGGGGGGGGGTATTTTATGTTTTTTTTTAAAGGAAAAAGAGCTGAAATTCTTGGGGCATGCCCCGCAAAGGGCCCTGTTCAGGGCTGGTAAGGTAAAAGAGCTTGTAATTTGTGTATTTTAGAATAGGGTAGGGAATTTTTTATTTTGGGGGTCTTTGTTATTTTATTAGGGGGCTTAGAGTAGGTGTAATTAGTTTAAAATTGTTGTAATATTTTTCTTATGTTTGTAAATATTTTTTTATTTTCTGTAACTTAGTTCTTTTTTATTTTTTGTACTTTAGATAGTTTATTTAATTGTATTTATTTGTAGCAATTGTGTTTAATTAATTTATTGATAGTGTAGTGTTAGGTTAATTGTAGGTAATTGTAGGTAGTTTATTTAATTATTTTATTGATAGGGTAGTGTTAGGTTTAATTATATCTTAGGTTAGGATTTATTTTACAGGTACATTTGTAATTATTTTAACTAGGTAACTATTAAATAGTTCTTAACTATTTAATAGCTATTGTACCTGGTTAAAATAATTACAAAGTTGCCTGTAAAATAAATATTAATCCTAAAATAGCTATAATATAAATGTAATTTATATTGTAGCTATATTAGGATTTATTTTACAGGTAAGTATTTAGCTTTAAATAGGAATCATTTATTTAATAAGAGTTAATTTATTTCGTTAGATAAAAATTATATTTAACTTAGGGGGGTGTTAGTGTTAGGGTTAGACTTAGCTTTAGGGGTTAATACATTTATTAGAATAGCGGTGAGCTCCGGTCGGCAGATTAGGGGTTAATAATTGAAGGTAGGTGTCGGCGATGTTAGGGAGGGCAGATTAGGGGTTAATACTATTTATGATAGGGTTAGTGAGGCGGATTAGGGGTTAATACATTTATTATAGTAGCGCTCAGGTCCGCTCGGCAGATTAGGGGTTAATAAGTGTAGGTAGGTGTCGGCGACGTTGTGGGGGGCAGATTAGGGGTTAATAAATATAATATAGGGGTCGGCGATGTTAGGGCAGCAGATTAGGGGTACATAGGGATAACGTAGGTGGCGGCGGTTTACGGAGCGGCAGATTAGGGGTTAAAAGTGTAATGCAGGGGTCAGCGATAGCGGGGGCGGCAGATTAGGGGTTAATAAGTGTAAGGTTAGGGGTGTTTAGACTCGGGGTACATGTTAGAGTGTTAGGTGCAGACGTAGGAAGTGTTTCCCCATAGGAAACAATGGGGCTGCGTTAGGAGCTGAACGCTGCTTTTTTGCAGGTGTTAGGTTTTTTTTCAGCTCAAACAGCCCCATTGTTTCCTATGGGAGAATCGTGCACGAGCACGTTTTTGAGGCCGGCCGCGTCCGTAAGCAACTCTGGTATCGAGAGTTGCATTTGCGGTAAATATGCTCTACGCTCCTTTTTTGGAGCCTAACGCAGCATTTGTTTGAACTCTCGATACCAGAGTTAAATTTATGGTGCGGCCAGAAAAAAACCCGCGGAGCGTTAACAGCCCTTTTACCGCCAAACTCCAAATCTAGCCGAGTGTGTTTTAGTTAGCATTTCACAGCCTATATATATATTGTTTAAATCTGCGTCTGATTGACCAAGTAACTCATCTATGCAAGTTCTGATATTGTCAGTTAATTTTGTATTGGGATAAATTGCAGTTAAATAGCAGAATATATATATATTATCCTATTGTTTTATAAACACTGTTTAGAATTGTATTGCTTGGATGTTAAAGGTTTTTAGTCCCATTGTGTTAAATAAATAAAAGGCTGAATTGTGAAGGTATATTTTTCTGGGTTTTGTAAGAAGGATAGCATATCTTAAGAGTTGGTTTTAACGCATATAAACTTTTATTTAGTTTCCTTTTACTGCAAATATAGTTCAATATGTTTATGGATATTAACTAAATAAAAGAATTCAGATATTTATATTAATTGTATGGTCTAGTAGGTACATGGTTGATAAGGGTTTCTATTTCTTTGTATTGTGTTTATAACCCTGCCATAAACTTATATACATTATTTGGATAGCACTGCTAAGATTTTCATAAATATACTGACATAATAATTGGAGGCATTGCATGAGATTTAATAATATCCATCATAATTGATATAATATATTTGTAAGTAAATAGAAACTATTATAAAAGAGAAAAAAAAAAAAAAAATCATATTTCGATATTAATATTTTGAAGATATAATTTTTTTTTGAAAAGTTGAAATATTAATTTTCATATTTCGAGATTGACATTAATATCTTGAAATATTATTAAATATTAATTTTGAAAAATTAATAAAAATATTAATTTTTCATATTTCAAAATTAATCAAAAATATTGATTTTTCATATTTTCAAAGTTAATCAAAAAATATTAATTTTTCATATTTCGGAATATTAATTTTTCATATTTCAAAATTAATAATATTTTTTTTTTGAAATATAAAATTTTTCTCTCTTTTTATTGGCAAAAATTGTATTAGCATTTTAGTTAAATAAATACTAAACCAATACAATAATGTCTGTAGCCAGAAGTGACTCATTTAATTCTATACATAGCAATGAAATTGGTCCCATAACCATACCTATTACTAAAGGTCAGGTCCTTAAGAAAGATATCTTAAGTTACCTTAAAGGGAAGTTTAATATTGCGGGTGAATTAAATGATTTTATGGATATGCTTGAAACTAGGGCTAAAAATATTACCGTTAATAATAATATGTGGAATGAAGAGAATGAATTCTTCCAGGAATTATTAATGATTAATCAATGCGAAGCTCCCAAAAAGCGAGACGAACTAATACTAAAATCCTGGCCCCTTTTAATATGCATAATTGACGAAATGTCGTTTTGTGTCACAGACAAACGATTGCAAATACAGGAGCTAGAAAATAGTATTCGTTCCTCGCGCAGACGCGAAGAGGGTTTAAAAATAGCCAAAAATAAAATGGATGAATTTGCCCAAAACCTAGCCACCTTAGATAAGCACAATATGGACTTAATCGCGCAGATACAAGATTTAAATAAACAGCTTGCGCAAAGCCAGAGAGAATTAAGCGATTTAAAAAGGTCATATCGCCATAATGAAAACCCCTATATTAGCAATGAGAATAATACAGATAATGCTAACTCCTTTAGCGAACGCGTTAGGGACGAGGTACGAAAATATATAGAACAACATAGACAAATGACCCCTAACGGGTCAGAAGTAGATTTCCCAAATAGACAATCCCCTCAGGATGTAAATCCAGAGGACAGCTGTAGCGCAGCTGATGCGGGGGAGGGAAACTCTAACAGAGAATCCCAAAATAAGTCTGATAAAGTCTATGATTCCCATAAAATAATCACCTTCGTACAACGCGCAGTACCTATATTCTCCAATAAGGGAACAACATCTGTAATTGATCATTTACAGGCTTTTGAAAATGCGTTAGCTATAATGAATGTTACAAGTGAGAAATTGAAAATTGAATTTCTACCTTGGGTATTTGACAGTAAGCATCACAAATTCTTTGCCTCACTAAAGGATATGAATATTCATTCCTGGAATGGGGTAAAACAACAATGCAGAAAAGAATTCGGGCAATATCGCACTAAAACTGCCGCGAAAATAGCGGTATATGGTTTAAAGTGTCGTGCGAATCAGAGTCCAGTCGAATTCCTTTCTGTATTGAAAAATGTGTACAGTATGGCTGAAGATAATCCCAGATTTGATGGCTCAGAATTTGTAAATTTATTTTTTGAAGCATTGCCTACACCCATCAAAATCAACTTAGCTAGAGATTTTGATGAGGACTGCTCATTGGAATGGCTGATCAAAGAGAGTACGAAGTTATACTCTATTCAGCAGTCCAGTGAGCAGGGGGTTAAAAAGGAGTCAAAACCCAAAATTGTGGCAGAAACTAGGGTGTCACCTAGCCCCCTCAATTTGGAGTCTAACAAGAGGACTTATGCAGAGGTGGCCAGTCAAAACAGGCCATCTCCACAGAGGTTTAATTCTGCCCCTCCCCCTACACAGGTTGAGGCGCAGGGAGACTATAACCAAAGTGGGGGACATAATCAGGTGAATAATTACTCACAAAGAGAATACTCACCAAATAATTGGTATCCGCGCAAGGGTAGATACAATAGACGGCGAAGATATTCTCAGGGTAACCAGACACCCCAGGTATATAATGCTCCCCAAAGTACTAATGCTGAACAAGCTGAACCCCAGGGGCAACCACGCCAGAATAGAAATAGTGGCCCTGATTCTGAGGGAACCCAATGGTCCAGGAATCAGTACAATGGGGCACAAAGAGATAGGCCCAGGGGTAGAGGTAACTTGTACAATCAGGTAGATATGCTGTTTACCCAATTAAATCGGTTGAGCGAACAAATCGCTAATATGAGTCAAAAATCTACGGCTCAGCAACCGAACAATACTTTTTTAGGGGTACAGCCAGTGGTCAGCAGTGGACCACAGGCACAGTCATAAATACTGCAGTATCACCTGAAGGGGAGGGGAGAGATATAAAAAAATGTAGTAATAAATATCAATGATACTAATCATGTTATCTCCCCACAGACCGGAAACGGACAAATTAGCTGTGACAATGAGCGACATCAGCCGGGAAAAATTAACCAAACTTTTCCTCTGCAGTGTTCTCTTAACATTATTTCCACAGATGCAGTACACAAGAACCCAGCTGACCTTGTCATAGGGGAAACAGGTAGGTATGAAATTTCCTCTGCATCGAATGACACAGCGGATCCAGGTAAAATGTGGCGAAGCCCACAGATGTACAAGAATGCAAATTTTATGTGTGAAATGATAGAAACTGCAGGAAGATATTATGTACTAGTTGAGCTGCAAGATTCAGTCTCCAACCCTATCAGGGGATTAATTGACACTGGGTCACAGGCAACTATCTTATCCCACAGGTACTACACACAGCTAAATGAGCTAACACCCCACAAACCTAAAATAAAAGAATTTGACGGTTCTCTAATAGGTGTTGGGGGTGACTCCCTAAAAGTTTACGGTACTGCATGGTTAAAATTTAAATTGGGGAACAGGGTCATAAGACACCCTGTCATTATAGTGGATCTGCCAACTGATCGTTTAATTATTGGTAGTGATCTCCTGAAACGATTAAGCACCATAATTGATTGCATAAATAATGTAATTTGGTCACAAGTTAAACGGCCTATCAATTATGAAAAATCTGGTATATCTCACGCCCGACATAGCTGTCACGTGGTGGAAGAGAAACCAGATGCTGTGGAGATTCATTTAAGGAATAACTCTGTACCTGAAATCACTATTCTACAAATAGATGATCAAACTCCTTTTAGTGGCTCTGATGGTAATACTTTTAAAATTTCGCCCGGAAAAATAGCGAATATTTCCCTAGATGGCGATGTATTAACCATAGCACTCCACAAGGGGGATCATAAAATCCCTAAAGGGGGAGACCATGCTCAATACCTCACAGGGATTGAGAGAATTAAAGAGGATCTATTTATCCCTATACAAGTACATGACCTTGGTAAAACCAAGTATGCTAAAATAAACTTAAAACAGGAAGCTAGCTATATAAGCGAAGGTTTATTAGAGCAAATAGCTGAACCTAAAGTGATTAAATATCTTTCTCCCCAAGACCACTGTGTCAACGGCCTGGATGACAGGTCTGAAAGCTATAACATCACAGCTAAGTGCTTATTATCTATCTCTATTGGTAATAAGTCAGTGAAGCACCTGTTTTTAGTTTTAAATACTCCCCATAATCAAATATACATTGGCAATGATATCTTACATAGATATGCCATACAAATAGATTTGATTAATTCTTGCCTCTGGAGCAGGTTAAAGGGGGACCCTGAAGTATTTCAGGATGAAAATGCAGCCCTGAAATCAAACCAGCAATTGCCATATGCTGTGAATATGCAGGTATCTAGCGATGTTATAATTCCTGCTGGGGCTGATAAATTTCTTTTACCCTTACAGGTAAAGAGAGGGCAGAAATTAAAAACTTCTGAAACACTGATTTGCCTCTCCCATAGAATACAAAATCTGGGTGTCACAGTAACCTACACTCCTATGGTGAATATTGGAACTGTTCCAATACATATTATTGTGCATAACATGACCCCACAGGATATAACATTATCCAAGGGAACTACCATAGGATATGCACTGGAATCAAGTTATTACACTTTTGGATTCCAGAATAATGTAATTGGGCTAATACCTGAAGGATACTTAACTGAAGAACAATTAATAGAACAATCCTTTGCATCTATGCCAGAGGGTCTATTTAATATTCAGTCTATTTATCCCTTCAGCTCAGAGGAAGGCATCTGTAAAATTGAAGAAGCCTCTCTAGTGTTTGATCAGCCAATCAAACAGCAAGATTACCCCAATACCCAGAGTCATGGGAGCAATGTAAACTATAATCAAGGGGACCTCACCTCTAGGTTGGAAGAAGCCTATGAAATAGGACAGCCTGAAATCTTTCCAGGATTTCAGCAAATAGTCGAAGAGCAAATATCCTTAGCTAATGGCTGTTCCAGCGATGATGAACGCCAACAGCTGCGAGAACTCCTGATGGAGTACAAGGATATTTTCGCTAAGGATTCTTATGACTGTGGTACCACAGACTTGCACATTGCAAGAATACAAACAGATCCTAATGCGCCACCTGTATTTGTCAAACAATACAGACTTCCCTTGGCCTCATATGATTCTCTTACAGAGATCATAAGGAATTTGGAAGAAAGAGGTATTATCAGACAGGTGCACAGCTCTTATAATAATCCTATTCTAGGTGTCCTTAAGCCCAATGGACAATGGCGTTTGTGTGCTGATTTAAGACAGCTAAACAAACGAGTATACATGTCTGGCTGGCCTGTACCATACATTGACCAGTGCCTAGCACAAATGCAGGGATCCAAAATATTCACTGCCATTGATTGTGCGCAGGGATATTGGACCATAAAGGTACATGAAGAGGACCAATATAAGCTAGCATTCTCCTTCCAAAAGGTTCAGTATGCATTCCAGAGACTTCCATTTGGATACATAAATTCTGGACATGAATTTGCTGTATTCATGCATAAGGCTATGCCTGATGCACTGGAAAGGGGGACCTTATCTTATGTTGATGATGTTTTAATCAAAAGCACAGACTTTGAAAAACACATCGCAGAGCTTAAACACGTCCTCAGCCAACTTAAAAGGGCAGGTGTCAAATTATCCCTACAAAAAGCTCAATGGTGCCGCACTCGTGTAAACTTCTTGGGACATGAAGTTACCTCTGAAGGATTAAATCCCCAGAAAAAAAAGGTTGAAGCTATAGTGAATTCTAAAAACCCAACTAACTTAAAGGAATTGAGATCATTCCTGGGTATGACAAATTATTCTCGCAAATTCATTGATAATTATGCGGAATTAACTAAACCACTACTACTTCTCCTAAAGAAAGAGGTGAAATGGCACTGGAGTGAGTCTCAAGAGACAGCCATCAGAGAGCTGAAAAGAAAACTCACTCAAGCACCTTGCTTAGCGTACCCTGAAGGTGGTAAACCTTTCTTCTTAGAAACCGGTTACACAGATGTAAGCATGAGTGCTGTTTTATACCAAAAGCATGATAATTTGAACAAAGCCATTGCTTATGCGAGTAAAAATCTATCCCCAGTAGAAATAAAGTTCAACAATTGCGAAAAAGCCCTCTTATCTACTGTATGGGCTCTACAAAATTTCCGCAGCTATATACAGGGCGAGAAAATCATTGTAGAAACGGCCCACCAGCCTTTGCTATATTTGCAAAGTGAGAGAATAAGAGATGGGAATTTATCAAATAGCCGCATAACAGCATGGACGCTTTCCTTGCAAGGCTGGCCATTAGAAATTCGCTACAAGCAGAATAAAAAGAATCCAGTTGCACAGGGCTTGCTGAGCTCCACGACTGTACTGCTAGAGATCCTGGGGAAGAATTATCAGAAGATGATTTTCTGGAAGAACAATTGCTTTCCCCATATAAAATGTACAATGAGGACCATTGTCAAACATTACCTTGGGTGTATGTTGATGGTTGTTCTTACCATGCCACTATTGATAATGAGCGCAGATTAGTCGCTGGCATTGGTATAACTGGGGCAAATGGATTCCCAAATATATCTATAGGTTTCAACATTGGACCAAGATCCAGTCAAGTTGCAGAACTAACTGCTGTTTTCAAAACCATTGAAATGGCTATTGAACATGGTATTCATGAATTTGTGATCATAACTGACTCAAATTATGTGCGTGACAGTTTTGTTGAATACCTGCCAACTTGGAAAAGAAATGGCATGCAGAAAAGCAATAACAAACCAGTCAAGCATGGCAAATTGTTCTGCGAGATTGATAATCTGGTAGTATCCAATGATTTAACCATACACTGGAAAAAGACCAAGGGTCATTCCAGAATTCTAGGTCCGGATAAGGAAGGCAATGACCTTGCGGATTCATTAGCCAAACAAGGAGCCATAACTGGAGAACTCCTTAATATTGACCACTTAATGGGTGCAATTCAGGTAGAAGCCATTACCAGAAACCAGGCAAAACAACAGAGTGAGCCTAACTTGGTACAATGGAGTCAGGATTCTCCTAGTGAGGACCTGATCACTAGTCAAAAAGAAGACCCCATTGTAGGCATCTTCTATAAACACATAGAAGATCCTGAAAGCAACCCCATCTCAAAAGATGATTGCATTGGCAAAGAAGATCTTAGAATCTTAATGAAATCCCGATCACAATTCAAGTTACAGGATGGTTTGTTAATTAGAACCTCCAAAACTGGCATCCAGCAGTGGGTAGTACCCACCAAGTTCAGGGGTCTAATGCTTCAACATGCCCATGATGCTCCCACATCTGGTCATCGTGGTGCCAAACTCACGTATGAAATATTGCGTGATTACGCTTTTTGGCCACACATGTTGAAAGACGTTCAAACCTACTGTCAAGGGTGTTTAATCTGCCCACAGTTCCAACCCACTGCACCAACGCATAGAGCGCCATTGCAGAAAAGGGGGATGGTAATGCCATGGTCAGATATACAAATTGATTTTATTGGTCCGGTAACAAGGTCATCAAGAGGTAACAAGTACATGTTAACAGTGACATGCCTGTTCACTAAATGGGTAGAGTGCATTAGTGCACCTAACAATAGTGCTGAAACATGTGCAGCATTGCTCATCAACCATGTATTTTCCAGATTTGGTTTGCCCCAAAGAATCGAATCAGATCGGGGGACCCACTTCACTAGCGAAGTAATGACAAAAATGTGGAAAATACTAGGGGTTAAAAGAAAGCTCCATATTGCTTATAGAGCTGCCTCAAGTGGTGGTGTAGAGCGTTACAACCAGTCCATTGTTAAAATCCTCAAAAAGTTTGTGAGTGAAACAGGTAAAGACTGGGATGTAAAACTACCTCTAGTCTTAATGGCATTAAGAGCAACTCCAAGTAGTGCTACCAAGATGTCACCTTTTGAACTGATGACTGGTAGAAGAATGGTTCTACCTCAGCATCTACTGTACCGTACATCAGACCAAAACTTGATAAACGCTGCCAATACACATCAATATGTGGAAAACTTAAGAAAGCACCTGCAATATGCCTTTGCATTTGCTCAAAGGAATTTAGAAAGAGCCGCAACTGCCACTAAAACCTATTATGATCTCAAAACATCCAAAAAGGAATATGAAATAAATGATAAAGTTTATCTTTATAACTTTGGAAGAGGTCAGGTTAGGGAGAAGAAATTTCTTCCCTCATGGAAAGGTCCTTTTGTCATTACTGACAAAATATCTCCAGTGGCCTATAAAATACGGATCCCCAAAAATGAAAGTTTCATAGATAAATGGGTCCATATCAATCAATTGCGAGCGTGTCATCCCAGATCCCAACTACAAGTCATAGAGGGAGAATGAAGTGTCACATCCCCAAATGAACTAAAGACATACTATAGTTTAAAGATGCCTAACTGATAAACATGAAGGTTCAAAATTGACAGACTATCTACATAGAAGACTGTCCATGATGTGTACGGTCAACATCCTCACCAAATACCACTAACTTTGATCCAATTCAAATACATGTGTCCTACATATTTTTGAATTGGAAAGGGGGATTTATGTCAAGGTATTTGAAATATTATTAAATAATATATAGAGGTATATTTTTCTTTATTTAATAGATCTGTGGATATGAACATGGTCTGTAGGACAGGTTCAGTTCTCTCCCATTTCTTCAATTACACAAGAGATCTCACACACTCAATATGTTAAATTATGCAATTGTATAATTTAGCAAGGAACTAAAATTAACACAGTTTCAGGAACCTCTGTATGATTGCCTGGGAACCAATGTTAAATGACAGCACTTTGATACAATGGAACATTTGGCCTGCCCAATTTAATACAGTCACTTAGAGGAATGTTGGGGGAAGTAATTTTGAAAGAGAACAGGATGAGTCATAAAAGGCAAATTAAGAGGATAGATTGTCAGATAGGTAACACCACACAAAATATATGGAGACGAAATGTCTGAAATACCCATCTTGGAACTGATCAAAATCATAGAGAAACAGCTTTTATACACATAGGTGTTAATCATCCTTAAACATCAAATACACATCTGCACTACTAGCTAAACAGGAAATATGCTGCATTAAGACTTTTACAACTACTCGTGGATTGACCCCATGTGGTGAGTATGAGACAAAAAGTCTGGCAACTGAAGTTACTGAAAAGTTAGAATGTTAGGATAATACAGTGAAGGCCCATGACTTACATTATGATTTCAAAACAACTGTATATATTTTAATGGATATGAGATGTATATATATATATATATATATATATATATATATATATATATATATATATATATATATATATGTGTATATATATGTGTATGTTTTGAAAGCATGAATATCTTAGCCTCTGTGTGTTTAAGAACATGAATAGATGTTTATGGACCTGAAGAGAAGTGATTATTAACATTTATTTTTATTTCAGATCTACATAGACAGGATTCACTTGGAATACAGTACAATACTGAATTAAAAATAAGCTATTATTCACATATAAATGCCAGGATACCGATAACATTGTAATGCATTTTAAACTAATAATTAGCAGTATTAAATTACCTTAATATAATAAAATGTTAATAATATAACATATTTGGTATCAGAATAATCAGAAAAAAATAACCTAATATTAACCATCTGTAATTGGGGTTATATATGATTAATGCAGAGAGTGTGATCTGATTAAATAACCATTTTATGAAAGAAATTTTTTTTTAACTTGCTTAAAAATGTTAGAGATGGTCTTGTTGTATTTGTTTGTTTGTACGTCTGCTGCCACCTGGTGTTATGTTGCGAGAACTACAGCCAGAAGGTTCTCTCTGGTTGTTAAAAATGAAATTTCCAAGGGCCAATCCGATTTAGACTTCCCAGATAACCAATGGGAAGGTCAGCTCCCACAGGGCCACCCACAATTTACCAGTGATGGGAAAACCAAATAAAAAGTGAATGCAATGGAGAGAAAGGGACAGATTTTGCTGACTTGAATGATACATTGCTGGGCGTCCAAAATACACTCATTCTAAACAAGCTGATCTACCTTCTTCTCATTGATTGCGATATACACTTATTGGTGATCTGAGGTAAAATAATTCCTACCAAGGAATAATCGGATATCGACTGCTTTTACTTTGGTAACGTATTCAAGGTTTTGTAAGATAAGTTATATGCATAGTCAATTTGTATTTAATAGATTTAAAGAAACAGTGTGTTTTAGTTAGCATTTCACAGCCTATATATATATTGTTTAAATCTGCGTCTGATTGACCAAGTAACTCATCTATGCAAGTTCTGATATTGTCAGTTAATTTTGTATTGGGATAAATTGCAGTTAAATAGCAGAATATATATATATTATCCTATTGTTTTATAAACACTGTTTAGAATTGTATTGCTTGGATGTTAAAGGTTTTTAGTCCCATTGTGTTAAATAAATAAAAGGCTGAATTGTGAAGGTATATTTTTCTGGGTTTTGTAAGAAGGATAGCATATCTTAAGAGTTGGTTTTAACGCATATAAACTTTTATTTAGTTTCCTTTTACTGCAAATATAGTTCAATATGTTTATGGATATTAACTAAATAAAAGAATTCAGATATTTATATTAATTGTATGGTCTAGTAGGTGCATGGTTGATAAGGGTTTCTATTTCTTTGTATTGTGTTTATAACCCTGCCATAAACTTATATACATTATTTGGATAGCACTGCTAAGATTTTCATAAATATACTGACATATATATATATATATATGTATGTGTGTGTGTGTATATATGTGTGTGTGTGTGTGTGTGTGTATATATGTGTGTGTGTGTGTGTGTGTATATATATGTGTGTGTGTGTGTGTATATATATATATGTGTGTGTGTATATATATGTATGTGTGTGTGTGTGTATATATGTATATGTGTGTGTGTGTGTGTGTATATATATATGTATGTGTGTGTGTGTATATATGTGTGTGTGTGTGTGTGTATATATGTGTGTGTGTGTATATATATGTGTGTGTGTGTGTGTGTGTATATATATATGTGTGTGTGTGTGTGTATGTGTGTGTGTGTTTACATATGTATTTATATGTGTATTTATGTGTTTACCGACATAAATACACATATAAACACATAAATGCATATGTATATATATTTCATGATGGGTTAGTGCACTTGAGAAAATGCGATCGGGTTTGTGCGTTTAGTTTTTTCATTGCGCACTCCATTGAAGTCTATGGGGGAAATACGTTAATGCAGTCGAGTCGTAATACTTTTTGCTTTCAACTTGCAATATGCGTGCTACCCAGCGTACACAAAAATCTTTCCTCATAGTGTAGTTAAATTAACATAAAACTGTAATTCTAAAAAACATACCATTAAGCATTATTTGTAAATTAAATTATAATTATATATTAACATTTAATCATAACAATTAAAAGTGCTGTCCTAGGCTGCAATAAAGACCATGGGGCCGATTTACCAAATGGCGGGCAGACATGATTCGCTGTAGCGAATCATGTCCGCCCGGCATCGCTGAATGCCGACAGCGTATTTAACATTCTGGTGAACTGCTTGTGCAATGCTGCCCTCTGCAGATTCGCAGCCTATCGGATGCTAGCAGGGAGTGTCAATCAACCCGATCTATCTGATTGGGTTGATTGCTGTCCACCGCCTCAGAGGTGATGGACTAGTTAAGGAGCAGCGGTCTTAAGACAGCGTATTTAACATTCTGGTGAACTGCTTGTGCAATGCTGCCCTCTGCAGATTTGCGGCCTATCGGATGCTAGCAGGGAGTGTCAATCAACCCGATCTATCTGATTGGGTTGATTGCTGTCCACCGCCTCAGAGGTGATGGACTAGTTAACTGCTGTTTCTGGCGAGCCTGAAGGCTTGCGTGGAGACAGGGGCATCAGGGGCCGTTCAGCCCTTGATAAATCGGCCCCAATGCTTGAATCTACACCTTTAGTGCCCTGATGTCATTATGCCTATGACCTGCACTCACAGGGATGACCACATACCACATGACGACAATAATAACCATCTTCTGCTTGTTCTCTAGGGACATGCTTTTGTTGTACAGTGAAGAGGAAATGCTATGATATCATCTAGGTGTATGATGCTTGCACAAGATTCATGAGCTTGCCCAAATACTACCATAATATGCCCTCTTGGCATAATGACCCTCACAGAGGGAGTACAAGCCGCTATTCATTTGATGCAGCATTGCTAAAAATAGTTTGAAACGTTTTTAATGTTATCATTAAAGTTATACGGCCAGATTATGAGTTTTGCATTATGAGGGGTGCGGTGCTAACTTGCACGTTATTGTCACCGCTCACTTACCTACAGCGCTGGTATTACAGGTTTTTATAAACCCGGCATTAAAAGACAAGAAGTGAGCGTAGAGAAAAATTGTGCTCCATACCGCACTCCAATACCAGCGCTGCTTAAGTCAGCGGTGAGCTGGTTGTACGTGCTCGTACACGATTTCCCAATAGAAATCAATGGGGAGAGCCGGCTGAAAAAAACACCTGCAAAAAAGCAGCATAAAGCTCCGTAAACCAGCCCCATTGATTCCTATGGGGAAACACATTTTATGTTTACACCTAACACCCTAACATGAACCTGAGTCTAAACACCCTTAATCTTACGCTTATTAACCCCTATTCTTCCACCTCCAACATCTACAACACCTAAATTATACTGATTAACCCCTAATCTGCCGCTCCGGACATCGCCGCCACTATAATAAATCAGCCAATCCTATTGGCTGATTGCATCAGTCAATAGGATTTTTTCAACCTTAATTCTGATTGGCTGATAGAATTCTATCAGCCAATCGGAATCTAAGGGACGCCATCTTGGATGACGTCACTTAAAGGAACCTTCATTTGTCGGGTAGTCGTCGGAAGAAGAGGATGCTCCGTGTCAGATGTCTTGAAGATGGACCCGCTCTGCGTTGGATGGATGAAGATAGAAGATGCCGTCTGGATGAAGACTTCTGCCCGTCTGGAGGACCACATCTCCTGGCTTGATTGAAGACTTCTCCCGGCTTTGTTGAGGACTTCTTGCCACTTCGCTTAGAACTTCTCCTGGCTTCGTTGAGGATGGATGTCGGCTCTTCAAAACTGTAAGTGGATCTTCAGGGGGTTAGTGTTAGTTTTTTTTAAGGGTTTATTGGGTGGGTTTTATTTTTAGGTTAGGGCTTTGGACTGCAATAGAGCTAAATGCCCTTTTAAGGGCAATGCCCATCCAAATGCCCTTTTCAGGGCAATGAGGAGCTTAGGTTTTTTAGTTATGGTTTTATTTGGGGGGTTGGTTGTGTGGATGGTGGGTTTTACTGTTGGGGGGTTGTTTGTATTTTTTTTTACAGGTAAAAGAGCTGATTTCTTTGGGGCAATGCCCTGCAAAAGGCCCTTTTAAGGGCTATTGGTAGTTTAGTTTAGGCTAGGGTTTTTTTTATTTTGGGGGGGCTTTTTTATTTTGATAGGGCTATTAGATTAGGTGTAATTAGTTTAAATATCTTGTAATTTGTTTTTTATTTTGTGTAATTTAGTGTTTTGTTTTTTTTGTAATTTAGGTAATTGTATTTAAAGGGACAGTCTAGTCCAAAAAAAAACTTTCATGATTCATATAGGGCATGCAATTTTAAACAATTTTCCAATTTACTTTTGTCACCAATTTTTCTTTGTTCTCTTGTTATTCTTAGTTGAAAGCTTAACCTAGGAGGTTCATATGCTAATTTCTTAGACCTTGAAGGCCGCCTCTTAAGAATGCATTTTAACAGGTTATTCACCACTAGAGGGTGTTAGTTCATGTTTTTCATATAGATAACACTGTGCTCATGCACGTGAAGTTACCTGGGAGCCATCACTGATTGGCTAAACTGCAAGTCTGTCAAAAGAACTGAAATAAAGGGGCAGTTTGTAGAGGCTTAGATACAAGATAATCACAGAGGTAAAAAATATATAAATATAACTGTGTTGGTTATGAAAAACTGGGGAATGGGTAAAAAAGGGATTATCTATCTTGTAAAACAATAACAATTCTAGTGTAGACTGTCCCTTTAATTTATGTAATTGTATTTAATTTAGGTAATTTATTTAATTGTAGTGTAAGGTTAGGTGTTAGTGTAAGACAGGTTAGGTTTTATTTTACAGGTAAATTTGTATTTATTTTAGCTAGGTAGTTAGTAAATAGTTAATAAGTATTTAGTAACTATTCTACCTAGTTAAATTAAATACAAACTTGCCTGTAAAATAAAAATAAACCCTAATCTAGATACAATGTAACTATTAGTTATATTGTAGCTAGCTTAGGTTTTATTTTATAGCTATTTAGTTTTAAATAGGAATTATTTAGTTATTAATAGTAGATTTTATTTAGATTTATTTTAATTATATTTAAATTAGGGGGTGTTAGGGTTAGACTTAGGTTTAGGGGTTAATAAATATAGTACAGTGGCGGCGACGTTGGGGACGGCAGATTAGGGGTTAATTAATGTAGGTAGGTGGCGGCGATGTTAGGGACAGCAGATTAGGGGTTAATAATATTTAACTAGTGTTTGCGAGGTTGGAGTGCGGCGGTTTAGGGGTTAATATGTTTATTATAGTGGCGGCGATGTCGGGAGCGGCAGATTAGGGGTTTATAATAGTGTTTGCGATGCGGGAAGGCCTCGGTTTAGGGGTTAATAGGTAGTTTATGGGTGTTAGAGTACTTTTTACCATTTTAGTTATGAGTTTTAATGCTACAGCTCTGTAGTGTAAAACTCATAACTACTGACTTTAGAATGCGTTATGAATCTTGCGGGATAGGCTGTACCGCTCACTTTTTGGCCTAAAAAAAAAAAAGCTTGTAATACCGGCACAATGGAAGTCCCATTTAAAAAAGACTTTATGAAAATTGCGTAAGTTAATTTGCGGTATGGCCAAAAAAGTGTGCAGGACAGCTGTACCTACAAGACTCGTAATAGCAGCTGTAGTAAAAAAGCAGTGTTATGAGCCTTAGTGCTGCTTTTTTACTCATAACGCAAGACTCATAATCTAGCCGATAGTTTCTAAAGACGTTTGACTTTTTAACAACACATCTACTTAATATTGATAAGATTCATATTTTAGCATATATAATGCATGAACATGAATTATGGGGCATACAGACATATGCTCCATATGTCCAATGCACAGTAAAATCAATCACTAAAACACTGATAGCTTTTTACTAGATTTATTTTTGCTAATACATGTGTACTGCAAAAATGCTTCCAATGAATACTTACTGTAAATTCACTGATTAGCATTTCAGTTTTGACTGTAATATCTCTTTTACTTTGTAGTCGCTACTGAATTGAGTTCTAAATATTTTATTGTTTCCTAGATACTATATGGATCTCTGTTTCCTTCAACCTTTTCAAAATGGTATTCTCACTTTCCTCCAGTCCTCTCCCACTATCTTCATAAATTTGAAAATAGTAGATAAAGCAAATACATTTTGTAATCCATAGCACAGTATTTTAAAGAGTAAAGAATTTATCAGTCTTTTGCAGGCATCTCATAACACCCTGTGCTTTACCTAAGAGAAAGCAAACAATACACAATAGAATGTATATGCCTCTTGGCTTACCAGCTGCTTTCAATATACATATTCATCTGGAGAAATCATTTCAAACAACCCATATGTTCATTTCTTAATGGGAAGGAACTGAGCGGTTATACTCAAAGGAACTTTCTACAAGTTGAAAAAGTCAATATATAAAGTCTGTAAAGACTATTTCTAACACTTGATAGATCATTCTTATTTAAATAATTTTTAAAAGTGTTTTATATATTTCATAGTGGATTTTAAAATTAAGCAATTGCAACTCATTAATTTCCATTTTATGCAGCAAAAGCATGTTACTATGTATAGACCACTGGTTTTCAAACCTGTCCTCAGACTTCCCTAACAGGCCAGATTTTGAGGATATCTAAACTAGAGCACAAGTAAAATAATCAATTGATTAGTAAACATGGGCCTAGATTACAAGTTGTGCGTTAGGGTTAAAAAGCAGAGTTGGCCGGTCCTAACGCTGCTTTTTAACGCCCGCTGGTATTACGAGTCTTGCGGGCGTTAACTTCAATCCTATTGGCTGATCCAATCAGCCAATAGAATGCCAGTTCAATCCTATTGGCTGATTGCATCAGCCAATAGGATTTTTTCTACCTTAATTCCGATTGGCTGATAGAATTCTATCAGCCAATCGGAAATTGAAGGGACGCCATCTTAGATGATGTCATTTAAAGGAACCTTCATTCAGTCGTCGGCCATGGACAGAAGAGGATGCTCAGCGTCGTATGTCTTGAAGATGGACCAGCTCTGCGCCAGATGGATAAAGATAGAAGATGCCGTCTGGATGAAGACTTCTGCCCGTCTGGAGGACCACTTCTGCCCGGTTGGATGAAGACTTCTGCCCGTCTGGAGGACCACTTCTGCCCGGCTGGGTGAAGACATCTCCCGGTAAGGTGATCTTCAAGGGGTTAGTGTTAGTTTTTTTAACGGGGGATTGGATGGGTTTGAGAATAGGGTTGGTTGTGTGGGTGGTGGGTTTTAATGTTGGGGGGGATTGTAATTTTTTTTCAGGGAAAAGAGCTGATTACTTTGGGGCAATGCCCTGCAAAAGGCCCTTTTAAGGGCTATTTGTAATTTAGTGTAGGGTAGGGCTTTTTTTATTTTTGGGGGGACGTTTTATTTTGTTTAGATTAGGTGTAATTAGTTTAAAAATCGTGTAATTTGTTTATTATTTTCTGTAATTTAGTGTTTGTTTTTTGTACTTTAGATAATTTTATTTAATTGTAATTAATTGTATTTAATTTAGGTAATTAATTTAATTGTAGTGTAGTATTAGGTGTAATTGTAACTTAGGTTAGGTTTTATTTTACAGGTAAATTTGTCTTTATTTTAACTAGATAGTTATTAAATAGTTAATAACTATTTAATAACTATTGTACCTAGTTAAAATAAATACAAAGTTGCCTGTAAAATAAAAATAAATCCTAAACTAGCTACAATGTAACTATTAGTTATATTGTAGCTAGCTTTGGGTTTATTTTATAGGTAATTATTTCGTTTTAAATAGGAATTATTTAGTTAATTGTAGTAATTTTATTTTGATTTATTTAACTTATGTTTAAGTTAGGGGGTGTTAGGGTTAGACTTAGGTTTAGGGGTTCATAACTTTATTATAGTGGCAGCGACGTTGGGGGCGTCAGATTAGGGGTTAATAAATAAAATGTAGGTGTTGGCGATGTTGGGGGCGGCAGATTAGGGGTTCATAAGTATAATGTAGGTGGCTGTGGTGTCCGGAGTGGCTGATTAGGGGTTAATAATATAATGCAGGTGTCGGCGATGTCGGGGGCAACAGATTAGGGGTTAATAAGTGTAATATTAGGGGTGTTTAGACTTGGGGTTCATGTTAGGGTGTTAGCTGTAGACATAAATGTATTTTCCCCATAGGAATCAATGGGGCTGCTTTAGGAGCTTTACACGGCTTTTTTGCAGATGTTAGGGTTTTTTTCAGCCGGCTCTCCCCCTTTGATTTCTATGGGGAAATCGTGCACAAGCACATAAAACCAGCTCACCGCTAACGTAAGCAGCGCTGGTATTGAGGTGAGATGTGGAGCAAAATTTTGCTCTATGCTCACATTTTCGCGGCTAACGCCTGGTTTATAAAAACCCGTAATACCAGCGCTGTCTGAAAGTGAGTGGTGAGCATAAACTGCTCGTTAGCACCACACAGCCTCTAACGCAAAACTCGTAATCTAGGCGATGGTTATTTTACTTTCTCTCACCCAATATAATACTGAAAAGCTGGCCTGTTGGGGAGGCATGAGGACAGGTTTGAAAACCAGTGGTATAGACCAGTGTGGATACCTGATAAATAACTAGTGGCCCAGGTACACATGCAATCCACACCTCTAAGGGTGAGCACATATCTCTGCTACAGACAGCCTCCAATAATAGTTTGTGGAAGGGAACCCTGATATTTAATGCACTCTTGTAAAAAGCTTGTTCATTGACCTCTGATAATATGGGGAACTGATTTTTCTTCATGGCTACATCACCTATTATTCCACTCATGTTCGATATAGCAAGGTCTTCTGTATCTAGGAACCAAGATCTGGAGACAAGAAGTAAGCATATAAATTGTGTTTCATCATTACAAATTAGGGGGGGAATGTGCAGGGAGGAAAATTCAGAAAAATTAGTTTCCCAGAATGCTTGTTGGTAGCACTATTCTCTTTTTGTTTAGTTTGAAACCAAACAAAAATCAAATTATTGTTAAACACAAGCATGCAGAACACGTTAAGGTAAGTATTAAAGGAAACAAATGAATACTGACAATTTTTTTATCAGTATTTTTTCGTTTATTTTGGTTGGTGCACTCATTCTGATTTTTGTTTTGTTAAAATGAACGAAATACGATTTTCATGACAAATGTGCATTTGTCTTAAAACTAATGCACATCTCTATTAAATATTGTAGTAAATACTATCTGTCCCCGCTGTTGCATTGTCCTTGTGAGTTTACCCTATACTTATGGTGCTTGTAGTTGGGAACCTCTTGGTAGGTGTAACATTAGTGGAAGGCATATTTTTAGACAATTATTAATTTTTAGAGGTGGTGTTAGGAGGGGTTTATTATTGATGGGATATAGTTTTAGAAGTTTGGGTTTATTTGCAACATGATCACAAGGACTCATGGTTATGATTAACTTGTTATGGTAGAGTTGTCAGAGTTTCAGTAAAATGTTACAAGAAGACGTAGACCAAAACAGAGTAGTGACCACTTTCAGTATTGTAACAATGGTCATAAGATCCCTTGTTACATTTCTGTAGCATTGTCATGGTTCCCACCATGCCATGCAGCCAGCCAGGCATGTTTGTTCCTTTGGTGGCAAGCGAGGGACTTGAAACTGGGTCCTCTCTCTCCATGACTGATTCTCTCTATTTGTGTGTGCATGCAGGGCCGCCACTAGAAATTTTGGGGCCCCTGACTTAACCATTGATCAGGCCCCCCCCCCTCCTTTGACATGTGCAATTTTTGACCAAGTGACTAAAACGTATATGCACTTTATTCTTAAGTGTCTATTTAATCTTGGAAATGTTGTAAGGGTAGTAAAATACACTGAAACACACACACACACTCACACATAAGGATTCACATAAAGACACTCTAGCAAACATGCAAAGAAACTCAGACACAGACACCCAAACAGACACTTAGCACTTGTTTACATTGACCTGACAAGTAATGAGGTAAACTACAGTTTTGTAAGAAAAAGGAGATTTAGAAAACAAAATATGGAGTTCTGATTATCTTTTTGTAAAGGAAGATGCCAACTAAATGATGACAACGGCATGCAGTGGCTGAAAGGAAAGGCCCTGAACTGCCTAAACAATAATTTAAAGGTTAAATGGTAGATTGATACTAATGAGACGGAAGTCTCAAAGTCTGTAGAAAGATGTGAATAATCAGTAGTAAGGTCAAAATGTCCTAAAAAGGAACAGACAATGGACACACACACACAAACTCAAACTTGCACATACACCCAAGGAAACACCAACAGAGACAGCTTCAGAAAACACACAAAGACATACACACACAGACATACATACACACACACACACACACACCCACACAGAGACATCCACAGAAAACACACAAAGACATACACACACCCTCACAGAGACACCCACAGAAAATACAAACCCTCACAGAGAAATCCACAGAAAACACAGACATACACACACACACACACACCCTCACAGAGACATCCACAGAAAACACAGACATACACACCCACCCTCACAGAGGCATCCAGAGAAAATACACAAAGACAAACACACGCCCACCCTCACAGAGACACCCATAGAAAAAGCTCAAAGACATATGCACACACCCTCACAGACATCCACAGAAAATGCACAAAGACATACACACCCACCCTCACAGAGATACCAACAGAAAACAAATACATACACACTCATAGAGACATACAAACCAAAGACATAAACACAGACACAGACACCCACAGAAACACTCACAGGAGGAAACATTTATGCACCTTGCATCCCCTAAATCAACAGTGTGTGACATGCATGATTAAAAAAATGCAGAAATTAAGAGATCACTTTTTAAAGAATAATATTTGTAAATATGCAAACAAAAATAATTCTGTGAATTCAAAATTGTACATTAATGATCTGGGTAGCTGGCTAGATGAAGAAAAGTACTTTTAAAAGATTGACATATTTTTGTTTGATATTTTCCCCATTTTCCCCAACCAAGAGCACCACTTCAAATATAGTGTACAAATCTTCCCATCTATCAGCTGTACTTGTGGATTTTGAAAATGCTGTACTCTATATGGTCTTGGTGGAACCATAAGCTGTGGTACTCATACCATTAGATCTGGTTAAATGCAGGATTTAAGCTTGTTGGTATGCATTTCAAAATTAAGTAAGCTGTAGAGTAAACTGAACAGTTTTAAGTTAACCTGTCTCATTTCCAACACTGAGCAATCTTAGTCTGAGAGTATAACATGTTATGCAGATGTAAAAATCTTAGATAAAATGCCTCCTTGTATCTGGAAAGTCCTTGCATAAAGGGGCAGTAAACTGGAATGTAATATATATCATTTGTGTATTGAGGAGGAAACATTTCTGCATGGTTTTAAATATAGAATTTCTACAGCATTGTCAAATAATCATAAATACACTGCTGCTAAAAAAAATGTGTTTTTATGGACCCCTGGCCCCACCATACAACTACTACCACACTGAAGTTGTAATCTTAAATTGCACAAAGAAATAAAAAACATTTGCTAAGTAATTCCTACCTCCTCTGCAAATGAAAGTGGTCAGCCTTCTGACTCAGGCACACACTGTACAAACAAAGTGCCAAGTCTGTCTCACACTGTCTTAGCACTCTGCTGTAGTACCCACTAGTGGCTGCCAAAATTTAATTTTTTTTTTTTAGTTCTTGCCTCATGGGGCCCCCCTAGCCCATTGGGCCCCTGACAGGAGTCACCCCTGTCACCCCCTGATGGCGGCCCTGTGTGCATGCAAGCCTTTCATTACCTTTCCTTATCCTGCCTGCAGCACTGGGGACTGGACTCTGGATATTGCTTTACCTGGATCATCTGTGCTCATTTACAACCTGTCTGTCAAGCTTACCTGGGACTTTCTACCAATTAGCAGCTCATTATCTGGCTATATAACCCTGCCTTTTCCTGTGCTCAGTGTCAGTTTCATGTTTCTAGCTTAGGTGTCTTTGTTCCTGAATCCCCAAGCCTGATCCTGGCTTGTAATCCGGGCTCTGATCTTCATTTACCTGCATCTCTAGCTTCCTTTGATCTCTGCAATACCTTGACTACTCTCTTGGATTTACCCTTGTGTGAACAGCATACTCGGAACCTTGTTTTTTGCACACAGCCCCCATGCATTTATTCACAACCTAGGTGGCTTTCTTACCTGATCACTTTGGACTGTGATACCTGTAAGGGTGAGCACAAATCTCTGCTACAGACTCCCATCCAGAGAAGACCTTTACAAGCATGGCTTCTATAGAAAGTATTTGATACTGATACATCATGCAAACTGTCTCTACCTGGCAACTGTAGTGACGTGGGTATGATAGGACCCAAGCCAATGCGGGGCCCTAGGCAGTATGACACTATGGGGCTACAAACACAAAAAATTACTTCAAAGAAAAGGAACAATACATTATACCATACACACATAGAGTTATATACACACAATAATACATACACACATACATACACATATACATACACAAATACATATACACACATAAATGTATACACAGATGCACACACACAGAAAGGCATACATACATACACAGATACACAGATACACACAGATAGATATACACACACACACACACAGGAATACACACACAGATGCATATACAGGGAGTGCAGAATTATTAGGCAAATGAGTATTTTGAACACATCATCCTCTTTATGCATGTTGTCTTACTCCAAGCTGTATAGGCTCGAAAGCCTACTACCAATTAAGCATATTAGGTGATGTGCATCTCTGTAATGAGAAGGGGTGTGGTCTAATGACATCAACACCCTATATCAGGTGTGCATAATTATTAGGCAACTTCCTTTCCTTTGGCAAAATGGGTCAAAAGAAGGACTTGACAGGCTCAGAAAAGTCAAAAATAGTGAGATATCTTGCAGAGGGATGCAGCACTCTTAAAATTGCAAAGCTTCTGAAACGTGATCATCGAACAATCAAGCGTTTCATTCAAAATAGTCAACAGGGTCGCAAGAAGCGTGTGGAAAAACCAAGGCGCAAAATAACTGCCCATTAACTGAGAAAAGTCAAGCATGCAGCTGCCAAGATGCCACTTGCCACCAGTTTGGCCATATTTCAGAGCTGCAACATCACTGGAGTGCCCAAAAGCACAAGGTGTGCAATACTCAGAGACATGGCCAAGGTAAGAAAGGCTGAAAGACGACCACCACTGAACAAGACACACAAGCTGAAACGTCAAGACTGGGCCAAGAAATATCTCAAGACTGATTTTTCCAAGGTTTTATGGACTGATGAAATGAGAGTGAGTCTTGATGGGCCAGATGGATGGGCCCGTGGCTGGATTGGTAAAGGGCAGAGAGCTCCAGTCCGACTCAGACGCCAGCAAGGTGGAGGTGGAGTTCTGGTTTGGGCTGGTATCATCAAAGATGAGCTTGTGGGGCCTTTTCGGGTTGAGGATGGAGTCAAGCTCAACTCCCAGTCCTACTGCCAGTTTCTGGAAGACACCTTCTTCAAGCAGTGGTACAGGAAGAAGTCTGCATCCTTCAAGAAAAACATGATTTTCATGCAGGACAATGCTCCATCACACACGTCCAAGTACTCCATAGCGTGGCTGGCAAGAAAGGGTATAAAAGAAGAAAATCTAATGACATGGCCTCCTTGTTCACCTGATCTGAACCCCATTGAGAACCTGTGGTCCATCATCAAATGTGAGATTTACAAGGAGGGAAAACAGTACACCTCTCTGAACAGTGTCTGGGAGGCTGTGGTTGCTGCTGCACGCAATGTTGATGGTGAACAGATCAAAACACTGACAGAATCCATGGATGGCAGGCTTTTGAGTGTCCTTGCAAAGAAAGGTGGCTATATTGGTCACTGATTTGTTTTTGTTTTGTTTTTGAATGTCAGAAATGTATATTTGTGAATGTTGAGATGTTATATTGGTTTCACTGGTAAAAATAAATAATTGAAATGGGTATATATTTGTTTTTTGTTAAGTTGCCTAATAATTATGCACAGTAATAGTCACCTGCACACACAGATATCCCCCTAAAATAGCTATAACTAAAAACAAACTAAAAACTACTTCCAAAACTATTCAGCTTTGATATTAATGAGTTTTTTGGGTTCATTGAGAACATGGTTGTTGTTCAATAATAAAATTAATCCTCAAAAATATAACTTGCCTAATAATTCTGCACTCCCTGTACACTGACAGATACATAAATATAGACCAGAAAATAAAGATGACTTCCAGCCTCCAAATTCTCTTAAAAAGGGAAAGTTTTGTTTCATGGCAGGGTCCAAAGTGCAAAACAGTGACAATATTTCGGGCCTATAATCAGCCCTTAGTCATGTCTGCACACATTTTTTATACTCTAGACAGGTACACAAATTCCACATCCTGGGATGTCATATCACTACCATATGGATGCTGCCTATATTACATCCCTTATTAAAATTATAAAAACATAGATGTACAAAACATATTTAAAAATTATAATATCCAAAGGATTTACATGTAATTATCCATCTCATAAGTTATCTGTTATAAACTTTTTCATATTAAAATTTAACATTATCACTAAAATGTATTAGAAGAATAAACAATAGTCAAAATCACTATTAACGTTTTTAGGGACCATTGTCTCAAGTTTGTGGATCCAGTACAATTCCCTAACTTTCAAAAGGTGTTCCCTATCACCTCCTCTTCTAGGGAATTTAACCCTCTCTATCACCTGAAATCATAACTGACTGATATTGTGTCCTGCTATTAAAAAATGAGAGGAAACCGGGGCCTCTTTGTTTTTGCATCTTATATTTGACTTGTGCTCAGTAATCTTCTTTCTTAACCAGTGTTCCCTCTAAGGACACATTTTTTGAGCGTCCCAGCAGTGAAACAGTTAATAAGGCAAACACACCCTGCAGTTAGTAGTACAACCAACACTACACAATGCAGGCAGCAAGGTACAGTTTCCTTATTAAATGTTTCACTGCTGGGCTGCTCACAAAATTTGCCCTTAGATGGAATGCTGCTCTTAACTCTCTACAAGTTTCACCAATATAAATTGAAGCACATGGGCATTTAATAGGGTACAACACATGGGTGGATCTACATGTTAAATGGATAGTCAACACAAAAATTGTTATTTTATAAAAGATAGATAATGCCTTTACTACCCATTACCCAGCTTTGCACAACCAAAATGGTTATATTAACATACTTTATAACCTTTAAACCTCAAAATTTTTGTCTTTTTCTAAGTCCCTGAAGACAGCCGCCTGATCACATGCTTTTGTATTTGCTTTTAACAATAGAGGAAGCTGGTTAACATTGTGCTGACGCCTGTGAATTCACACAGCAATAATTGTCTTTAATCCAAGTCAATAGATAATAAATTTAAAGTCATGTGATCGGGCTGCTGTCAGTAGATGCTTAGATACAAGGTAATCACAGAGGTATAAAGTGTATTAATATAACTGTCTTTTTTGTGCAAAACTGGGGAATGGGTAATAAAGGGTTTATCTATCTTTTTAAACAATAAATAAATTGAGGTTAACTGTCCCTTTAAATATTCTTTTAATTTCAATCTTGTGCCCCTGGTAGGATGAAAAAAAACATTCACCCTTCACTATAGAGTTGCAATTACTGCAACCCAAAATGGGATAACAGCCTGTTCTTGCTGTACCATTAGTTCTCTGTACTTGGTTCTTACTACTGCCAATGTCTGCACAAACTAAATGATCTTTCAAATTCATATTTCTCCTATATACAGCACAGGGTAATATGTAAATTCTTCCACAAAAGGATTAAAATCCCTATATGTCAATGTTTTTATTAGGGTTTTTATAATTTCACTGCTTAAATTATTATTTTTGGTGACAGAAATCATCCTGTTTTGTTTTTTTAATGGATTTCTGAATATCTAAATTTTCTTTCATACAAACCTGTTTTTGATTATCAATAACATCCTTCGGATATCCTATCATTTTAAATCTCCCTGTCATATAATTTAACCTATATTCACATTTTTTGGCAACTGTGATAATTATTTTTAGTCAAGTAAATGGTCTTTTTGGTAAGGCCTTAAAAACACTGGGTGAATAATAACTGTTATACTCCAATAAGGTATTTTTGTTGGTTGGTTTATAATTTAAATTCATTTTTAATACCCCATTTTCCTTATATACCACTGTTTCCAATAAATAAACAGAAAAACATAAATTATGCTTACCTGATAATTTCCTTTTCTTCCATGGGAACGAGTCCACAGCCACATTCATTACTTATGGGAAATAAGGACCTGGCCACCAGGAAGAGGCAAAGACCCACCAGCCAAAGGCTTAAATATTCCTCCCACTTCCCCTATCCCTCAGTCATTCAGCCGAGGAACAAGGAACAGTGGAAGAAGCATCAAGGTGAAAAGGTGCCAGAAGATGAAAACAACAACAATGCATCAAAAATGTGCGGGGGGCTGTGGACTATTTCCCACGGAAGAAAAGGAAATTATCAGGTAAGCATAATTTATGTTTTTCTTCCTAATGGGAGAGTCCACAGCCGCATTCATTACTTATGGGAAATTTATACCCAAGCCAAAGAGGACACAGAATGCCAAGACGGGAGGGTAAGAGGACGGCCATTGAAGGCACCCACCTAAAAAAACATATTCCCAGAAAACAAAGTCCCGTTTCGTCCAAAAACCGGGAACAACATCATTGAAAGAAAAAACAAAAATTACCCCGTGGACGCAAAGCCACCAACAGTCCAAAGGACCTGGACAGTTACCACGAGTGGATGCAACTGAGACACAGGCCTTGAAGACCCCACTCTCAGGGGCAACAACACAGTCACAGCCCCTTAAACTGACAAGGGCAACCCGAATAACAAATCCCAGAGGGAAAATCAGACAGGACACAAAGACCAACTCAGGCCTTCAAGAAGACAACCAAGGATCACCTGAACATATGTCAGGGTAGAAAAAGACAGCAGCAGAAACAGGAAATGACCAGAGAGAAACAAAGGATCCCAAGAACCGGCAGACGCAGAACCGCTACACAGCGTGGACGAGCGTCACTACCGATCAGGATCGCAAAGGGAAAATCCCTTACCCCAGTCAAGACCCACACCCAGTCCACAATAGACTGAGGATGCCTTACAAGTTAGGAAAAACTACCGCAGCCGAAGAACGATCGAGAAAAAGATGACCATGCTAAAAGCATAAGAGAGGAAGCACAGTCACTACCTGAAGGAACACAAAACATCACGCTCCTTCGCAACCTAGATGGTGTAGAGCAACACAACACCACTATAGGCCACAGAGCAGCCGAAACCCATCCGAGAACCAATCCTCTCGACAACCGAAGAATCCCTAAGGATCCCACTCCTCCAGAGGGAGCAAAGAAACTCCTCTTTCGAACCCTTAAAAGTTTGCTAGCAACCAAGGAGCAATAGTATCAGCAGAGTCAAACTGCAAACCCATCACTCACTAGGTAGTGAAGCTAACCATTGGACTCTTACAGCTGACAACAAGGACCCACCACCACACAAAGGGAGAAAAAAAACAAAAACAACCAGGCACGCATTGAAGAAAAAGCGACCAGAACCCAGGGATAATTCCCCCAAACTGGAGAACACGGAATCCCAAAGGACAAGCCCACAAGGCAACATAAATGTATGTAAACCAGATGTAATCGAACTTCGATCTTAAAGGACCATAAGATGGCTAGATCTAAGTCGAGCATCCAAGCTAACAGAATGGATTCTCCAAAAAAACACTAAGGACCAACGTGACCCTTCCTTTTAGGGGAACCAGAGTCCCCCAGATGAAAAGACTGAGAGGACATGTCCCTAAGACACCTAAAACATCTACTGATAAATGCACAGGCACCGAACTCCCCAAAGGGCAGAGTGGCGGCAGACCAAAAAAGCACCCCCCGTCAGGGGAGTCTACCACAGGCAATAGGAGAAAGTCAAGACAGACCATTAAGAGCCCAACAAAAAAAAAAGCAGCAAAGCAACTAACGTGCAACCACCCTGTGCCGACCAAGGGTCCGCAAATGCAGAGACAAAAAAGGGAAAGGGCAAACAGGCTAGAGTCAAATCCTAGACCTAATGAGGACCATAGGGCAAAAAAAACCCTAAGAAAAGAAGGCACAGAAGCCCGTCCACCGGTACTCAATCTGCCAACAATTCCAAACTCCCCAAGGAGAACAATGGAGCCCATCCTGAACCAACCCCTAACACCCAAGGGGATAACAGGGACTTAAGGAGAGATAGCCAGAATTTGGACTGACAGAATCCTAGACTCCCCTCCCAAACCTACAATGAGATCCGAGAAGAAGGGGTCAGATTCCACTAGTCAGGACCCGGGGCCACACGCCCCAAACTGGCCCAACAAGCTGGCAGACTAACTATTTGAGGAAAAGAAAGACCTTGAACAACAAGTACAGAAGGACCCAGGATATATACTGCGATAAAACATGCAGCCAGAGTCCAAAGAGATAAAACCCAGACCAGCAGTCACAATGCATGGAATAATGAGGACTGAGTTCACCTTGGTTCCTGACCCCTTAGAGGTGGCAGAAATGACCGAAACACCAGTGGCAATAAAAGTATAACAGAAAAAAAAACTTCTGACTCTTCTCTGCCAACCTCCTAGGACAAAAGGCAAAGAATGACTGGGGGATAGGGGAAGTGGGAGGAGTATTTAAGCCTTTGGCTGGTGGGTCTTTGCCTCCTCCTGGTGGGCAGGTTTTTATTTCCCATAAGTAATGAATGCGGCTTTGGACTCTTTCCCATTAGGAAGAAAATTCACTTGTGGATAATTCAAACTTAAGACCTGCTGTTACTGTATGGTTTAAATCCTCCACAAACACCATGAGACTACCAATGTCGCCCAACCATATGCCAAATATACCATAGAAAATAAGCAGCCAACGAGGATAAACAAAATGTTCCTCAAAGCTATTCATAAAAATAATGGCATATGCTGGGGCGACATTGCAGCCTATAGCAGTTCCTTGCTTCTGCAAATAAAAAGTGTTAGCAAAAAAAGAAATAATTCTAGTATAAAATAATGCCAATTAAATCTGACAAAAATTGTATTTGATCATCTATAAACTTACCATCTGCTTCTAATAGATTGTCTAGAGCTAATATACCACAAGTGTGTTTAATGAAAGTATATACGTTGGAAAACTTAATGGGGAAAAGAATACATTTCTCATCAAGAAAATCCAAACCCTTAATTTTTTCCAAAAAGTCATTAGTGTCCTTCAAATATGAAAAGGTTCTTAAGACCAAAGTTTGTAAAATTTTGTATAGAAAATGGTTATTTTAGAGAACACTAATCCCACATTTTACACTACTGGTGGCATTTTTATGAATCGGGTGATCTATTTCTTTATTAATCTGACTTGTCAGATCTGCAGATAACATTTGATAGATTTGCACATCTCCCAGTTGTCTCAAAATGTCCTTGATATAGTCTGTTCTGTTCATTTTGAGTACACACATGAATATATAGACACACACACAGATATATACACAAACCCACACAACGATACACACACAGGTACATACATACACTGATACATACACAAACACACATACACACACAGTAACATACACACAAAGATATATACACACACACAGTGGCGTAGCGTGGGTTGTCAGTGCCCAGGGCAAGACAAGTATTGCGCCCCCCCAACCCCATTTTAGATATGCTGCTTCTTCTTACATTTGGAACAAACCAAGCAAAGACCCAAGCCTGGTAGATCTCATAAAGCAAGGGACACTGTCTCCTCTCCCACAAAATGCTCCCTTAACCATCTTTACTGGATAACTAACAGTTATTGCTGATAATACCCCTATCCCCAAAATATGTCCCTTGTCATAAGCAGCTGCTAATCAGTAGTGCCTTACAAACAAAGCCATGAAAATAATATATTGGCAATACAAGAGGCAGTGGGTGAAGCCTGCAAGCATTATGTGCTATCCCCCTGTGATCAAACCCTGTCTGCAGCTCTCCAGAGCTGGGCAAATATATACAATATTAAATTTTAAGATTTATTCTCGTTTTACACATGGGGGAAGCCCCCCTTAACCCCCATCTGGTGGTGACATGTCCTGATCTGTAAAACTTCATGGTACAAATACTGCAGACCACAGGGTGCACCCACCCCCACATTGCAGCAACCCATATTGTATATGTGGTGCAATAGGTTTTTGGTAAGTCGTTAAAAAGAGGAAAAGAGGACACACAGGTTGGCAGCTGTTACATAAGGTTGTCCCTGCTGGGCAGATTGTCTTTTGGGTGCCAATGACATATAAAAGTGGGGTATATATTCTACCTTAATAAATATAACAATTGTAAGTAATCAATATAAAAGGGGCCTGGGACAGACAACCCAGCATTACATACATATATGGGGGGAGGGTGTATGGTATTTAGGGGGGTGCTGTTAAATTTATTTACTAACACAAATTATAGTTATTTTTTTTACTTTAAATGCAGTAAGGGTGGGTTTAATGTAAATAAAAAAGGCAATGAGCACCCAAACCCTAAAAATCGGTAAAAGTCCACACCTCAGGAGTCCAGCAAGAAATAGATTCAAGATGGTGAATTCATAGGACTTCTTTGATAGGAGACAAACACAGTGAAATGCCTGGTGATCAGCACAATCCTGGTGCCAGACTGCACACAAATCCCTAAATCTACTTCTGCCCTAGGAAGATCATGGAGGGGAAAATCAAATACAGGAAACAAGGCCTCATTTTTGTCAACTGTCACAAATATACTTTTTTTGTGCAAGGACAAGATGGCGTAAGTTGTAATCAGAATCTGGTCAAACATGAAAGTATGGTCTCTGATCACTCCACCATCCCACTAACTACTTAACTGGGATTAACAGAAAGGCAGAGCCCAGCCATGCTGCCACCAGTGCCACGGGTTTGAAAGAGATTTATTGCACTTTTTAAGGATTCCTCCCCCCACCTCTGCTTAGAGATCCTTAAAAAGTGCCCCAGGCAATGCATGGCATTCTGGCTCTGGGTCCTTTGTTGGAAGGGAACTTAATTGTTGGGTAATAATAGAACCGTAATTAAGCTGCATTTTGCGTGTTGCTAGTATCAGGCAAAAACAGGGCTATAAGTAAGTCTGGTCCAAACACCTAACCTTAGTCGCGGCATCACCACATTCCTGACGGGTCGCAGAACAGAGCTGGGAGCCTGTCAGAATTTTTAGCCTCCCTTCTTCCCTTTGCTAAGTTGAGGCTGGAAGCGCCCCTCAGAATTAACCACCCCTGTTGCCCCCCCACGCTACGCCACTGCACACACAAATACATATACATGCATTCAAAGAAACTGATCTTCAAACTACTCCAGACACAGTCAGCATACCAGGGACCCCTCCTGCTCATGCTGTCTTCCTCCAGACTTTGTATCCTTTTTAATAGCACGGGCAGAAAAGTCTTGAAAAGGGTTCATTAAGTCATCATTTTCACCTTGATCTACAGGGATCATCTTTGAAGGAACAAATCACAATCTGCAAGCCCTGTAATAAGTACCAGACTCACAACGAACTTACAATTAAGAATCCTTATCTGTTTTGCAAATTACTAGAATATGTTATAAAACTCGACTTAGAATTACTTGCTATCTTTTACTCATTAAAGAAGTTGAATTGCTCTGCAAAGAAACTTCTCCAAATTCAGTTAGCCCACCGGGGACCCTCTTATTCATGCAGAGGAGACTAACTTCACGACAGCTTGTACAACTTACATTGCAGCTCCGCCTATACTCTCTGTAAAAATCAGTGCACAGTACAGAGGCAGAGACTGCACATGGGTAATAGGCAATTTGAAACATGATAAATATATATATATATATATATATATATCAGTGATGTGCAGTCACTAGAGGCAGGTGAGGCAGTGGTTCACCTCTCATATGGGCAAAAATATCTATTTTTTTTATTGGCTTAAAAAAAAAATTGCAATTTTTTCCCCCCCAGCATTTTTGTTTTCCACAGCTACATGTTGTGCAATGGAGAGGCACAAGCAGGTCTGCCCACCATTACACAACATGCTGCGCCATCTACTGGATGAAAGTGGTTAAGATCATTGCATGACCCATTAACTGCTTATTTGAGGCAGTCCTATTTGGGCTGACCCAATCCAGTGAGAGGCATTAGTAAATGGAATTTAGGGTTGGGGCTGGATGTTAAATCATATAAAACAAAACAAAAACGGAAAAAAAACAACTTTCATTTATTTTGTTGCTGTCCTGTGAAGCTGACAGCTTTGCTAAAGTGAAAAAGAGAGTTTTGTTCTTCCCCTCTAAGTGCACTGGAATGTTCCACTGTCACTTCCTGAATCCTTACAGAGCAGGAAAGGGAGAGAGGCAGAGAGCGCAGTGTTTCAGCCACATTGTTATTAACCCTTTGAAAATATCTGTTACGTATTAAAAATGAGAATTAGAGCACCTATGCCAGGGTTGGCATCAATATCTGTGCCCAAAAAACCATTGGGCCAGGCTAAAAACAATTGCATGTCATGGAGGGGGATATACCCTGTATATATTCATAGTGAAATCAGTGGCCCAATGGTTATTAACCCTTTGAAAATATATGTTACTTATTCAAAAATGGTAATTACAGCATCAATGCCAGTGTTGGCATCAATTTCTGTTCCCAAAACACCATTGGGCCAGGCTAAAAACAATTGCATGTCATGGAAGGGGATCTACCCTGTATATATTCATAGTAAAATCAGTGGCCCAATGGTTATTAACTCTTTGAAAATATGTTACTATTCAAAAATGGTCATTACAGCACCAATTCCAGTGTTGGCATCAATTTCTGTGCCCAAAACACCACTGGGCCAGGCTAAAAACAATTGCATGTCATGTATATATTCAGAGTGAAATCAGTGGCCCAATGGTTATTAACCCTTTGAAAATATATGTTACTTATTTAAAAATGGTAATTACAGCACCAATGCCAGTGTTGGCATCAATTTATGTGCCTAAAACACCATTGGGCCATACTAAAAACCATTGCATGTCATGTATATATTTCAGTGATGTGCAGTAACTAGAGGCAGGTGAGGCAGTGGTTCACCTCTCATATGGGCAAAAATATCTATTTTTTTTATTGGCTTAAAAAAAAAATTGCAATTTTTTTCCCCCCAGCATTTTTGTTTTCCACAGCTACATGTTGTGCAATGGAGAGGCACAAGCAGGTCTGCCCACCATTACACAACATGCTGCGCCATCTACTGGATGAAAGTGGTTAAGATCATTGCATGACCCATTAACTGCTTATTTGAGGCAGTCCTATTTGGGCTGACCCAATCCAGTGAGAGGCATTAGTAAATGGAATTTAGGGTTGGGGCTGGATGTTAAATCATATAAAACAAAACAAAAACGGAAAAAAAACAACTTTCATTTATTTTGTTGCTGTCCTGTGAAGCTGACAGCTTTGCTAAAGTGAAAAAGAGAGTTTTGTTCTTCCCCTCTAAGTGCACTGGAATGTTCCACTGTCACTTCCTGAATCCTTACAGAGCAGGAAAGGGAGAGAGGCAGAGAGAGCAGTGTTTCAGCCACATTTTATTAAAGTAAGTGCTGCAGCCGTAGATTTTACTGAAATGGATTCCCTTAGTGAAAATGATAATTTAATGAATGTGGTTTAGTGTTTTTTGTTTTTTTACTCTTTTACAGCAGTTTAAGGATCATTTTTGTATTTTGTTTACTCAAAATTTACACCCATCCACTACATTAACAGCTTGCCTCTGTACTTCACACTAAGTTATAGTCTCACTTTATGAACTCTCTGTAGCTCTGCTGTTTTATTACTTAAAAATGCAGTGGTCCCTCTCCCCCTCCCTTGTGTGTGTGTGTGTCTCTCTCTCTCTCTCTCTCTCTATCCATCTCTCTCCTTATGTGTTGTTCTCTCCCATGGTCTCTTTCTCTCTCGGTCTCTCTTCCTCTCCCTCTGACTCTCTCATCCATTATGTGTCTCTCTAACCCTCTGTGTGTGATTGTGTCTCTCTTTTTCTCTAACCCTCTGTGTGTGATTGTGTCTCTCTCTCTTTCTCTCTCTCTTACCCTCTGTGTGTGATTGTGTGTCTCTCTCTCTAACCCTCTGTGTGTGATTGTGTGTCTCTTTCTCTCTCTTTCTCTCTCTCTCTCTCTTTCTCTCTAACCCTCTGTGTGTGATTGTGTGTCTCTCTCTTTTTTCTCTATCTCTCTCTAACCCTCTGTGTGTGATTGTGTCTCTCTCTCTTTCTCTCTCTCTAACCCTCTGTGTGTGATTGTGTGTCTCTCTCTCTTTCTTTCTCTCTCTCTCTAACCCTCTGTGTGTGATTCTGTCTCTCTCTCTCTCTTTCTCTCTATCTCTCTAACCCTCTGTGTGTGATTGTCTCTCTCTCTCTTTCTCTCTCTCTCTCTAACCCTCTGTGTGTGATTGTGTCTCTCTTTCTCTCTCTAAACCTCTGTGTGTGATTGTGTGTCTCTCTCTCTAACCATCTGTGTGTGATTGTGTCTCTCTTTCTCTCTCTCTCTCTAACCCTCTGTGTGTGATTGTGTCTCTCTCTTTCTCTCTCTAACCCTCTGTGTGTGATTGTGTCTCTCTCTCTTTCTCTCTCTAACCCTGTGTTTGATTGTGTCTCTCTCTTTCTCTCTCTAACCCTCTTTGTTTGATTGTGTCTCTCTTTCTCTCTCTCTCTAACCCTCTGTGTGTGATTGTGTCTCTCTCTCTCTCTCTAACCCTCTGTGTGTGATTGTGTCTCTCTCTTTCTCTCTCTCTCTAATTCTCTGTGTGTGATTGTGTCTCTCTCTCTTTCTCTCTCTCTCTCTCTCTATAACCCTCTGTGTGTGATTGTGCCTCTCTCTCTCTCTAACCCTCTGTGTATGATTGTGTCTATCTCTCTTTCTCTCTCTCTCTCTAACCCTCTGTGTGTGATTGTGTCTCTCTTTCTCTCTCTCTAACCCACTGTGTGTGATTGTGTCTCTCTTTCTCTAACCCTCTGTATGTGATTGTGTCTCTCTTTCTCTCTCTCTAACCCTCTGTGTGTGATTGTGTCTCTCTCTCTCTCTATTTCTCTCTCTCTAACCCTCTGTGTGTGATTGTGTCTCTCTTTCTTCTCTTTCTCTCTCTCTAACCCTCTGTGTCTCTCTCCCCCCGTCTCTCTCTCCCTCTCCCCCCGAGTGCTTTTCTGTGTTTCTGTCTACCTTTTATTTATTTAATTAATTGTTTTGCCATCTGATGGTGTGGCTTTATTTAAAGGGGTGGGGTCAAGCACCCCACCATCTTTAAATTTCACCAGCTGCCACTGGATCAAGACATTTTTATATTTACTGAATAATGAAAGAATCTATAAGCATAATTTGCAGCATTAAAGTAAAAAGTATGTTTTAAACATATTTTAATGGGCATGGAATTCTAGATCTCACAATCAGAGCAAGCATTGTGTTATCTGGCAAGAGTTTCTGTTACAATCCTTTTAAACTAAAATCAGATGTTTACTAAGTTGACCAGTTTTCCAAGACACAATTTAAAGGGACATGAAACCCATATGTTTTCTTTCATGATTTAGAAAGAGCGTGCAATTTTAAATAACTTTCCAATTTACATCTAATATCTAATTTTCTTCATTCTTTTGATATCCTTTGTTGAAAATCATATCTAAATATGCTCAGTAGCTGCTGATTGGTGGCTGCACATAGATACATCATGTGATTGGCTCACCCATGTGCATTGCTATTTCTTCAACAAAGGATATCTAAAGAATGAAGGTGTATCCTAGCCACTGCCTCACCAGCCTCTGATGTCAGAGCACGTCACTGATATATATATATATATATATATATATATATATATATATATATATATATATATATATATATATATATATATATATATATATATATCCATGCGGTACTGTAAGTCCGAGCCTTGTCAAAGCCAACAGCATCCGCCTAAAGCTGGCATACAGGTCCAGGGAGATCAAATTATCTCTCATCCTCCATTTTGTGGCATCCTTAGACACTCACCATCTTTCTTAGCATGGAGCACTCTGTGATTTTTACAGTTTGCCAGGATGGGTGTAGGGGTCCCCTAAGCTTCCTTAGACACTCAACATCTTTCTTTACTTAGAGGGCGCGCCTCTCCGCTTTCTATAGTTTGCCAGGACGTGTGTGGGGTTACCCTAAGAGGCCCTAGGTATCCATTGCCTTGTCCTAAGGTCAATCCTGGATAGGATGGCTTCTACTTGATGACTATCTGGTACATAAGTGTCACTACAATAAGTGATCAGCATATGATCTATATATATATATATTTTTTTTAGCTAAGATGCTTCTTGTTTGCCATCAGCCAAATGCATGTGATTTAAACAACTGCTTAATAATAAGGAATATTTAAATTATTTTCATACCTTCCTTACACTTGTATTCCAGTCACGCTTAAAGTTCTGTACAAGACATAAAATGTGTTGCTATAAAAGCTTACAGATTCTATGTTTGGAGAATACAATCTAAAACTCATTTACTTTATTTGGCTAATTTTGAATACAAACTGAACTGTACAACAATCCCACAGGAGACAATTTGTTGTGTGCCATTTACTTTTACTTTAGTTTTACTTTACATTGTAGCATATTGTGAAGTTCTGGAAAAAAAATCCAACAATATAAATAGAAACAATAAGGCCAAGTTTCCATTTCTGTTGTAAACTGTGTAAACGAATGATAGTAACACGTATATACTGCCACCAGTTTACACAATATACAACACCAATGGAAACTAGACTTAAAGGCTGTACACATACAACTATTTATACATTTGGTGCAAACTATTTTGTAGAATATCCCTTTTATAAGCAAATTACACTTTTTTGGAAAAATAAGAAAATAATAACCCCATAACAACAAATATACAGCTAGATTACGAGTTTTGTGTTATGAGTGAAAAAGCAGCGTTATTCTTCATAACGCTGCTTTTTCCCTACCGCTGCTATTACAAGTCTTGCAGGTATAGATGTACCAAACAGTTTTTTGGCCGTCACGCAACGTCAGTACCGCACTTTTAAAAAAGTCCTTTTTCAATGGGACTTCCATAGCGTCGGTATTACGAGTTTTGCCTGGGAGGCCACCCTCTACCCATACACCCTATACCGACAAGATTCGTACTGCCATCTAAAGTCAGTAGTTATCAGTTTTACGTTACAAAGCTGTAGCATAAAACTCATAACTAAAGTGTTAAAAAGTACACTAACACCCAAAAACTACCTATTAACCCCTAAACCGAGGACCTCCCGCATCGCAAGCACTAAAATAAAATGATTAACCCCTAATCTGCCACTCCAGACATTGCCGCCACTTAAAAAATGTATTAACCCCTAATCTGCCACTCCAGACATTGCCGCCACTTAAAAAATGTATTAACCCCTATTCTGGCGCTCCCTGACATCGTCGCCACTATAATAAAATTATTAACCCCTAAACCGCCACACTCCTGTATCAAAAACACTATTTAAATATAATTAACCCCTAATCTGCCGTCCGCCCACTCCGCCACTATAATAAACCTATTAACCCCTAAACCTAACCCTAACACCCCCTAACTTAAATATAATTAAAATAAATCTAAATAAAACCTAATATTAATAACTAAATAATTCCTATTTAAAACTAAATACTTACCTACAATATAAAACCTAAGCTAGCTACAATATAACTAATAGTTACATTTATCTATCTTAGGTTTTATTTTTATTTCACAGGTGAGTTTGTATTTATTTTAACTAGGTAGACTAGTTAGTAAATAGGATTTTTTCCCGCCTAAATTCCTATTGGCTGTTTATTTTTTGTAACTTAGTGTTTTTTATTTTTTGCAACTTAGTTGTTAGGTTTTTGTAACTTAGTAATATTTAATAGTAGATTTAAATAATTTGAGTAGGGTTAGGTGTTTAAATATGTAATATAGTTTAATGTAATTTTAGTATAATAGTTAGGGTAGGTTAATTAATAGTTTAATATATTTTAATGTAATTTTAGGATAATAGTTAGGGTAGGTTAATAATTAATAGTTTAATATAGTTTAATTTAATTCTAAAGGTAAGTTTAAATTTATTATAAGATAGGGATGAGTTAATATTTAATACACTACAGAAATAGTTTTTTAAGTAAAAATAAAATAAAAATACTTTTTGGGGGGTTTTTGGGGCCAAACTGGGTACTGGCAGACAGCTGCCAGTACCCAAGATGGTGGTAATTAGGTAGGGGAGAGGGTTAGAGAGCTGGAGGGGGGATCAGGGAGGTTGGGGCTAAGGCAGGGGTCCATCACAGCTAAAATACTTTATTATTTTTATTTAAAAAAAAAAAAAACCTCTTTTATTTAGTACTGGCAGACTTTCTGCCAGTACTTAAGATGGCGGGAACAATTGTGGGGTGGGGGAGGGAAGAGAGCTGTTTGAGAGGGATCAGGGGGTGGGATGTGTCAGGTGAGTTTGTATTTATTTTAACTAGGTAGACTAGTTAGTAAATAGGATTTTTTCCCGCCTAAATTCCTATTGGCTGTTTATTTTTTGTAACTTAGTGTTTTTTATTTTTTGCAACTTAGTTGTTAGGTTTTTGTAACTTAGTAATATTTAATAGTAGATTTAAATAATTTGAGTAGGGTTAGGTGTTTAAATATGTAATATAGTTTAATGTAATTTTAGTATAATAGTTAGGGTAGGTTAATTAATAGTTTAATATATTTTAATGTAATTTTAGGATAATAGTTAGGGTAGGTTAATAATTAATAGTTTAAGATAGTTTAATTTAATTCTAAAGGTAAGTTTAAATTTATTATAAGATAGGGATGAGTTAATATTTAATACACTACAGAAATAGTTTTTTAAGTAAAAATAAAATAAAAATACTTTTTGGGGGGTTTTTGGGGCCAAACTGGGTACTGGCAGACAGCTGCCAGTACCCAAGATGGTGGTAATTAGGTAGGGGAGAGGGTTAGAGAGCTGGAGGGGGGATCAGGGAGGTTGGGGCTAAGGCAGGGGTCCATCACAGCTAAAATACTTTATTATTTTTATTTTAAAAAAAACAAAAAACCTCTTTTATTTAGTACTGGCAGACTTTCTGCCAGTACTTAAGATGGCGGGAACAATTGTGGGGTGGGGGAGGGAAGAGAGCTGTTTGAGAGGGATCAGGGGGTGGGATGTGTCAGGTGGGAGGCTGATCTCTAAAATTAACCCTGCAAGCTCCCTACAAGCTACCTAATTTGACCCCTTCACTAATGGGCATAATTAACGTGTGGTGCGCAGCAGCATTTAGCGGCCTTCTAATTACCAAAAAGCAACGCCAAAGCCATATAAGTCTGCTATTTCTGAACAAAGGGGATCCCAGAGAAGCTTTTACAACAATTTCTGCCATAATTGCACAAGCTGTTTGTAAATAATTTCAGTGAGAAACCTAAAATTGTGAAAAATGTAAAGTTTTTTTTTTTTATTTGCTCGCATTTGGCGGTGAAATGGTGGCATAAAATATACCAAAATGGGCCTAGATCAATACTTGGGGTTGTCTACTACACTACACTAAAGCTAAAATTAACCCTACAAGCTCCCTACAAGCTCCCTAATTAACCCCTTCACTCCTGGGCATAAAACACGTGTGGTGCGCAGCGGCATTTAGCGGCCTTCTAATTACCAAAAAGCAACCCAAAAGCCATATAAGTCTGCTATTTCTGAAAAAAGGGGATCCCAGAGAAGCATTTACAACCATTTGTGCCATAATTGCAGAAGCTGTTTGTAAATAATTTCAATGGGAAACCTAAAGTTTGTGACAAATTTTGTGAAAAAGTGAACTTTTTTTTTTTTATCGCATTTGGCGGTGAAATGGTGGCATGAAATATACCAAAATGGGCCTAGATCAATACTTTGGGTTGTCTTCTAAAAAAATATATATACATGTCAAGGGATATTCAGGTATTCCTGACAGATATCAGGGTTCCAATGTAACTAGCGCTAATTTTGAAAAAAAGTGGTTTGGAAATAGCGAAGTGCTACTTGTATTTATTGCCCCATAAATTGCAAAAAAAGCAAAGAACATGTAAACATTGGGTATTTCTAAACTCAGGACAAAATTTAGAAACTATTTAGCATGGGTGTTTTTTGGTGATTGTAGATGTGTAACATATTTTGGGGGTCAAAGTTAGAAAAAGTGTGTTTTTTTCCATTTTTTCCTCATATTTTTTTTTTTTTTTTTTTTAGTAAATTATAAGACATGATGAAAATAATGGTATCTTTAGAAAGTCCATTTAATGGCGAGAAAAACGGTATATAATATGTGTGGGTACAGTAAATGAGTAAGAGGGAAATTACAGCTAAACACAAACACTGCAGAAATGTAAAAATAGCCATTGTCATTAAGGGTAAGAAAATTGAAAAATGGTCCGGTCATTAAGGGGTTAATGGTGACGGGGTCTGGGAGCGGCGGGATAGGGGTTAATAGCATTATGTAGGTGGCGGTGATGTCGGGATCAGCAGATTAGGGGTGTTTAGACTCGGGGGTTATGTTAGGGTGTTAGGTGTAAACGTAACTTTTAGTATACCATAGAAATCAATGGGATATTAATATCATTTATTTATTTATTTGTAAAGCGCCGTCAAATTCCGTAGAATATGGCAGCATCGAACATAAGCTTTCGCTGCTTTCAGACTCCCATTGATTCCTATGGCATCCGCGGCCTCCAGGGTGGCGGATTGAAAAGCAGGTACTCTGGGCCGGAATAGTGGCGAACTTACCTGTTAGAGGTTTGATAACTTGCAAAAGTTGTCAGATAGTGCCGAATTTGTATTCGGAACATCTGTAATGACGTAAGCATCAATCTGTGTCGGATCTAGACCGGCGGATCGTATGTTACATCACAGATTTCAACTTTAGCCGGTCCGGAATTCCAGCGTATTTGCTGTTAAGGGCTTGATAAATTGGCCTCTTGGACTGAACCTAAAACATCAGATAAGTGATTGAAATAACACTTTTTACACACGTTTATTGCCACTTTGGAGAACTACATCTTGTAATACTATTGGTCTCTTACAATAACACTAAGTGGAGGGTCACATAATCTTTTGACCCGATTGTGCAGAGACTGACTCTTGCAAAGTTTGGAGTACTATGAACTTTCCAATATTTGAAACATTAAGTGAATTTATCTTGTATCAACGAATGTGTATTTCTTTGCATGCAACTAACAGACCCTTGAGATTGTATTGTTTTGGTATGTATACCTTAAGGGTTACACGCCACACTTAGATCCCTATAACAAACCTGCCCAGTTATTGCTCCTAGAATTTATCTGGGAGTTTCTGTGTGCAGCTGGGGTGTAGTGTTAGCGGCACATTGTAATAGGTATGAAATACATCAATCCTTTGTATTGTTTGGTTACATATACCTTAGGGGTGACACGCAACACTTAGATCCCTAAATCGAAACGGCCCAGTTATTGCTCCTAGAATTTGTCTGGGAGTTTCTGTGTGCAGCTGGGGTGTAGTGTTAGCGGCACACTGTAATAGGTATGAAATACATCAATCCTTTGTATTGTTTGGTTACATATACCTTAGGGGTGACGCAACACTTAGATCCCTTAATCAAACGGGCCCAGTTATTGCTCCTAGAATTTGCCTGGGGGTCTCTGTGTGCAGCTGGGGTGTAGTGTTAGCGGAGCACTGTATAAGGTATGAAATTCAACTACTTTGTATACATAACATTTTGTTCCTCGACACAGGGTATGATTTTGAATGTAACGTGACTCTATATATAAAGCAATGTGTTTTTGTCTTGCATTACATCATAATTATTTATCTATAATACATAGAGTTATTGTATCCTATGATTGACCTTCTCTAGTATGAGACTATACATTAAATACATTTTATTACTCAAAAGAGTGCTTGATTCCCTATCTTTTTCTTATGGTGCATTTATTAAGATGTTCCATTTCTTTTCTTATAGTCTTTGATTATATATACAATATATATATATATATATATATATATATATATATATATATATATATATATATATATATATATACATACAATATATATATATATATATATATATATATATATATACACAATATTTTACCAGGAAGGATGCATTGAGATTTCTCTCATTTTCAAGTATGTCCTGGGTCCAGAAAACATTGCATTGATACAATAGGGTACAATAAAATACAAAAACAATAAAAATAATACACAAAATATGCAAAAAATTAACATAGAACAGGTAGGAAATATTTAATCAATCATGACAGGTGTATTCTGTTTTGAGATATGTACAGAGGGGTCTCTTAAAGGATATTAGGCTTGGGGAAGATTTGAAAGTGTGCGGGAGGTCATTCCATAATTGTGGTGCTCTGTAGGAAAAGGAGAATCGAGCTGCTTTCTTTTTGTATTGAGGCAAGCTAAATAATGTGCTGGTATTGGATCAGAGGTTATAGGAGGTGGGAATAGCCAGGGAGAGCATTCTGCTCAGGTAGGGTGGGAACTTCCCAGAAAGGCTCTTAAACACAAGGCAGGAAAGATGGAGGGTGCGTCTGGATTCCAGAGACAGCCAGTATAATTCTTTTAGCATGTCACAATGGTGAGTCCTGTAGTTACATTGTAGCACAAAGTGGCAGAACGAGTTATACAATGTATTTGTCAGGGTTTTTACCTGTTTTGTTTGCTTGCCATGTGCTGCTGGCAGCCATTTTACTCGCCTCTCTTGCTGACTGTGGTGCATTGTGGGGGATGCTGCTCATTTCCTGCACTTCTTTTTATGGCCAGACTGGTGTGCATCATCCATGTGAGACAGGATGCAGTCTCAGAATTGTGATGTCATCACTTATTATTTAAAGGGCCTCTGTTCAGTATGCTTTGCCTTTGCGTTGTCTCAGACCTGTTTGTGAGAGCTCCTGTATATTACCTGGCTATCTGACGTCCCTGCTGGTTCCTGATCCCTGGCTTGTTCCTGACTCTGCTGTTTTCCTTGTTCTTGATTCCGGCTTGTCTGACTACTCGCTTTGGCTGCTGACTCAGCTCGTCTGAATATCAGCTCTGGTTTTTGATTCCTGGCTTGTTATTTGATTTACGGACTTTTTATTATTTTTTGCTATTAATAAAGGTGTGATTATTTCTGCACTTCTTGTCTCAGTCTGATTCCTGGCACCCTGACATTACGCAAAAGCCATGAATCCTGATGGTGCTGATAATCCACCTTTACCTGCCATAATTTCCAGGATGGATGAACAGGATAACGGTTTAGATCAATTTGCACTAGCCCTGCAAACCCTGCTCACTTGCACTGCACATTTGGACCAAAATGTCCAACAAGTTATGGCTGCTGCTGTTTCCGCTGCTGCACCTAGTCCTACCAGGAGTATGTCCGGTTCTGCACCTCTACCTCAGCGATATAGAGGCGATCCTAATCAATGCAGAGGGTTTTTGAACCAGGTGGGCATTTACTTTGAGATGTTACCTCAGGCGTTTCCCTCTGACAGAGCTAAGGTGGGATTTCTCATCTCGTTACTCTCTGACACAGCTCTTGCCTGGGCTAATCCCTTGTGGGAGACTAATAAACCTGGGATTTCAAATTTGTGGCCTCCTTTTGAAGGGTATTTGATGTTCTGGCTCGCTCCTCCTCTGCTGCTAAACGACTCATGTCCATTCAGCAAGGTACAAGATCTGTTGCTCAGTATGCCATTGAGTTCCGCACACTTGCTGCAGAGGTAGGTTGGAACAATGAAGCCCTTGTTGCCGCCTTCTTTCATGGGCTCTCTGATGTGATTAAAGACGAAGTTGCTGCCAGAGATTCACCAGAGGATCTTGAGGCATTGGTGTCTTTTTTTATCCTAATTGAAATCAGACTAAGTGAGAGGCCCTCTTTCAAGGAGCGTTTGCGGAAGCCTCCTGTTCCGTTGTCTCCTACGTGTTCGTTCCCACCCATGCCTCCCACTTCTCCCATGCCTCCTGGTCCCGAGTCACCAGGTACTGCTGAGCCGATGCAGTTGGAATTCATGCGTCTCTCCACGGCGGAGAGGGCCTTTAGGAGGAGGGAGGGGCTCTGCCTCTATTGTACGTTACAGGGCCACCTTTTAAAGTCTTGTCCTACACAGCCGGGAAATGCTCACACCTAAGGTCCTGTCAGGGGCAGACCTCGGGTGGTTTATCCTCGTCCCCGGAACTGCTAAATGGTTACGGTTGTCCTTTCCTGGGTGGACTCCTCCATAGTCACCCAGGCTCTTGTTGACTCCGGTGCTGCGGGCTATTTCATTGACAGTGCTTTTGTATCAAAACACTCCATTCCTGTTTTGCCTCGGTCCATTCCGCTTGCTATTGAGGCCATTGATGGCAGGCCCCTTCAGCCCGCACTCGTTACTCACAAAACTGCTCCGTTATCCATGGCTGTTGGGGCTCTCCATTTTGAAACCCTCCAGTTCCAGGTGATAAACTCTCTGCATTGTTCTGGGTTATCCCTGGCTCCAAAAGCACAATCCCAGTCTCGATTGGTGCAGGTCCGAAATTTTGTCGTGGTCTCCGCAATGTATTTCCACTTGTCTTCGGAAACCAGTTAAAGTCTTGTGCACGTCTTCAGTATCTCAATTGCCAGAGGAGTACCGAGAGTTCCTAGACGTTTTTGACAAGGTGCGTGCCGGTATGTTGCCTCCTCACCTGTCTTACGATTGTGCCATAGACCTGCAACCCACAGCCATTCCTCCTCGGGGCCGGGTTTACCCTCTGTCTGTTGCAGAGAATTGTGCTATGGAGGAGTATGTTGTCGATGCTCTGTCGCGGGGGATCATCTGCAAATCCTGCTCTCCTGCAGGGGCTGGCTTCTTCTTTGTGAAGAAAAAGGGTGGTGAGTTAAGACCATGCATCGATTATAGGGGTCTTAATCGTCTTACCATTAAGAATGCTTACCCTATTACGCTCGTTACAGAACTCTTTGACTGCCTCAAGGGAGCTATGATCTTTACTAAACTTGATTTGAGAGGAGCGTACAATCTTGTTAGGATCAAGGAGGGCCACAAATGGAAAACAGCATTTAACACCACTAGCGGGCATTATGAGTATCTTGTAATGCCCTTTGGCCTATGTAATGCTCCTGCTGTTTTCCAGGAATTTAGAAATTACGTCCTACGAGATATGTTGCAACAGTGTGTTGTGGTGTACTTAGACGACATCCTCATACACTCACCCACACTTGAGGCTCATTGTTCTGATGTTACACGGGTTCTTCAGAGACTACGTGAGAACGGCCTGTTTTGTAAACTCAAGAAGTGTGAGTTCCATCAGACTCAAGTAACCTTCCTAGGTTATGTTATCTCCATTGCAGGGTTCTCCATAGATCCTGACAAGTTATCTGCAGTTCTGCAGTGGCCTCGCCCAGTTGGTCTTTGGTCTATTCAACGTTTTTTGGGGTTCGCCAATTACTATAGAAAATGTATTTAAAACTTTTCTTCCTTGGTCAAACCTATCACAGATTTGACCCGTAAAGAGAATGATCCACTCGATCCACACCTACTGATATTAAGGCCTTTGATAGTCTTAAGACTGCCTTTTCTGCCGCTCCAGTTCTGGCTCATCCTAACCCTGTCCTGCCATTCATTCTTGAGGATGATGCATCTGAGACTGGAGTAGGTGCCCTCTTGTCTCAACGTCCTACGTCTGACGGTTCCTTGCATCCGTGTGATTTCTTCTCTAAGAAATTGTCTCCAGTGGGGAGCAATTATGAAATTGGTGACAGGCAATTACTGGCTATAATTTTGGCACTCAAGGAATGGAGGCATCTTCTCAAGGGTACTAGCGTGCCAGTGCTCATTCTGACCACAAGAATTTAACTTATCTTTCTGAAGCAAAACGTTTGTCACCCCGACAGGCCAGATGGGCGCTATTTTTGTCTCGGTTTAATTTTGTGGTCTACTACCTGCCTGGTAGTAAGAATGTTAGGGCTGATGCCCTCTCTCGACAATTTTCACCTCTGTCCAAGGAGGAGTCTGTACCTACTCCAGTTATACCTCCTGACCATATTTTGGCTACCATACATACTAATTTGACTTCTCCCTTGGGGGAGGAGATCCTGGCTGCACAAACCAATGCACCTCCTGAGAAACCTAGTGGTAAGTGTTTTGTTCCAGAGAATCTTCAAACTAAACTTTTGCACACTTACCACTATCCTAAAGCCGCAGGTCACCCAGGCAAGAACCAAATGATTTGGTCGGACACTCGACAATTCTGGTGGCCAGGTCTTCGTTCTGATGTTGCTGTGTATGTTGCCTCCTGCTCAGTTTGTGCACAGAATAAGACTCCTCGATGTCTTCCTGTGGGTCTTCTTTAACCTATTGCTAATGGTGAGCGTCCTTGGACACATCTTTTCATGGACTTTATTGTGGAGCTCCCTGTTTCCAATGGCAATACTGTTATACTTATGGTGGTTGACTGTTTTTCTAAAATGTCACATTGCATTCCCTTGATGAAGTTGCCTACCGCTTAGGAGCTTGCTTCAATTTTTGCCCGGGAGGTCTTCTGTTTACATGGGTTACCCAAGGAGATAGTGTTGGACTGGGGTAACCAGTTTGTCTCCAGATTTTGGCGTTCCTTTTGTGCTCAAATGGGGATCCAGCTTTCCTTCTCCTCTGCATATCACCCTCAATCCAATAGGGCTGCAGAACAGTCTATTCAAGCTCTGGAACAGTTCCTCCATTGCTATGACTCAGATCACCACAATAATTGGTCTGAACTGTTACCTTGGGCAGAGTTTGCTCGTAATAGTGCTATTAATGCTACCTCCAAGTTATCCCCGTTCATGGCGAATTATGGGTTTCAACCATCCTTGTTGCCCGATTCATTTATGTCTCAGGGTATTCCGGCTTTGGAGGAGCATCTCCGGCAACTCCGTTCCACGTGGGTGCAGATTCAGGATTGCCTTCATCATTCTATGCAGCACCAAAAGTTTCAGGCTGATCGTAGGCATCTGCCCGTGCCTTCCTACCAGGTTGGTGAGAGAGTTTGGCTGTCCTCCCGCAACTTGAACCTTCGTGTGCCTTCCAATAAACTGGCTCCGCGTTATGTTGGTTCTTTTTGAATATTCCGACAGGTCAATCTTGTGGCTTACGCTCTTGACCTTCCTCCTGCAATGCGCATCTCCAATGTTTTTCATGTCTCCCTCTTGAAACCATTGGTTTGTAATCGGTTTACCACTGTGTTGCCTCATCCCCGTCCTATCTTTATTGACAACCATGAGGAGTATGAGGTCAGCAGCATTACTGACTCTTGCATGTCCAGGGGCCGCGTACATTATTTGGTTCACTGGAGGGGCTAAAGTCCAGAGGAGCGTTCATGGGTTCACTCCTCTGATGTTCATGCTCCCGCCCTCCTCCGTGCCTTCCATGCCTGTTTCCCCAATAAGCCTTTTGTCCTCCCGCTGGGGAGGGGTTGTTGAGGGGAGGGTACTGTCAGGGTTTTTACCTGTTTTGTTTGTTTGCTATGTGCTGCTGGCAGCCATTTTACTCACCTCTCTTGCTGACTGTGGTGCATTGTGGGGGATGCTGCTCATTCCCTGCACTTCCTTTTATGGCCAGACTGGTGTGCATCATCCATGTGAGACAGGATGCAGTCTCAGAACTGTGATGTCATCACTTATTATTTAAAGGGCCTCTGTTCAGTATGCTTTGCCTTTGCGTTGTCTCAGACCTGTTTGTGAGAGCTCCTGTATATTACCTGGCTATCTGACGTACCTCCTGGTTCCTGATCCCTGGCTTCTTCCTGACTCTGCTGTTTTCCTTGTTCCTGATTCCGGCTCGTCTGACTACTCGCTTTGGCTCCTGACTCAGCTCGTCTGACTCCCAGCTCTGGTTTTTGATTCCTGGCTTGTTATTTGACTTATGGACTTTTTATTATTTTTTTAAATTAATAAAGGTGTGATCATTTCTGCACTTCTCGTCTCAGTCTGATTCCTGGCACCCTGACAGTATTAAGTTTATTAAGGTGAGTTTGTGATGCAGGTGCGTATACTACGTCCCCGTAATTCATGATAGGCATCAGCATTTGCTGTACAATGTTTTCCTGTACTGTAGGGCTGAGGCAGGATTTGTTTCTGTACAGGGCACCTAGTTTTGGATAAAGTTTAGATGCAAGTTTTTCTATGTGGATGCCAAAAGATAGATTGGGGTCTAACAACATACCTAAAGAGTGGACTGCGGTCAGCGTGCAATTGGATTTTGTTTTGATGCGTAGATGGGAATTTTGTAATTTGTGTAATTTAGGTCCTGTTCCAAAGATCATTGTGACAGTTTTGTCAGTGTTTAGAAAGAGTTTGTTTTTTGAGATCCACTTTTCTACCTCTGTGAACTGGTCTTGGAGCACTGCTTCAAGCTGCGGCAGATTGGAATTGTTTGCATAGATTACCGTGTCATCTGTGTACATGTGTACGGTTGAGGATTTGCAGACATTAGACAGATCATTTATAAATAATGTGAATAATAAGGGGCCGAGAATGGAACCTTGGGGAACACCACACATGACTGGGAGAGGGAGGGAGTCGCTGTCAGAAACGGAGACATATTGTCATCCATCCGATACATATGATCGAAACCAGGTTAACGTCCAATCAGCCAATCAGATTGAGCTCACATTCTATTGGCTGTTCCGATCAGCCACTAGAATGCGAGCTCAATCTGATTGGCTGATTGGATCAGCCAATAGGATTGAACTTGAATCTGATTGGCTGATTGAATCAGCCAATCAGATTTTTACTACCTTAATTCCGATTGGCTGATAGAATCCTATCAGCCAATCGGAATTCGAGGGACGCCATCTTGGATGACGTCACTTAAAGGAATATTCATTCGTCGGGTAGTCGTCGGTTGAAGAGGATGGCTCCGGGTCGGCTCATTTGAAGATGGCTCCGCTCCGGATGGATGAAGATTGAAGACGCCGCTTGGATGAAGACTTCTATCGGATGGAAGACCTCTTCAATGCCCCTTGAATGAAGACTTCTATCGGATGGAAGACCTCTTCAGCGCCCCTTGGATGATGACTTCGGCCCGGCTTGGTGAACACGACTCAAGGTAGGGAGATCTTCAGGGGGGTAGTGTTAGGTTTATCTAAGGGGGGTTTGGGTGAGTTAGAGTAGGGGTATGTGGGTTGTGGGTTTTAATGTTGGAGGGTGTTGTATTTTTTTTTACAGGCAAAAGAGCTGATTACTTTGGGGCATGCCCCGCATAAAGCCCTTTTAAGGGCTGGTAAAAGAGCTGATTACTTTGTAATGTAGAATAGGGTAGGGACTTTTATTATTTATTTTATTTTTTATTTTATTAGGGGGCATAGATTAGGTGTAATTAGTTTAACATTCTTGTAATATTTTTTTATTTTCTGTAATTTAGTGTTTGCTTTTTTTGTAATTAGTTTAGTTTATTTAATTGTAGGTATTGGTAGCTAATTTATTTAATTAATTTAATGATAGTGTAGTGTTAGGTTTAATTGTATCTTAGGTTAGGATTTATTTTACAGTTAATTTTGTATTTCTTTTAGCTAGGTAGTTATTAAATAGTTAATAACTATTTAATAACTATTGTACCTAGTTAAAATAAATACAAAGTTACCTGTAAAATAAATATAAATCCTAAAATAGCTACAATGTAATTATTAATTACATTGTAGCTATCGTAGGGTTTATTTTACAGGTAAGTATTTAATTTTAAATAGGAATAATTTATTTAATGATAGTGTAGTGTTAGGTGTAATTGTAACTTAGATTAGTTTTTATTTTACAGGTAAATTTGTCTTTATTTTATCTAGGTAGCTATTAAATAGTTAATAACTATTTAATAGCTATTGTATGGTACCTAGTTAAAATAAATTTAAATTTGCCTGTAAAATAAAAATAAATCCTAAAATAGCTACAATATAATTATTAGTAATATTGTAGCTATCTTAGGGTTTATTTTATAGGTAAGTATTTAGTTTTAAATAGGATTAATTTAGTTAATAAGAGTAATTTTTATTTATATTTATTAAAATAATATTTAAGTTAGGGGGATGTTAGGGTTAGTGTTAGTCTGAGGTTTAGGGGTTAATTAGTTTAATATAGATGGCAGCGGTATAGGGGGGCAGGATAGGGGTTAATAAATTTATTATAGGGGCGACAGTGTAGGGGGAAGATTAGGGGTTAATAAGTTTAATATAGGTGGCGGCGGGGTCCGGGAGCGGCGGTTTAGGGGTTAAAAAATTGATTTAGTTGCGGCGGGGTAAGGGATTGGCAGGATAGGGGTTAATAAATTTATTATAGTTGCGGGCCGGAAAAGTGCAGAGTGTACCTGCTAGGAATTTGATAACTTTCAAAAGTAGTCAGATTGTGCCGAACTTGTGTTCGGCACATCTGGAGTGACGTAAGAATCGATCTGTGTCGGACTGAGTCCGGCGGATCGTAGCTTACGTCACAAAATTCTACTTTTGCCAGTGTGTAGGGCTTGATAACTTAGGCGAATCAGCCTCGCCACAAATACGCTGCGGAATTCCAGCGTATTTGAGGTTGACAGCTTGATAACTAGAGGCCATGGCCTGAGAGAGAAGGGAGGGGGTAAAAAGAGATATTGGAAAGAGGAGGCAGTGGGAAAAAAATAGATCATTTCTGTTGTCTTCCCCAGAACCTTAGTTGATGTTGCTAACTGCTATGCACTTATTTTTGTAAATGTATTACTGTATGTAGCATTATTTAATTTATTATGGTATAAAACATAAATATATTAAAAAAAATATTTACATTAAGGTGTTACACATTTCCTAAATATATGCAAAGAGAGGGGTGGTTAGTGGGTGTGGTATGGGTGGATTGAGGGGGGGGGGGTCAAAAGTGTTGAGTAATATTTTTGACTGGCTAGTAGCTTACATGTGTATTCATGTTGTTATATATGTATATACTGTACATACATATATACACATATAAACACATATATACACACGAAAATGCTCTTTATATATATATATATATACACAGCTGAGTAGTGATCCACTCTCAGGAGCACTATCAGGCTCAGATCGACTCTCCTCTCTCTCCCTCCATGTTACTAGGATCCGGAGAACAAGTAGGGGAAAACAAAACACATATAGGATAGTGCAACACCGTTTAGATAAAGTAGCCGATTTTTATTATAACCTTAGTAAAACATGCTTACACTTTAGAACCTCAATTTGCATGTGAGGTATTAATAAAACATCAATAAAAACATAGAAGGAGTTCTTCTCATAAACGAAACGGTCTGGTGCGCAAATAGTATGACAAGGATCAATATTAGCCCCAGTAGCGTATATAACCTCACCCGATGACTCCGGATTGCTCCTTACACATTTCAAAGGCGTCTAACAGTCTTTCTATGCCTTCTTCTTCAGGGGAGTCGATCTGAGCCTGATAGTGCTTCTGAGAGTGGATTACTACTCAGCTGGGCATCTCACTGACTGTTTGTTTTAAGCGGCACTTACCTCATATGATTGGGGTGATTTCTAGTAAGTTGGAATTCTACTTATTATCACAGGTTTGCGCACACCAACTGTCTTGTTTTGGAAGGAAGTTTCCTTGCACTTGGGAATCTGGGGACTGTTTATATGGGCTACTATTCACCATTTTAAAGGGAGAGTATACACTCATTTTCATATACAGTGGGGCAAAAAAGTATTTAGTCAGCCACCAATTGTTCAAGCTCTCCCACTTAAGAAGAGAGGCCTGTAATTTTCATCATAGGTATACCTCAACTATGAGAAACAAAATGTGGGAACAAATCCAGACAATCACATTGTCTGATTTGGAAAGAATTTATTTGCAAATTATGGTGGAAAATAAGTATTTGGTCAATTTCAAAAGTTCATCTCAATACTTTGCTATATATCCTTTGTTGGCAATGACAGAGGTCAAACGTTTTCTGTAAGTCTTCACAAGGTTGTCACACACTGTTGCTGGTATGTTGGCCCATTCCTGCATGCAGATCTCCTCTAAAGCAGTGATGTTTTGGGGCTGTCGCTGGGCAACACAGACTTTCAACTCCTTCCAAAGGTTTTCTATGGGGTTGAGATCTGGAGACTGGCTAAGCCACTCCAGAACCTTGAAATGCTTCTTGCAAAGCCACTCCTTCATTGCCCGGGTGGTGTGTTTGGGATCATTGTCATGCTGAAAGACCAAGCCAAGTTTCATCTTTAATGCCCTTGCGGATGGAAGGAGGTTTGCACTCAAAATATCACGATACATGGCCCCATTCATTCTTTCATGTACATGGATCAGTTGTCCTGTTCCCTTTTCAGAGAAATGACCAAAAGCATGATGTTGCCACCCCCATGCTTCACAGCAGGTATGGTGTTCTTTGGTTGTAACTCAGCATTCTCTCTCCTCCAAACACGAGTTGTGTTTCTAACAAACAGTTCTACTTTGGTTTCATCTGACCATATGACATTCTCCCAACCCGCTTCTGGATCATCCACATGCTCTCTAGCATACTTCAGATGGGCCCTGGTGGCGTAGTGTGTTACTGATGGTAGCCTTTGTTACGTTGGTCTCAGCTCTCTGCAGGTCATTCATGTGGTTCTGGGATGTTTGCTCACTGTTCTTGTGATCATTTTGAACCCACGGGGTGAGATCTTGCGTAGAGCCCCAGATCGAGGGAGATTATCAGTGGTCTTGTATGTCTTCCATTTTCTAATTATTGCTCCCACAGTTGATTTCTTCACACCAAGCTGCTTGCCTATTGCAGATTCAGTCTTCCCCGCCTGGTGCAGGTCTACAATTTTGTTTCTGGTGTCCTTCGACAGCTCTTTGGTCTTCACCATAGTGGAGTTTGGAGTGTGACTGTTGAGGTTGTGGACAGGTGTCTTTTATACAGATAACAAGTTCAAACAGGTGGCATTAATACAGATAATGAGTGGAGGACAGAGGAGCCTCTGTGGTCTGTGAGAGCCAGAAATCTTGCTTGTTTGTAGGTGACCAAATACTTATTTTCCACCATAATATGCAAATAAATTCTTTCCAAATCATACAATGTGATTGTCTGGATTTGTTTCCACATTTTGTCTCTCATAATTGAGGTATACCTATGATGAAAATTACAGGCCTCTCTCATCTTCTTAAGTGGGAGAACTTGCACAATTGATGGCTGACTAAATACTTTTTTGCCCCACTGTAACTGCATTTAATAGACACTGCTATAAAGAATAAAATGCACAGATACTGATATAAAAATCCAGTATAAAACTGTTTAAAAACTTACTTAGAAGCTGTCAGTTTGGCTCTGTTGAAAAGGTATGTGGAAAGCCCACTGCAAGTGGCAAATAAGACACTCCCCCCTCCCCCTTCTTTTGCATATGAAAAGACCCTTTACACAAACAGGAGCAAGCTGGAGTAGGTAGTCGAGCGTATTCACATAAAACTTTGGCGCTTGGTTAGGAGTCTGAGTCTGAATCAGAGCAATGTTATTTAAAAATAAGCAAAACTATACATTTATTTTTTTTTAAAAACTTTATGGGCTATATAAATAGATCATCTACAAAACATTTATGCAAAGAAAAAATGTGTGTATAATGTCCCTTTAAGGACAATTGCACTATTATGCATTTACTTTGTTCTTGTGAACTAATATCTGTGCAAGACTTTTATTATCATCATTTTCATCTATAATTTTGGACAACCTATGTATTGGATCCTCTTTTTGTATGAGAACACCTACTCACTTCTTACTCAATTTATTGATTTTTTCATATTGCATTTATTCATCTTTCTAGAAGTTTAACAACTTTTAAATAATAATTTATGCACTGCATTTTTATGGTTTTTAGAATTGTATGTGCTTTTTAATATCCATTGTTTTATTAATTATTTGAGATTTGCTACTTTTAGTGCATACTGTATATAATCATATACATCTTTATATCTACATTTATTTCATAGCCTTATGCCTCTGAGTGATCTCTTTCAGCACCTATTTCCTATCTTTGCACCCCATATATCTTTATATATCTATACAGTATCTGTATAAAGAGCGCTTCATTGAAGTATATGGTTTCGGTTGCCAACAACCTTTCTACTTTAAAACTGTAATATGCACGCTAACCCAAACAAGTATTGTTTATAATTGATACATATCTCTAAGCCAAATATTAAATGGTTTTATATAGTATGATATATAGCAGGGTTAGCCAAAATACTGCAGTATTATTTTAAATTGAAACAAACTTTTTTTAATTAATATTTTTTTTTCAGGCAAAAAATGTTTAAAGGTAATTGCTTTGTTCTTTCCTAAAAAAATAATATTTCAAAATGTATTACATGTATGTTCCTGTGTTGATTAATCCAACTTTTTTGTCTGAGTATTCCCTGTCAGCCAATGAACAGTAGAGTTACACATATTAATGCACTATATAATTCCTGTTTGTTTCACTGTAAATTTAAACAGATAATGGCCCCAATTTATCAAGGTCTGTCGGACCTGATCCGACAGTGCGGATCAGGTCCGACAGACCTTGCTAAATACGAAGAGCAATACGCTTGCCGTATTCAGCATTGCACACAAGAGCTGCTGGTGCAACGCCGCCCCCTGCAGACTCGCGGCCAATCGGCCGCCAGTAGGGGGGTGTCAATCAACCCGATCGTACTTGATCGGGTTGATTTCCAGCGATGTCTGTCCACCTGCTCAGAGCAGGCAGACAGGTTATGGAGCAGCGGTCTTTGTGACCGCTGCTTCATAACTGCTGTTTCTGGCGAGCCTCCAGGCTCGCCAGAAATACGGAGCTTGATAAATATGCCCCTTTGTCTCAAATTTGTATATATATATAAAAATGTAACTGCTGATCTTTCATATAAATATGAAAAATATCTCTTTAACATATGTACACACTGCTCTTTCATATAGATACATTTTTTTAGTACAATGTCCCTTTAAAGGGGACATTATCAGCAGTTGAACGCTTTATGAATTGTGTATTAAAGTGTCCCTTTATGGACTTACAATCATAACATTTTTTACTAGAATTGAAAATTGAATTCTATTAAAGAAGATGCGGTAATTAAAGAGACACTCACCAAGATATATTCCTGTGGCAATTATGCCAGCGTAATGAGCCAAAGTGAAGCAATAATCCCTTCATGTAACACAATATAATTAAGATTTTTTTTTTTATTTAGAAATGAACAGTAGTTGTATAATTGTGCAATTACTTTGCTAAATATATCCGATGAATAGTTCGACCCTTTGGCCTTCTCAAGATGAAAGGAATAAACAACAGAGATTTCATTCTGGATTTCCTCTTCTGAGAGAAATTATCTGAATCATCTCATTTTTTTCTAAGTAGATTAATGGGATAAAGAGCTTTTAAGGAGGTTAGATAAAGAATTAGTCATTGTATTTAAAGTATGAAGGCTGGATCAGAAAATACCATTTCAGGAAACTATTAGAATGAACAAAACGGCAAAGCGCAAATCCATTAAAATGGATATACACTCTTATAATAGTTATTCCAATAAATAGTGAAATACTATTAACTACTTAGCATCATTAGCATGACATTTAATTAAAAAAATTAAACTTGCTAAAAGCTTATGAACCTATAATTATTTCTTATATTTATGAGTGGAATATTCAGAAGGGTTTTCTTCTTTTAAAGGGACAGTCTACACCTTAGTCATCTTAAAGTCTTACATTAGATAATGCTGAAAATAGCCTTCTGCACCCTTTCTATATCAGTAACATTTAAAAAGTTATTTTAAAATGACTATTGTTTCTGGTCACTTCAAAATGGCTGCCAAGCTCTGACCACTGATGACATCACGATCTGGGCTGCATTAACCCTTTGGTTGCTAAGCCATTTCCCACTTGGGTGCTAAGCTGGTTTTGAGAATTTTGTTGCATTTCACGTTTAAACACTTTTATAAGTTTGTGTGAATAAACTATACAACATATATCTTGTTTTTTTCGGCATACCTAGCAAATTCCAAATATACCATTATTATATTTGTATGTCTCAACAGGTTTTAAAAATAAAGCATAAAATATGAAAAAAGTGTATTTTTTTACTCCACACTCTATCATCAAAACCTGTGTTGCTAAATATTTGCAGTAGGTAACCTGTTTAAAATAATCAGAAATTGAGAACATTTCACTGTGTTTTTCTACTGTTATATTGCTGACGTGTCAATTTGATAGACCTTAACAAAAAGCTTCTTTAAATTTAATGTATTGTTGCCAGCAATTAAACAGCTTTAGCTGCCTGGAAAGTTAAGATATGACAACAAAACTATCACCTAGATTACGAGTTTTGCGTTAGCCTTAAAAAGCAGCGTTGAGAGGTCCCAACACTGCTTTTTAACACCCACTGGTATTACGAGACTTGAAGGTACAGGTGTAGCGCTCACTTTTTTGGACAGACTCCATCCGACGCGGAGCACTTCCATCTTCAAGACATCCGACGCGGAGCATCCTCTTCAAACGAAGTCCAACTGAAGAATGAAGGTTCCTTTAAATGATGTCATCCAAGATGACGTCCCTTGAATTCCGATTGACTGATAGAATTCTATCAGCCAATCGGAATTCAAGTAGAAAAAATCCTATTGGCTGATTCAGCCAATAGAATGCGAGCTCAATCCTATTGGCTGATTGCATCAGCCAATAGGATTTTTTTCTACCTTAATTCCAATTGGTTGATAGAATTCTATCAGCCAATCAGAAATCAAGGGACGCCATCTTGGATGACATCATTTAAAGTAACCTTCATTCTTCAGTTGGACTTCGTTTGAAGAGGATGCTCCACGTCGGATGTCTTGAAGATGGAGCTGCTCCACGCCGGATGGATGAAGATAGAAGATGCCGTCTGGATGAAGACTTCTGCACATCTGGAGGACCTCTTCTTCCCAGCTTGGATAAAGACTTCTGCCCGTCTGGAGGACCACTTCATCCGGCTTCGTTGAAAACTTCGGCCCGGTTGGATGAAGACTTCTCAAGGTAGGGTGAGTTTTATTAAGGGGGACTGAGTGGGTTTTATAGTAGGGTTGGGTGTGTGGGTGGTGGGTTTTAATGTTGGGGGGTATTGTACTTTTTTTTACAGGTAAAAGAGTTGATTACTTTGGGGCAATGCCCCGCAAAACACCCTTTTAAGGGCTATTTGTAATTTAGTATAGGGTAGGGCTTTTTATTATTTTGGGGGGCTTTTTTTTTAGGGGGATTAGATTAGGTGTAATTAGTTTAAAAAACTTGTAATTTTTTTATTATTTTCTGTAATTTAGTGGGGGGTTTCGTACTTTAGATAATTGTATTTAATTGTATTTAGTTTAGGTAATTATTTTTTTTTTTTTTTTAAAGTAATGTTTTATTGAGGTCGAAAGTCATGAGAATAACAAGGTAATGATCAAACATCCAATATGAAATTGGCAATGCAAATATTTACAGTACATAGCATAATAATGCAAACAATACGTGAAAGCATACAAATTGGAAACAATAAAACAACAGACGGCCTCAACATTTTCAATAATACTGTAGGATATCATATATATGTGGATAAGAAAAGCATATAACAATACGAAGCGATGATCGAAGCGATGATCTTGGTGACCCAAATGAGGGGTGGCAAGGGGTGAGGAGGAAAAGGAAAGAGATTGAGGGGAGAGGGTGGCTTAGGAGAGAAAGGAGAGCAAGGGAAAAGAGAGAGGAAAAAAAAAAAGGGGGGGGGGGGGGGGGAAGGGAAGTCATATATTCCCTAAGGCTTCCAGAATAGAAACCCGGGATTAACTGATAATTAGTTGTGCTTGAGACAGACATTAATTATTCCAGGCTCATGGGAGGTTAGGTACTACCTTAGGGTCCTCTCGGAGGGTCTGTTAGTCGTCTCCAAGAGTCCCAAATCTGGGAGTGTAGGGTCACCTTATTCTGTTAGTTTAGGTAATTATTTTAATTATAGTGTAGTGTTAGGTGTAATTGCAACTTAGGTTAGGATTTATTTTACAGGTAAATTTGACTTTATTTTAACTAGGTAGCTATTAAATAGTTAATAACTATTTAAAAACTATTGTACCTAGTTAAAATAAATACAAAGTTGCCTGTAAAATAAAAATAAATCCTAAGCTAGATACAATGTAACTATTAGTTATATTGTAGCTATCTTAGGGTTTATTTTATAGGTAAGTATTTAGTTTTAAATAGGAATAATTTAGTTAATTGTAGTTATTTTATTTGGATTTATTAAGTTAGGGGGTGTTAGGGTTAGGGTTAGACTTAGGTTTAGGGGTTAAGAACTTTATTATAGTGGTGGGGACATTGGGGGCGGCAGATTAGGGGATAATAAGTGTAGGTAGTTGGCGGCGACAATGGGGGCGGCAGATTAGGGGTTAATAAATATAATGTAGGTGTCAGCGATGTTGGGGGCAGGAGATTAGGGGTTAATAAGAATAATGTAGGTTGTGCCGGTGTCCGGAGTGGCAGATTAGGGGTTAATAATATAATGCAGGTGTCGGCGATGTTGGGGATGGCGGATTAGGGGTTAATAAGTGTAAGATTAGGGGTGTTTAGACTCGGGGTTCATGTTAGGGTGTTAGGTGTAGACATAAAGTATTTCCCCATAGGAATCAATGAGGCTGCGTTAGGAGCTGAACGCTGCTTTTTTGCAGGTGTTAGGTTTTTTTTCAGTCGGCTCTCCCCCATTGATTCCTATGGGGAAATTGTGCACAAGCAAGTTTTACCTGATCACCGCTAACGTAAGCAGGGCTATTTCTAATTTAGTATAGGGTAGGGCTTTTTATTATTTTGGGGGGCTTTTTTATTTTATTAGGGGGATTAGATTAGGTGTAACTAGTTTAATAATTATTTTATTATTTTCTGTAATTTAGTGGGGGGGTTTCGTACTTTAGATAATTGTATTTAGTTTAGGTAATTCATTTAATTATAGTGTGTGTTAGGTGTAATTGCAAATTAGGTTAGGATTTATTTTACAGGTAATTTTGACTTTATTTTAACTAGGTAGCTATTAAATAGTTAATAACTATTTAATAACTATTGTATCTAGTTAAAATAAATACAGTTTGCCTGTAAAATATAACTATTAGTTATATTGTAGCTATCTTAGGGTTTATTTTATAGGTAAGTATTTAGTTTTAAATGGGGGCAGCAGATTAGGGATTAATAAGTATAATGTAGGTGGCGGCGGTGTCCGGAGCGGCAGATTAGGGGTTAATAATATAATGCAGGTGTCGGCGATGTCGGGGACGGCAGATTAGGGGTTAATAAGTGTAAGATTAGGGGTGTTTAGATTTGGGGTTCATGTTAGGGTGTTAGGTGTAGACATAAATGTATTTTCCCCATAGGAATCAATGAGGCTGCGTTAGGAGCTGAACGCTGCTTTTTTGCAGGTGTTAGGTTTTTTTTCATCCGGCTCTCCCCCATTGATTCCTATGTGGAAATTGTGCACGAGCATGTTTTACATGCTCACCGCTAACATAAGCAGCGCTGGTATTGAGGTGAGATGTGGAGCAAAATTTTGCTTTCCGCTCACTTTTCTGCGGCTAACGCCGGGTTTGCAAAAACCCGTAATACCAGCGTTGTCTGTAGGTGAGCGGTGAGGAAAAACTCCTCGTTAGCACCGCACCCCTGTTAAAGCAAAACTAGTAATCTAGGTGTATATATTTTTAGAAACTACACCCCCAGCTGCATCCAATAAGGTCTTATTTATATCACATATCTGAAGTGTGCAGCAAATAAGCGAATACCACACTTGTAAAAAATATTTTAAAAATATTAAACAAAGCAACATGTTCATTTATATCTTATGCACTCCAAATGTGTACTAGCAGTACATGCAGACCCTCATTTGATGTGCAAGGGGTGTACTTTCCAAAACTGTGTACTTAGTATACTGTTTCTTAAATTCCCAGGTGACTACAGCTGTCTAATTGTAGACATCACCCCTAAATGTTTAAATAACGGATTTAATGCCTATCAGTTGATACCAGCAGAGAGGGATATAATAACTTAACCATAAGTTAATAAATAAGACACAGAAACTTATTGTGGGTAAAAGGTCAAAACATTTATTAACTGAATAACTTTGTAAACTGAACTGACAGGCAAGATGGCGGCAAGAACTTATCACTAACCATAACCCAGCGCTGCTGACAGACAATGTCGTCTGTCCTATCTCTGTGTTTATTTATACCACATTATATATATAGTATAAATGTATTATTATTCCGAGCAGCCATAATTGCTAATATACGGCTAGATTACGAGTTGTGCGTTATGAGTAAAAAAGCAGCGTCGTTTTTTTTCACTACCGCTGGTATTACGAGTCTTGTAGATATAGCTGTACCGCACACCTTTTTGGCCGTAACGCAACGTAACTACCGCACCTTTCAAAAAGTCCTTTTTCAATGGGACTTCGATAGTGCCGGTTTTACGAGTTTGCCTGTCTGGCCAAAATATGAGCGGTACAGCCTATAACTACAAGATCTCTACCGCCACCTGAAAGTCAGTAGTTAACAGTTTTACGCTACAAAGCTGTACCATAAAACTCATAACTAAAGTGTTACAAAGTACACTAACACCCATAAACTACCTATTAACCACTAAACCAAGGCCCTCCCGCATCAAAAACACTAAAATAAAATTATTAACCCCTAATCTGCCACTCAGGACATCGCCGCCACTATAATAAAAATATTAACCCTTAAACTGCCACATTCCTGCATCGCAAACACTAGTTAAATATTATTAACCCCTAATTTGCTGCCCCCAATGTCATCGCCACCTACATACACTTATTAACCCCTAATCTGCCGTCCCTAAAATCGCCGCAATCTACATTACTGTTATTAACCCCTAATCTACTGCCCCAAAATCGCCGCCACCTAACTACACTTATTAACCCCTAATCTGCTGTCCCCCAATGTTGCCGCCACTATACTAAAGTTATTAACCCCTAAACCTAACCCTAAGTCTAACCCTAACCCTAATGTAACCCTAACCCTGACATCCACTAACTGTAACCTAATTAAAATAATTCCAAATAAAAATTACAATTAAAACTAAATACAAACTTACCTGTGAAATAAAACCTAAGCTTGTTACAATATAACTAATAGTTACATTGTAGCTATCTTAGGTTTTATTTTTATTTCACAGGTAAGTTTGTATTTTTTTTAACTAGGTTGATTAGTTAGTAAATAGTTATTAACTATTTACTAACTACCTAGTAAAAATAAATACAAATTTACCTGTAAAATAAAACCTAACCTGAGTTACACTAACACCTAACATTACACTAAAATTAAATAAATTAAATTAAAAAAATGCATGTATCTAAATTACAAAAAATAATAAACATTAAATTACAGCCCCCCCAAAATAAAAAAACCCTAGCCTACACTAAACTGCCAATAGCCCTTAAAAGGGGCTTTTGCGGAGCATTGCCCCAAAGAAATCAGCTCTTTTACCTGTAAAAAAAAAAATACAAACACCCCCCCCCACAGTAAAACCCACCACCCACACAACCGACCCCCCAAATAAAATCCTATCTAAATAAACCTAAGCTCCCCATTGCCCTGAAAAGGGCATTTGGATGGGCATTGCCCTTGAAAGGGCATTTAGCTCTTTTAACCCACCGAATAAACCCTTAAAAAACCTAAAACTCTAACCCCCGAAGATCCACTTATAGTTTTTGAAGACCAGACATCCATCCTCATCCAGCCGGGAGAAGTCTTCATCCAAGCGGCAAGAAGTCCTCAACGAAGCCGGGAGAAGTCTTCATCCAAGCGGCAAGAAATCATCCACCAGGCGGGCCGAAGTCTTCATCCAGACGGCATCTTCATCCTTCCGGCGCAGAGCAGCTCCCTCTTCAAGACATCTGGCGCGGAGCATCCTCTTCATACAGTCCCAGTCGTACACTGAAGGTTCCTTTTAAGGGACGTCATCCAAGATGGTGTCCCTTGAATTCCGATTGGCTGATAGAATTCTATCAGCCAATCAGAATTATAGGGTAAAAAATCCTATTGGCTGATCTTAAGAAAGATAGTTAAGAGCAAGAAGTGAGAGATGATAATTATTTTAAAAAATTCTCCAGGTCTGCTATGGTCTTCCATAACTGTCAGCATTCTCTGCACTCTTTAAGTTCAGCAACTTCCTTTTTCTATCCAGCTGTTGTCTTCCCCAAAACCACTAGTTCTTTCTAACTGCTATGAACTTATTTTTTTTTTATTTATTACTGTATGTAGCAATATTTAATTTGTTATGGTGTAACATAAAAATAATATTACAAAATGTTTCACAATGGCTAAACGTGTGCAAAGAGGGGGTGAAGAAATGGGTGTGAGGTGGGTGAGATTAGAAGTGGCAAATAACATTTTGTCTTGGCTAGTAGCTTAGAACTTGAAATTTTGAGCCCTGTATTTATTTTTTCATTGACACTGGCATGACGTATTGGGGGATACGTTCGCTCAGCCACCTGAGATCTGTGAACATATAAAGTTGTATGTCAGCATTAGATCCATGTGATATTTTTTTTTGTTTGGTAGGTTTAGACTGTCTAGCTGGTGGGGATTCTAGCACACCTGAAGTAAACTTTATCCCAAAGTTTAAAGAGTTATAGTTAGTTGTAGTAGGTGGCGCAAAACAAGTTGCTATTCCCAATGTGTCTTACTGTAAATATGTGTGATAATATGTGGGCTCAATATATGTTAATGTTTTGATGAGTCCTAATTTTATATTCTCTTTTGGAAAAAATGGATGTCGAAACTATTTAAGAAATAAATATGATCCTTTATTTGATTATGGTAAATTTACCCAACAGTAGTGATGCTAAAAGTACAGTTAAACAAAAATTATTACAATTCCTTCAAAGTTTAAAAAATGACACCGGTGTCTCTATGTATAAAAATGTACATAATATATAAAAAATAAATTAAATTAAAATAATAATGTTGAAATCTTATAATTTATACAGTTTTGGGTTTATCACAAGTTGTAATTTCTAACAGAATGTTTGTAGATACAATTTTATAGTGGATAAAACAATAGTTGCTGTATAGTTCATATAGGATACTTTGTTTGAAGTTCAGCTATGCAATTGAGTTTGAGATCTTCTCTTAGGCAACTATATATCAAATGTACAGTAGAGGTATGTTGGTGCGATTTTTATCACACTATAATATAAGTATACAAATTAGTACCTTGAAGTGTATCTGTTTGATATCACTTTTGTGAGATAATTGCGGTTAAATAAACGCCACTATGCCAGTGTTTTGATTAAGTTTCAAGATCAAGCTGGTGGCAGTTCTATATGAGCTGCTGGCGGTTAAATAAATGCCGCTTTGGTTTCCTCTTATTAGGTGGGCTTATCTGTTTGCTGCGAGAAAATTCACTTTTATATAAGTGTTTCGGTAGTTGTCGTGGCCACTCAGTTACCTTATCCTTTGTCGGTCAGTGACCGATCGCGCTCTTAAGGGTTTCTTGGTGGGATCTTCGTTGCGGTTAAGTGCTAACCGTTTGCTGATGTTTTTTTAAGTATCTCCGGTTTTTCTATTCTGTGGCTTGTCTGTCGGTCAGTGACCGATCACGATGGTATGGTTGTTGGATAACCTCCTGATGTGGAATTTTTGCGTGCCTTTCCGGTCTGTTGTTCCCAGGTTTCTTAGATGTCAGTCAGTGACCGATCTGGGTGCTGAAATGTGGTTGTTGGGATAAGTAGAAAGTTTGTAGGATAAGTAGAAAAAGGATTTCTAGTTATCAATGTGATCTTTGCGGTTAAATATATGCCGCTCAGTGGGAACTTGAATATTTCAACTGGGTATAGCTGGTATTCACTTTGTCTTCTCAAATCCTGCGCAGGTGTGCTCTGGTATCAACATGTTTCGGCTGGACAGCCTTTTTCATATTTTTTTTTGTGTAATGTATCTGCAGCTGTAATGCATGTAAGCGTTATTCCCTCTGATGAAAATAACAACCTATTTAAAATTTTATATATATATATATATATATATATATATATATATATATATATATATATATATATATATATACATATACATATACAGTCGTATGCCAAAGTTTAGGCACCCCTGACAATTTCCATGATTTTCATTTATAAATAACTGGGTGTATGGATCAGCAATTTCATTTTGATCTGTCAAATAACTGAAGGACACAGTAATATTTCAGTAGTGAAATTAAGTTTATTGGATTAACAGAAAATGTGCAATATGCATCAATATTTAGTAGAGCCTCTTTTAGCAGAAATAACAGCCTCTATACGCTTCCTATAGCCTGTAATAAGTGTCAGGATTCTGGATGAAGGTATTTTGGACCATTCATCCTTAAAAAATTTCCATTTCAGTTAGCTTTGATGGTTGCTGAGCATGGACAGCCCACTTCAAATCACCCCACAGACTTTCAATGATATTCAGGTCTGGGGACTGGGATGTCCATTCCAGAACATTGTACTTGTTCCTCTGCATAAATGCCAGAGTATATTTTGAGTAGTGTTTTGGGTCGTAACTTCAACTTTGTGACTGATTCTTCAACATTATTCCCAAGTATCTGCTGATATTGAGTGGAATCCATGCAACCCTCAACTTTAACAAGATGTCCAGTACCGGCACTGGCCTCACAGCCCCACAGCATAATAAAACATTCACCAAATTTTACTCTGGGTAGCAAGTATTTGTCTTGGAACTCTGTGTTCTTTTGCCGCCATACATAATGCCCCTTGTTATGACCAAATAACTCAATCTTTGTTTCATCAGTCTACAGCACCTTCTTCCAAAATGAAGCTGGCTTGTCCAAATGTGCATTTGCATACCACAAGTGACTGTTTGTGGGGTGGAATCACTCTCCCATACAGCTTCTCCTTGTGCAAAGTGCGCTGAATTGTTAAACGATGCACAGTGACACCATCTGCAGCAAGATGATCTGTTTTTGACCATTCTCACCATCCTGTGCCTTTGCATCTCCGATATTTTACTTTGCCTGCCACTTCTGGCCTTAACAAGAACTGTGCCTGTGGTCTTCCATTTCCTCACTATGTTCCTCACAGTGGACACTGATAGCTTAAATCTCTGTGATAGCTTTTTGTAGCCTTCCCCTAAACCATAATGTTGAACAATCTTTGTTTTCTGGTCATTTGATTGTTGTTTTGAGGCCCCCATGTTGCCACTCTTCAGAGGAGAGTAAAAGAAAACAAAAACTTGCAATTGGCCACCTTAAATACATTTTCTCATGATTGGATGCACCTGTCTATGAAGTTCAAGGCTTAATAGGCTCACCAAACCAATTGTGTGTTCCAATTAATCAGTGCTAGGTAGTTATTCAAATCAACAAAATCACAAGGGTGCCCAAATGTATGCACCTGTCTAATTTCGTTTTGATGCATATTGCACCTTTTCTGTTAATCCAATAAACCTAATTTCACTACTGAAATATTACTGCGTCCTTCAGTTATTTGATAGATAAAAATAAAATTGCTAATCCAAACACCCAATTATTTATAAATGAAATATATATATATGCATGCAGTATATATATATATATATATATATATATATATATATATATATATATATATATACACATACATGATATATATATATATATATATATATATATATATATATATATATATATATATATATAAAAATAAATATATATATATATATATTTATAGATTTCTTTTTGTTTATTTCATAATTCAGATAGAGTATGAATTTTTAATCAACCAAATTTACTTGTGTTATCAATCAATTTTTCTTCTTTCTATGGCTATCTTTATATAAAAAATAAGGTATATAAGCCAAGGAGACAGCCAATTTTAGTTTAATGACCCTGTACAGAACTTTTTTATTGGTGGCTGCCATTGAGCCACCAATCAGCAAAAACAACCCATGTATAAAAATTTTAATTGGCCTGCAATTAAACTTATATTCTTGGATTTTCTAATAAAGATATTAACAGAATGATATAAAATTAATAGGATTACATTACAAATGCTCTATCATGAAATAAAATATGTGTGTTCTGCGTCATTGAAATATACATAATTTATAAGTATAATACACAATATAATAAATTCTACTTACAGGCTCTAATGAGTGATTGTAGCGCACTGTAGCAATCCCTTTCACGTTGCCCAAGGTCTGAAAACCTCTGTAGGCAACTTCCGACATGACCTTATCCCGGATACTCTTCGCATCCGCCGCATCATCTCATAGATGATGCAGTCTCTGTCCTCATGTTGGATGCCCCGGACACCTCCAATCCTCCACGGGAAATGGCAGTCTATCCCGTAGACCAGGATTACCAATTCCCCGTCACTGAAAACTGGAGGTTGCACCATCTTGAACTCAAATATCAATCTAAATTAATTTTAAGTGCGACACTACTATCCCAAGTAGAGAGCAATCTAATTGGTTATTGACAGTGGAAACTAATTATTAATGTTTGATTGCCGGATTATATTTATCATGTGTTCATGACCATTGTTATGTAATCAACATTGAAACTGTAATCATATTATATATAGTGATGTCGCGAACAGTTCTGCCGCGAATAGTTCGCAGCGAACATAGCATGTTCGCGTTCACCCCCTATTCGTAGCATGTTCGATCCGCCCCCTATTCGTCATCATTGAGTAAACTTTGACCCTGTAGCTCACAGTCACAAGACACATTCCAGCCAATCAGCAGCAGACACTCCCTCCCAGACCCTCCCACCTCCTGGACAGCATCCATTTTAAATTCATTCGGAGCCTGCATTCTTAGTGAGAGGAGGGACAGTGTAGCTGCTGCTGCTGATTTAATAGGGAAATCGATAGCTAGGCTAGTGTATTCAGTGTCCACTACAGTCCTGAAGGACTCATCTGATCTCTGCTGTAAGGACAGCACCCCAAAAAGCCCTTTTTAGGGCTAGAACATCAGTCTGCTTTTTTTTTTCCTGTGTAATCTAATTGCAACCTGCCTGCCAGCTCAGGCTCACAGCGTATACTGTGCCCACTTGCCCAGTGCCACCACTCATATCTGGTGTAACAGTAGTGTACATTTAAAAATAAAAAAAAACTTTTTTTAATTTGAAATAATAGCAGTCATTTTCCTTCACACGTGTGCGTTTGAGGTCCTGCTAGGGCACAGTGTGACACCAGTGCAAGTTATATCTGCTAAAAAAAAGTAGTGTACATTTAAAATAAAAAAAAAAAACTTTTTTTAATTTGAAATAATAGCAGTCATTTTCCTTCACACGTGTGCATTTGAGGTCCTGCCAGGGCACAGTGTGACACCAGTGCAAGTCATATCTGCTAAAACAGTAGTGTACATTTAAAAAAAAAAAAACAACCTTTTTTTTAATTTGAAATAATAGCAGTCAGTTTCCTTCACACGTGTGCGTTTCAGGTCCTGCCAGAGCACAGTGTGACACCAGTCCAAGTCATATCTGCTAAAACAGTAGTGTACATTTAAAAATAAAAAATAAAAATTTAATTTGAAATAATAGCAGTCATTTTCCTTCACATGTGTGCGTTTGAGGTCCTGCCAGGGCACAGTGTGACACCAGTGCAAGTCATATCTGCTAAAAAAAAGTAGTGTACATTTAAAATAAAAAATAAAAACTTTTTTTAATTTGAAATAATAGCAGTCATTTTCCTTCACACATGTGCATTTGAGGTCCTGCCAGGGCACAGTGTGACACCAGCGCAAGTCATATCTGCTAAAACAGTAGTGTACATTTAAAAAAAAAAAAAACAACCTTTTTTTAATTTGAAATAATAGCAGTCAGTTTCCTTCACATGTGTGCGTTTCAGGTCCTGCCAGAGCACAGTGTGACACCAGTCCAAGTCATATCTGCTAAAACAGTAGTGTACATTTAAAAAAAACAAAAAACTTTTTTTACTGTGAAATAATAGCAGTCAGTTTCCTTCACACGTGTGCGTTTCAGGTCCTGCCAGAGCACAGTGTGACACCAGTCCAAGTCATATCTGCTAAAACAGTAGTGTACATTTAAAAAAAACAAAAAACTTTTTTTACTGTGAAATAATAGCAGTCAGTTTCCTTCACACGTGTGCATTCCAGGTCCTGCCAGGGCACAGTGTCACACCAGTGCAAGTCATATCTGCTAAAACAGTAGTGTACATACATTTAAAAAAAAAAACCCTCTTTTATTGTGAAATAATAGCAGTCAGTTTCCCTCACACGTGTGCGCTCCAGGTCCTGCCAGGGCACAGTGTCACACCAGTGCAAGCCATATCTACTAAAACAGTAGTGTACATACATTTAAAAAAAAAAAAACCAACCTTTTTTTACTGTGAAATAATAGCAGTCAGTTTCCCTCACACGTGTGCGTTCCAGGTCCTGCCAGGGCACAGTGTCACACCAGTGCAAGTCATATCTACTAAAACAGTAGTGTACATACATTTAAAAAAAAAAAACACCTTTTTTTACTGTGAAATAATAGCAGTCAGTTTCCCTCACACGTGTGCGTTCCAGGTCCTGCCAGGGCACAGTGTCACACCAGTGCAAGTCATATCTACTAAAAATGTAGTGTACATACATTTAAAAAAAAAAAAAAAACTTTTTTTACTGTGAAATAATAGCAGTCAGTTTCCCTCACACGTGTGCGTTCCAGGTCCTACCAGGGCACAGTGTCACACCAGTGCAACTCATATCTGCTAAAACAGTAGTGTACATTTAAAAAAAAAAAACCCTTACACTACCTGAACGATACAACATCATACCTGATGTTTTAAAGCACGTTATTCCAAACAATTTAGGAATGTTAGGTGATTTATGCCCACAGTCCAGGTGTTAGTCGCCTTGGAACAACTTTTCCATCACTTTTGTGACCAGAAAGAGTCCCTGTGGGTTTTAAAATTCGCCTGCCTAATGAAGTCTATGGTGGTTCGCCCGGTTCGCTGGTTCGCAAACTTTTGTGGAAGTTCGTGTTCGCTGTTCGCGAACGCAAAATTTTAGGTTCGCGACATCACTAATTATATATTATGTGTCACCACTGACTGAGTAATGAAAACTATATCCTTTTTATATATATATTTTTTTCTCCTTCACTAATGATCCTTTTATAAAACAAATATGAATGTATATTTACTTACATAGGTATATTGAATCAATGTTAACTAATTAAAAAAATATTACAAAATAACACACAGAGAAAGTACATAACTCACTCATAATCTCTAAGCTAAGATTAAAATCAATAATTGAAGGGTTAGTTACCTCTTTTTGACAAATGGTACAAGTGCAGGTACCTCAAGGTACCTTCCAAAACCTGTGTCCCCCTAAAGCTGCCACACAATGTAAGCTCTCAATCCAACAAACTGTGAAGAAGTGAAGGGTGCACAGGAAAATAACCCTTTTTTTTTAACAAATTTTAGATTAGAGATTGTAAATGAGTGCAGGACTTTCTCTGTGAGATATATATATATATATATATATATATATATATATATATATATATATATATGTACACAGTATACACACACAGCTATATGTACTGTATATATATATATATATATATTGATTGAATAAATGATGCACAACAGATTACATAAATGAATTGCAGAATTTCTGTATTATTGCGTCATTTGATGAGCAAATTGTTGTTTATAAATTAATATGTATAGAATTAAATCATCCAGGTGAGTTCACTAGTTGTAATAAATGCAGTTGTTTTGTTTGTGTAATTAAATAAATTATTTATGCACAACACATGAGTATTTAGCTATGGTTGGTATGGTATTCTGAAAACACCATAATCACTGACCTTTTAAGCCTCCACGATGCTGCCATCCAAACACAGAAAATCAGAGTTCTGATTTCATCCATAGCTAAATACTCATGTGTTGTGCATAAGTAATTTAGTTAATTGCACAAACAATACACCTGCAGTTATTACAGCTGGTGAACCTGGACAAAGTAGAATGCCATTTTAAAGTCATTTCAATGTATTTTGCATGCCACTGTTTTCATTCTATTGCTATCCTTTGTGTGAAGTAGAATGCAATTTGAAAGTCATTTCAATGTATTTTGCATGCGACTGTTTTCATTCTCTTGCTATCCTTTGTGTGAAATAGAATGCCATTTTAAAGTAATTTCAATATATTTTGCATGCCACTGTTTTCAGTCTCTTGCTATCCTTCATTTGAAAATATTTGCAGAGTGAATTGAAGAATAATGTAGAGTATCACCATTGCAAAACATGACAGAAAGGGAATGATATTTAATAAGTTTGTGTTGGTAATATTTGTCTTTGCATCTAGAAAACATTAAACATGGTGCAAATAGATTTTTTTTTTTTAATTTTTAAAGGAAGTAAATGTAGAATTTTTAATAACTTCGTGAGAGCTTCAAATGGTGTCGATTAGGAGGGCAAATGAACACTATTCTGCTTGAATACCACGGTTTTCAACTCGCAGGATCGTATTTTACGTCACAAAATTCAACATTTGCGAATCTTAATGCTTTAATATCTACGGCGGATCAATCTTGTGACAATCACAACGCGGAATTCAAGCGTATTTTCAGTTGACACTTTGCTAAATAGGCCCCATTGGCCTCTAGTTATCAAGCCGTCGACTTTCTTGCATTTGACGGCACCAATACGCTCGCCTAAGATCACCTAACATTGCTGCCGCGGACCTGAATATGTTCTCCAAAATTATCAAGAAAGCTGTCAAAAAGCTGCGCACCAAGTACGGTGCGATGAGCAGCGGACTGTTGTTAACTAACAGTCATCGATCTCACTGCTCTTCATCTTATTTGCAGCTTTCTTGGTACCCTGTCATTAAGCACCCACACTATACTAGTGTTTAACCCCTAAACCGCCATTCCCGGAGCCCACCGCCACCTACATTATATGTATTAATTCCTAAACCGCCGCTCCCGGACCCCGCCGCAACTAAATAAAATGTTTAACCCCTAAAACGCCACTCAGGGACCCCGCCGCCACCTACATTATATTTATTAACCCCTAATCTGCCCACCCTACAATGCCGCCACTATATTAAATGTATTACGCCCTAATCCTAAATCTAACCCTAACACCCCCTAACTTAAATATAATTTAAATTAATCTAAATAAATATTCCTATCATTAAATAAATTATTCCTATTTAAAACTAAATACTTACCTATAAAATAAACCCTAACGCCTAGATTTAGAGTTTTGTTGGTAAAGACCCGCGGTGCTAACGCTCCTTTTTTTTCCAGCGCACCCTTAAGACAACGCTGGTATTTAGAGTTGTCTGAATGGCTGCGTTAGCCTCAGGAAAGGGAGCGTTGAGCATAATTTAGCTCCACTTCAGCTCTCAATACCGGCGTTGCCTACCGTAGCGGTAAACTGGAAAAACATACTGGTGCACGATATCCCCATAGGAAACAATGGGGCTGAGCTGGCTGAAAAAAAACCTAACACCTGCAAAAAAGCAGCATTCAGCTCCTAAAGCAGCCCCATTGTTTCCTATGGGAAAACACTCTCTAAGTCTACACCTAACACCCTAACATGAATCCCGAGTCTAAACACCCCTAACCTTACACTTATTAACCCCTAATCTGCTGCCCCCGCTATCACTGACACCTGCATTTTATTATTAACCCCTAATCTGCCGCTCCGGACACCGCCGCAACCTACATTATAGCTAACAACCCCTAATCTGCTGCCCCTAACATCGCGGACAGTTATATTTATTACCCCCTAATCTGCCTCTCCCCAACGTTGCCGCTGCCTACCTACACTTATTAACCCCTAATCTGCCGACCGGACCTCGCTGCCACTATAATAAATGTATTAACCCCTAAACCGCCGCACTCCCGCCTTGCAAACACTATAATAAATAGTATTAACCCCTAATCTGCCCTGTTTTCACCTTTTCTCCAATTTGACCACCCAAAACAAAATAAAATTACTATAATTAAATAAATTATTCATATTTAAAACTAAATACTTACCAATAAAATAAACCCTAATATAGCTACAATATAACTAATAGTTACATTGTAGCTATTTTAGGATTTATATTTATTTTACAGGCAACTTTGTATTTATTTTAACAAGGTACAATAGCTATTAAATAGTTAATAACTATTTAATAGCTACCTAGTTAAAATAATTACAAAATTGCCTGTAAAATAAATCTTAACCTAAGTTACAAATACAACTAACACTACACTATCAATAAATTAATTAAATAAATTACCTACAATTAGCTAAACTAAAATACAATTAAATAAACTAATCTATAATACAAAAAAACCCCCACTAAATTACAGAAAATAAAAAAAATTACAAGAAGTAAACTAATTACACCTAATCTAAGCCCCCTAATAAAATAAAAAAGCCCCCCAAATAATAAAATGCCCTACCCTATTCTAAATTACAAAAGTAATCAGCTCTTTTACCAGCGGGCATTGCCCCAAAGTAATCAGCTCTCTTACCTGTAAAAAAAATACAACCCCCCCAACATTAAAACCCACCACCCACATACCCCTACTCTAACCCACCCAAAACCCCTTAAATAAACCTAACACTAACCCCCTGAAGATCTCCCTACCTTGAGTCGTCTTCACCCACCCAAGCTGAATTCTTCATCCAAGCGGAGCAAAAAGAGGTCCTCCATCCGGTAGAAGTCTTCATCCAAGCAGGGCAGAAGAGGTCTTCCATCCGATTGAAGTCTTCATCCAAGCGGCATCTTCTATCTTCATCCATCCGGAGTGGAGTGGCAGCATCCTGAAGACCTCCGACACGGAAAATCCATCCTGGCCGACGACTGAACGACGAATGACGGTTCCTTTAAATTACTTCATCCAAGATGGCATCCCTCAAATTCCAATTGGCTGATAGGATTCTATCAGCCAATTGGAATTAAGGTAGGAAAATTCTGATTGGCTGATTCAATCAGCCAATCAGATTGAAGTTCAATCCGATTGGCTGATTCCTACCTTAATTCTGGAGCGGGAGATTAGGGGTTAAAAAAAAATGATTATAGGGTTTGCGATGTGGGGGGGCCTTGGTTTAGGGGTTCATAGGTAGTTTATGGGTGTTAGTGTACTTTATAGCACAGCAGTTAAGAGCTTTATGTTCCCGCATTAGCCCATAAAGCTCTTAACTACAGACTTTTTTGCGGGTGGAGTCTTGTTTTTAGAGGCTGTACCACCCATTCTTCCAAGACTCGTAATACCAGCGTTAGGCAAATCCCATAGAAAAGATAGGATACGCAATTGAGGTAAGGGGATCTGCGGTAGCCTCGAGTCGGTAGACCCTTTCCTGGCAAACTCTAAATACCAGCGGGCGTTAAAAATCAGCGTTAGGACCCCTTAACGCTGCTTTTTAACCCTATTGCAGAACTCCAAATCTAGGCATAAGATAGCTACAATATATCTATTAGTTACATTGTACCTAGCTTAGGGTTTATTTTTATTTTACAGGCAAGTTTGTATTTATTTTAACTAGGTAGAATAGTTACTAAATAGTTATTAACTATTTAATAACTTCCTAGCTAAAATAAATACAAATTTACCTGTAAAATAAAACCTAACCTAAGTTACAATTGCAACTAACACTACACTATCATTAAATGAATTACCTAAACTAAATACAATTAAATAAAATTTTCTAAAGTACGAAAACCCCCCACTAAATTACAGAAAATAATAAAATAATTACAAGGGAATTTTAAACTAATTACACCTAATCTAATCCCCCTAATAAAATTAAAAAAAAATTTACAGGTAAAAGAGCTGATTACTTTGGGGCAATGCCCCGCAAAAGGCAATTTTAAGGGCTATTTGTAATTTAGTGTAGGGTAGGGATTTTTATTATTTTGGGGGGGCTTTTTTATTTTATTAGGGGGATTAAATTAGGTGTAATTAGTTTAAAATTCTTGTAATTATTTTATTATTTTCTGTAATTTAGTTTTTTTTTGTACTTTGGATAATTTTATTTAATTTTATTTAATTGTAGGTAATTGTATTTAGTTTAGGTAATTAATTTAATGATAGTGTAGTGTTAGGTGTAATTGTAACTTAGGTTAGGTTTTATTTTACAGGTATCTTTGTATTTATTTTAGCTAGGAAGTTATTAAATAGTTAATAACTATTTAATAACTATTCTACCTAGTTAAAATAATTACAAACTTGCCTGTAAAATAAAAATAAATCCTAAAATAGCTACAATGTAACTATTAGTTATATTGTAGCTATCTTATGGTTTATTTTATAGGTAAGTATTTATTTTTAAATAGGAATAATTTATTTAATGATAGGAATATTTATTTAGATTAATTTAAATTATATTTAAGTTAGGGGGTGTTAGGGTTAGGGTTAGACTTAGGTTTAGGGGTTAATAATTTTAATGTAGGTGGCAGTAGTGTAGGGGGGTCAGATTAGGGGTTAATAAATATAATGTAGGTGGCGACGGGGTCCGGGAGCAGTGGTTTATGGGTTAAACACTTTATTTCGTTGCGGCAGGCTCTGGGAGCGGTGGTTTAGGGGTTAATAAGTATAATGTAGGTGGCGGCAGTGTAGGGGGGGGCAGATTAGGGGTGTTTAGACTCGGGGTACATGTTAGGGTGTTAGGTGTAGTCGTTCCCATAGGAATCAATGGGATATCGGGCAGCAGTGAACATAAGCTTTCGCTGCTGTCAGACTCCCATTGATTCCTATGGCATCCACCGCCTCCAGGGCGGCGGATTGAAAACCAGGTACGCTGGGTCGGAATAGTGGCGAGCGTACCTGCTAGTTTTTTGATAACTAGCAAAAATAGTCAGATAGTGCTGAACTTGTGTTCGGAACATCTGTAGTGACGTAACTATCGATCTGTGTCGGACTGAGTCCGGCGGACCGTATGTTATGTCACTATATTCTACTTTTGCCGGTCTGTAGGGTTTGATAACTACATCGAATCAGGCTCGCCACAAATACCCTGCGGAATTCCAGCGTATTTGGGGTTGACAGCTTGATAAATAGTTGCCATTGACTGAATTACATTTATTAAATGAGTTACTTTGGGATTTTTAAATAGATTGTAATGGGTTAGAGTTAAAAAAAAAAAAAGCCCTGTGATAACTTGGGAATTCTGATGATCTTAAATGGAGGCCAATGTCAGCTTTATTATCATCAATACTGTACTCTGCGAGTATTGCTTAAAGGGACATTAAACCCAAACGTTTTCTTTTATGAGTCAGATAGAGCATACATATGTAAACAACCTTCCAATTTACTTCTATTATCAATTTTGCTTCATTCTGTTGTAATACTTTCTTGAAGGAGCAGCAATGCACTACTAGGAACTAGCTGGCAACACATTGGTAAGCCAATCAGAAGAGGCCTATTTATGCAGCCACTAATCAGTAGCTAACTCCCAGCTTCTGAGCCTATCTAGATATGCTTTTAAACAAAGCATACAAAAAGATCAAAGCAAATTAGATTAAAAAAAAGTACATTGGAAAGTTGTCTACATTTGTGTGCTCTGTCTGAATCATTAAAGAAAAAGTTTGGGTTTTGTGTCCCTTTAAAGACAGAATATAGATACTGTACCATTATTGATTCTTAAAGGTCAACTTCAATAATTACATAGTAAAAAAAGCATATCGTTGATTAAAGCTTCATGAGAATTTTATAAGACAATGTTCACCTGCATAGTCTGTAAAGATGGGTCATTTGGGTGTCATGGTTCATTATCTCTATTGGAACATTAAATACCTTGATGTTGTAGTATACAATCTTTAATTATAGATAATAGAAAAAAGCAATTTTCTTTTATTAATTAATTTCCTATTTTCATGCAATTAAATTGTGGGGCTTCCGATACTGAGAAGTGGAGTTGCATACGGCAGACTGCACAAGCCTAATCCTGTCACATATACCTCCAAACTGGCTTCAAACTGTAAAACAAAACAAATTTTTTTAACCAAATGACAGTGGCAAGCCTTATCTACTTGAGTAATAAATCTGGATTGGCTCCTCTAAATGAAGCATGTAGGGGGTGGAGTTAGGCCACTGTAAAACAATTGCAGAAAACAATATGCTAAACTGTTCTTAAAGAGACATGAAGCTCAACATTTTTCTTTCATGATTCAGATAGAGCATACAATTTGAAACAATTTTCCAAATTACTTCTTTTATCAAATTTGCTTCCTTCGTTTGGAATCCTTTGTTGAAGGACAAGCAATGCACTGCTAGGAGCTATCTAGGAACATCAGGTGACCCATGTGTGTAGTCACCAATCAGCTGTGGCATTGCTGGTGCTGAGCATATGTACATATGCTGTTCAACAAAGTATACCAAGAGAACAATGCAGATGTGATAATACAAGTACAATAGAAAGTTCTTTAAAATTTCATGCTCTATCTAAATCATTAAAGTTTAATTTTGAAGTTACTGTTCCTTTAAAATGTTTACATTCGGCGAACATGATAGTCTATGGTAAGGCAACAGAAGAGCATTTTAATTATAAATTGTTTATTTTTCCTTAACAGTTTAGTTTTTATGTTGGTTGCTTTCATATCTCCTGTATACAGCATACACTTTTACAAAATACTTGCAGTGCTATAAAGCACATAACACAAATATATTCATATGAATTAAATATTTTTGGTTTCACTATCTTGTCTATTGCTGATTGTAGTTTTGTTTGCATTGTTTATGTTGCTACAAAAAAAAGCAACAGCAGAATAGTCACAGTGGGTTGTAAATACTACCCTGAAGAATTGCTTGGAAATGATTGAGCTTTCTAAAGTTATGATGCAAGAACAATTTATCTATCTAGTTATAGTAAAAAATTATGCATTGGAGCATCCATGCAGGCAAGAATCTAGATTCATTTTTCATACCTCCCAGAGGGCATTAATATGGCCCATATTCAAATGTTTTGCGATTATTTACACAGTAAACCCCATGGTACCACTTTTACAAATAATAAATTATGCTTTATTAGTCCATTTTAAATATCATTCTAAAATATGCTATTTTCTCTGCAGTGACTGTAGCATTAAATTAGATAAAGGAAATAACTGTTGCTACTTTCATCTATAATACAGACATATCCCGATCAAATGAGAAAAATATTTACTTCCCATACTAGTCATAAGGAACATAAGGGATAACATAATCTCATAAAGTGAGACCATGTTCCACATTCAGAGATTGCTCACTGCACCTATATTTTCTTGCATTTGTGTAAGTTCCAGTCTTTTGCATATATTGTTGTGTTAAAGGGACAGTATACACCAATTTTCATATAACTGCATGTAATAGACTATAAAGAAGAATATGCACATATACTGATATAAAAATCCACTGTAAAACCTTTTAAAAACTTACTTAGAAGCTCCCAGTTTAGCATTGTTGATGAGGGAGTCTGGGACACCCACTGAAAGGGGCTGGGTAAACAAAAAGAGCAGAAACTCCCCATCTCACCCCTTCCCTGCATATGAAAAGACAGATAACATAAACAGGAGCCAGCAGGAGTCTGTAAATGTGTGTATTCATCTGACACTGTGGGGCTTGGTTAGAACTTAGGAGTCTGTATAGTTTTGTTTTTAAGAACATTGTGCTGATTTTGATTGTTACAAAAACACTCCCAGATGGGCTATATATATATAAAAGCTTTGCAATTGCTGTTGGGCAAGATTCTAAAGTCCCAATTTAAGGATCGTATTAAATATATGAGCATTCATTAATACCTTCACTATTCCTGATGTCAGTGTAGGGGCCATGTCAGATGACATATGACCACAAATTTAACTCAACAAAGTCTGAACAGGTCAATTGCAGCAATTACCCATTATTATTGTTAGAATTTAGCTACTCACAGATTGATAGTTATTGGACTATTAACACGACCCCCGCCCTTAGATGTCATTATAAACACGCCACCCTAGATTGTATCACTTATAATCAAGAGTATACTCAGATTTGGACTTAACTTCACATTATTGTTAGTACAACATGTACCCATTTTTTTACTTTTTCTTTTACTATATTATTTTCCTTTCTTTTTCATTCAATACCTATAACCCTTAAGATCACTATAACATATATAAAACACACATTGATCTTTTGGGATCCATCTATATATTGATCCTAGCAAGGTTCAATAATTTGGTGTTTGTGGTTGTTACATTGTGTGGGTAGTTGCCGTATTTGACCTACTCAGACTTTGTTGAATTGCATCTATGGTCACACGTCATTTGACACGCCCCCTACACTGACGTCAAGAATAGTGAAGGTATCAATGAATGTTACATCATATGGGTAATTGCTGCAATTGACCTGTAGTTGCCGTATTTGACCTACTCAGACTGTTGAGTTACATTTGTGGTCATACGTCATCTGACACGCCCCCTACACTGAGGTCAAGAATAGTGAAGGTATTAATGAATGCTCATATATTTGATACAATCCTCAAATTTAGACTGAAGTGCATCTGAGCATGTGCGAAACACGTCAGATCATCCGCACCTGCCCTCTCACTGTTTATGTGCTACACCTCTAAGCTTGAATAAACTACTTGTTGTTTCTTGATTCCTGGATACCTCGCTTTTGTTGCTTTTATATATATATTGTAACAGAAAGCAAGGCCTGGTTATAAATGGAAGATATTTAAGACCAAGCATTGTACATGCTATTTCTCCTTTCAGTTAAAACCCCAGGGAGAAAGAGTGTGTATTTGATTATGCAGTTGATAAACTGTGTTCTGGGTCCCTGGGGTTTGGGATAATTGGAGAGAGGGTGGGCCATTATCCCAGACAGCTGTGAAGCTGTCCAGCAGTTAATCACAGGTGTGGCTAATTAGAAGTTGTGAGGGTTTAAATAGCAGCCTCACTTAGGCCTATGTCAGAGAGAGTTACACAGCTACAGAAGCTAGTGTGTGTGTTTGTTACACTGTGTAAAAGACTTTTGTTCCTGTGAACTGTAAAAGGACATTATCTTTACAAAGCACTTGTGGAATGCTGTGAAGTGCTGGGACATATTTAAAAGTACTTAACTTTGCTGCAGAGGAAGGATTTCCCTCTTTTGAAAATGAACTGCCTGTTTGTTATTGCTGTGAAAAATAAAGCCTTTTAAACTACAGTGGATTGTCCTGTGCTGCATTTGTGCCCTAGAAGACCGTGGTTAAAAGTGGTTCCTGTTACACTTGGTGGAGAATACGGGCAACCACGTTGTGGTATGTCTGTGGGCATAATAATCTGCAAGCAACATGGAGGAAGTCATTAAAGCTTTGATCCATTCTAATGCTATACAGCAGGAGACTAACAGAAAAGCTGCTGAAAATAGTGCAGCACTGCAACAGTTGGTCTTGGCCCAGTCAGAGAGTGCTATGCTGCTGGCTAAATCACAGAAGGAGAACACTGAATTGTTGATACAACAGATGGCTGCTGTGCAAGCTGAGACATTCAGGAAGACCCGGGAGGAGCAGCAAAGTGCTACACAGATTCTGCAACGAGAGATTCAAGCCATATCAGAAAGACTGAACTCTGAATATGTTGGTGGCAGCCAAGGTTCCAGAGTAATAAGGGCTAGTCATTATCTTCAAAAAATGACAGCAGCTGATGATGTTGAGGCGTATCTTTTGGCATTTGAACGCACAGCAGAAAGAGAAAAATGGCCGACAGTTGAGTGGGCGAGTATACTTGCGCCATTTCTTAGTGGTGAACCTCAGAAGGCCTACTTTGATTTAGAGCCAGCACAAGCCAGTGACTATGAGAAATTGAAAGCAGAAATCCTTGCACGCCTGGGGGTGACTTCGGCAGTCCTTGCACAAAGATTCCATTCCTGGATGTTTTCATCTCATAATGCTGCAAGATCCCAGATGTTCGACCTTATACACCTTGCCAGGAAGTGGCTGCAACCAGAGGTTAATTCGGCTACCAAAATAGTGGAACTACTGGTGATGGACCGGTTTCAGCGTGGATTACCTGCTTCCCTGCGGCGGTGGGTTAATCAAGGTGATCCTCAAACAGCAGATCAGTTGATTGTATTGGTCGAAAGATTTATAGCTTCAGGAGAAGTTTTGCAACAATCTTCAATGGATCAGCCCCACAATCCCAAGTCCCAGAGCTCTACAAGAACTGGTAAGACTGTTCAGGGGATAAAGGGGATAAGAGAGCAGCAGGTGTATAGGCAAAACACGAGAGACATTTCCCCAGGAATTAAGGAAACATTTAAATATAACCAACCTGTAAGATGTTTTAAATGTAATGAGGTTGGGCATATTGCTAGAGACTGTGATAAAGATGAATTTATGGACTGTAATGTTGCACATTCACTATTGTCTAATAGCAACAGCTCTGTTAATAATGATTCGCATTGGTGTACTATGACGGTTAATGGTAAAGTGTCTAGGGCTTTGCTTGATTCAGGAAGTATGGTCACACTAGTGGCTAAATCTTTAGTACCAGATGCAGTATTAGATTATGGGGAAAAAATGGGAATTATCTGTGTTCATGGAGATAAACGGGAATATCCTACATCTGAGGTGGAGATTGAGACTCAGTGTGGTAAATTAAAATATTGTGTTGGTGTAGTACCAAATTTAGCCCATGAGGTGGTGATAGGGAGAAATTTTCCAAAATTTCTGGAGTTATGGGAATCTCCAGAAATATGTCAAACTTCTGATATGTATGTATTTCCTTTCTCTGAAACTGATTTTGAAGGGGGTTCCATTGAAAAGGAGAAAAATAAGATTTGTTGCCCTATGCCTGTATTAGTAGGTGATCAACCTTCTCAGAGTAATGAAGTACCAAGTACTAGCTCGGAAAATATTAATGATTTGATAGATCTGGTTGGTGGCCCTGGTAATTTTAAAAAACCCAATGGGAGGATCCAACATTGGTAGAGGCAAGAAATAATATCAGGGTTATAAATGATGTTAATTACAAAGTAAGTCAGCCAGGGAGAAGGAAACCTGAGCAAATATATCATATAAATCTGTTAAAACCTTGGAAAGATAGAGAAGTTTTAGTTACCTTAAAACCTACAGAACTCTCTGTCACTGAACCAGAGGTAAATATATCGGAAACCCTATCTGTACATCAGAAGCGAGAGGTCAAGGATTTTATTAGAATGAACAAAGAGGTATTTTCTGTGGTACCGGGAAAAACTAATGTTATTAGCATGACATAATAACAGAACCAGGGAAGAAGGTCTGCCTTAAACCCTATAGGGTCCCTGAGGCTCGTAGAAAGGCTATTAAACTGGAGGTAGAAAAAATGTTAAAGCTTGGGGTAATTGAGGAATCACAAAGTGAGTGGAACAGTCCAATCGTGCTTGTTCCAAAGCCGGATGGTTCATTAAGGTTCTGTAATCACTTTCGTAAGCTTAATTGTGTTTCCAAATTTGACACCTACCCAATGCCTAGAGTAGATGAGTTGATAGAAAGGCTAGGAAAAGCATGTTATCTCACTACAATTGATTTAGCGAAAGGGTATTGGCAGGTGCCTCTCACTAGTCAAGCAAAGGAAAATACAGCTTTTTCAACCCCATACGGGGTTGCCATTTGGTTTACATGGGGCTCCGGCAACATTCCAGAGGATGATGGATAGAATTCTGAAACCCCATGTTCGTTATGCGCCAGCATATTTGGATGATGTTATAATTTATAGTACAGATTGGGAATCCCATCTTCCAAAAGTTCAAGCAGTACTTGATGCAATACGGTCCGCTGGGTTAACTGCCAATCCTGCAAAATGTACTGTTGGTTTACAGGAAGCTAAGTACTTGGGTTATACTATTGGTAGAGGATTAGTTAAACCTCAGACAACAAAAGTAGAGGCCATACAGAACTGGCCACAGCCTCTAACTAAAAAACAAGTAAGAGCATTTATTGGGACAACTAGTTATTATAGAAGGTTTATCCTGAATTTCGCTACAATTGCGGCACCCTTGACAGATCTCACAAAAGTAAGGGCCCCAATTATGATAAAATGGTCCCCAGAAGCAGAACAAGCTTTTAAGCATTTGAAAGATGCCCTTTGTGCCCATCCAGTTTTGGCAACCCCCAATTTCGCTAAAGATTTTATTGTACAGACAGAAGCCTCTGATGTTGGTTTAGGAGCAGTTCTCTCGCAGGAGTGTCAGGGAGAAGAGCATCCTGTCCTTTTCCTAAGCAGAAAACTTATTTCACAGGAAAAGAACTATTCTATAGTGGAGAAAGAATGCCTTGCCATTAAGTGGGCTTTAGAGACCCTTAGGTACTATCTGTTGGGAAGAAAATTTAAATTAATAACAGATCATGCTCCTCTCACATGGATGACTAGGTGGTTTCTTAGCTTGCAACCCTTCAATTTTACTGTTGAGCACAGGGCTGGTCTTTTGCAGGGCAATGCTGATGGTTTGTCTCGGGTACATTCATTGATGTCCATGGTCGCTCAACCCACTGGGTGTGAGCTGGGGGGGAGGATATGTGACAGAAAGCAAGGCCTGGTTATAAATGGAAGATATTTAAGACCAAGCATTGTACATACTATTTCTCCTTTCAGTTAAAACCCCAGGGAGAAAGAGTGTGTATTTGATTATGCAGTTGATAAACTGTGTTCTGGGTCCCTGGGGTTTGGGATAATTGGAGAGAGGGTGGGCCATTATCCCAGACAGCTGTGAAGCTGTCCAGCAGCTAATCACAGGTGTGGCTAATTAGAAGTTGTGAGGGTTTAAATAGCAGCCTCACTTAGGCCTATGTCAGAGAGAGTTACACAGCTACAGAAGCTGGTGTGTGTGTTTGTTACACTGTGTAAAAGACTTTTGTTCCTGTGAACTGTAAAAGGACATTATCTTTACAAAGCACTTGTGGAATGCTGTGAAGTGCTGGGACATATTTAAAAGTACTTAACTTTGCTGCAGAGGAAGGATTTCCCTCTTTTGAAAATGAACTGCCTGTTTGTTATTGCTGTGAAAAATAAAGCCTTTTAAACTACAGTGGATTGTCCTGTGCTGCATTTGTGCCCTAGAAGACCGTGGTTAAAAGTGGTTCCTGTTACAATATATATATATATATATATATATATATATATATATATATATATATATATATATATATATATATATATATATAATATATATATATATATATATATATATATATATACTGGTTTTATCCAAGTCAACATTGAATTTGACTCTGAATGATCAGCCTGCGTCTACAAGCACATTCGTGTGCTTCTTATAAATGTAAGTACCCTGTTGTTACTTTGTACATCTTGAAGCTGTGAACCTACTGAAACGCACATGTCGGCGCCTCTTTGTTTTTTTTTTTGTTTTTTTTTAAATATTTTTTTTTTATTGAGGTTGAAGTAAAAGTTAACAAACAATGAACCAGTAACACAGGTTAAGTACAAAATACAGAGTAGTATTAAAGCTCAATGTGGAAGACAGAGATTAAGCAATTCACGTACTTAATAAAGTTTACAGTTTACAGTGACCAACCCGTGCAGAGGTAGGAATGACCTCTAATTTTTTTACTATATACCAACCACTACCTGACATAATAAGGTACATTATAACCTGAGTGTATATATGTAGGAGTCCTTATGATAAGGCAAATAATGTTTAGGAGAATAGAGGAGTATTAAGAGTTGAACAACCCTAGATAGAGGGAACCCATATGTTCAGTTATTCAATAAAGAGACTCAACATTATTCACTGGTAGTGGTATGGTTTAAGGGGGGGGGAGATCAGTGGGCCAGAGCCACTTTTAGTTTAGGGGGGGATTTTAGGGGGGCGGGCCTTAGTAAGTGTGGGGAGAGTATAGATATCTTAAGGGCTATAAAACTTATAGGGGTCTAATAGTAAGGTTACTTAATCATAAGCTCAAATGTTTACACTAGTGAATATAATTTGGGAGGAGACATCATAGAGAGAATCCATATAGGGGTAGAAAACCATTATACCTGAGTACAGTAGCTACATAGTGATAAGTTCAGGGGATGTTGTATCTGGTGTAATGTACTGTATAAGTAATCCAGCCTTTGCTCTAGCTTTTGGGCTTGTGGGTAGACACAAAATACGTAAGTTAAGATTCCAGGCATATATGACTAATATAAAGGGAGAGGGGTGGTTTGATAGTTACAGCCTATATAGGACTTTGGCAAAGGGATATAGCGTAAATGTTAAGATGGCGCATAAATAAATTGCATGCAGCCTGGGGGAGGCGTATCTAAAAACTATAAGTATAATATTTTGTGGGTATGGAGAGGCTGCCATATAGGCGAGAAGGTAAAGAGCTTGAAGCATGTAACATAGTTATAGTCTAGCTATGATGTGACATAACATATATACTTTATCTCAACTTTATAGCTATATGCAAAGGATTCATAAGGAATCAGGTTTCAACTGCAAGGGAAATAGATAAACGTTTAACTAGAGAGTGGACACCTCAGATCAACCAGCATTAGGTATATGAGATATAAGCGTTCTTGCAGCCCGCTACATCTAGTAGGAGAGCACGTCTAAAGCAATAGCCCTAAAATATATGTAGGCAATAGAATGAGGTAATTCCTCCAAAAATAGCAGGTGGGCCAACAGCTTAGTTTAAAGTTAGTAAGTCCTATAGAGAGACTCATAGGAGGGGTAGTGTCCAGGCTTCCTGCCAAGAGCAAGTTACTTTAAGGCTCTTACGCAAGTCACAATATAAGTCTTGAGCACTGTGGTAACAATCATGGGATTAGACTAGCGTATGAGTGATGTATTTACACTGGTGGGTTTGTTAAAGCTAGTTATGTGTAAGTAGAAATAATTCTAGTTAGATTTGTTAGTGGAAATGTATGGGACGACATGATGAGGGGAGACCCATTCTAGAACCTATCAGCTCTACAATATGTAGTGGTTAAAACTGTCCGGTCTATCCCGGCCGCAGATAGCCAGACAGTTACTCCATAAGCTAGGAGAGTTACACAGTAAACCACGCTAGGGTAATACTAATGAGAATATTAAAACTTGTCTAGCGGACTTAGAGAGGATGAAGGGATACTCCCCAATGTGCCAATTAGTCGTGCCCCACATAACTCAGAAACTCCTCAGTTGACTTAACAATGAGTAAAATATACAATAAAATTAAGCAAGCTAGCGATAACCCATTTCTATGGTCACATTAAAGCAGCAGTACCCGAAATCCTGTTTATGACAATAAGTGGTATGTGCTTGATCTAGTCTGCTGGAAAGCTATTATCAATTTAGGTGACTAACAAAAATATAAATACTAGCGGTAGTTAATCTATATTGCTACGAAGTGCAAATAGCATATTTATGTATGATACCAAGCTAATAGTTAAATAGGTATAGGCTCTGTGAATAATTAGGCAAGACTACTTGTATGAAAATATTAAAATCATATAACCCATGTGAAGCCATATAACCTGTGTAAAGATGAAGGGTTGCTGCGGTTAGTTACTGAAAAGGTCCACTCAATAGATTAAAACAGATTACTGCAAGAGTGTATTAGACATGAACAGAAAAATATTAACATATCTCCTGTTTACACATTTAATAGGAATATCCAGGCTAGAATTCTCAAAAGCTACTATTAATAAGGGATGATGTAACATAACTCCCCTGACTACTAGCTACGCAATATATAGATACTACAGAAATAACAGTGTAGGTGCTAAACATAAATCAATAACTATGAACTTGGCACATTTTACATATAAATATCTCAAGTCCCGTTCATAGTCCCAGAGAGGTTAGATTAAGACTGGACTAACCGACACCCAGTTTCTGTCCTACGTAGGTACTGGAAGACTTAGGCCATTGCTTTGAGCCCAGAAAAAAAAAAAAAAAGTCTGCAGGCAATACCTTCCGGGCAAGGGGCTCGTATCTAGGTCTCAGGCTATCGTATGTCATGTTCATGATGTGTGACGGCCAAGGCCGCTGTACCTGTGTGGCCAAGATATGGGTATTCAAGCAGTCTTTTGGGATCTCACAAGAGCTCTTATCTAGGGCAGTAAGAGATTGCGGCTGAGAGTTCCATAATTCAGATATCTGTTTCGTCGGGTGTCTGCTACTGACCTCAGTTGAGAGGGGCTGCCCTAAAGTAGATGTCCGATATGGGCCCAGATGAACTAGTGTAAGTGCTGGATTTTCCTCCTCAGCATCAGGTGTCTTTTCTATTTCGTTCGTGAGGGAGTCAATGACTGCAGCAGGCATGTTATCAGATGTATCATGATCTTTCATTTCAGGGACAGCTCTGAAAATACGTGACCTGCAAGTCAGCATCTCCATGAGAGTGCCGATAAGCTCCGACTTCATCTGTTGGAATGAAGTATCCAGAATCCCTATAATTTTTCTCTCCCATTCATCTATAGCAGCCATTCTCATAATAAGCTGTCACCTATAAAGCCGGCTGCCTCTGCAAGAGATTCCGGATCCCAGGAAGCCGCTGCTGTAGCTCCGGTTAGTTTTTTCAGCTTTAAGGTCTGCTTTCCGGTGGGTAGGAAACTTGAAGCAATCAGAAAGGAATCCGGGCTGTAGTGGTGTGAGGAACCAGGTCATAGGGAGAGCCGGGGCTGCAAGATGTTATAAGCGATCACGCTGTAATCTGTGGTCTTAGTGTAACTGACAGCCAAGATGGCGGCCGTTCGCGGGCTTTGCCCCCGCTCCTCTGCAGACCCGCTAATTGCTAGGTAAGGTGGGCTGTGGTCTAGGACGGGTGCTGGATAGTGTCCGGTGTCTCTAAAAAAGACAGAAGGTATCAGGCATGGTCATCAGGGAAAGCAATTACTCCCTACTCCAACCGGGCTATATGTTCTCTGAGTTCGTCGACGGCAGTTGTTTTTAGGATCGGGTATGAGGTATACAAGGGTAGGATAGGTAAAGGGGATTATGTGGTCTAATTTATGAGGGTTCTGGGGGTATTTAGGAGAGAAATTGAGTTGTTTTTGGCCAGTTTGGGAAGAGAGCTCTAAGGCTCTGCGACCAGTCAGGTCCGATGTTGGCTCCGCCCCCCCTCTTTGTTTTTTTTTTAATCTGTCTAGAATTGCTACCTTGTGAAGGAGAAGGGAGAGGGCAGCCTGTGCAGACTTCAGACTTCTGAACCATTTCATCTACATTCAATAACCAAGAGGCCAACAAAACCCTAGTCTATTATCGGACTTTGAGGACTTATTTGGCTCATCTATTGGGCTACTCACCTACAGACATTTATTATCTTTTTGAGAGACCATTTTCTATTTTATACTATACATTGCTTAATAGTCTAGTTTTAATTTATGTGTATATGTGTGTATATATATATATATATATATATATATATATATATATACTGTATACTGTATATATATTTCAATATTTGTTCACACATATATTTACACTGCATATTCTGGTATTGAGCACCCCTAGTGACTGTTTGAGACGTGTCTTTTTTTTCTATGGTAACTGTGTGTTCCCTGTAAATATATATGTATATGTTTATATACAGGTGGCCCTCGGTTTACAACGGCTCAATTTGAACCGTTTCAGAATAACAACCTTTTTTTTCAGTCATGTGACTGCTATGGAAAAACATTGAGAAGCAGTGCATTGATTAAAACAGTCAGTAGGTGGAGTTGTCCGCTTGTGTTGCAGCAAAGATATGCAAGCTAAGCAAGCTGAAATTAATCAGTTTAACCAGACCTGAGCTATCGAGTAGCTTGCAAATTAACAAGATCTTCCTGTCTATAAATCAGTCCAGATTGGAATGCATAGAAAGAACTGTTTGTAGAAAAACGCAAGTAAAGTCTGTGTTGTGTGATTATTTTATTAGGTTTATAATGCTGTTTAGCAAATGTTTTTGTTCATTTAACTTAGTTTAATTATATATTCTGTGTTGTCTGATTATTTTATTAGGTTTATAATGCTGTTTAGCAGTTAAAGTCTTAATTTCAAAGCTTTAAAAATAAGGTATTAGGTGTTACTTATGCCAATTTTGAGAGGGGCCTGGAACCTAACTCCCTCACTTCCCATTGACTTACATTATAAACTGGGTTTAAATTTACAACGGTTTCAATTTACAACCATTCCTTTTGGAACTTAAACCTGGCGTAAACTGAGGGCTACCTGTACATATATATTTATGTGTTAATATGTGTATATACATATATTAACACATAAATATATATGTATATAATCATATACATATATATTTCTAATCTGCTGCCCATCGCTGCGCCACTTTCCCCCTTTGCTCCACTAGTTCTCATGCCGTGTCGCATTCGCATTGAACCTAACTTGTAATAACAGTGCACATTTGCATGTGCTGGTATTATTAAGTGGAGCATAAATAACGTTTTTGGGGAAGCAATATTTTGTGCTCCATTTTTAATCTAGCCCTTAATCAGGATTTCTATCGGATATCATGCTGCCGTGAACGGGATGTAAAAATTTGCAACTCCCAAATTTTGTGTTTTTCATCATAGCAGTTTACAATATCTAGAACATTATGTCACCATCTGCTTTCAGTAATAGGAATAATATTCAGCAAAGACAAACTTTGTTCTTTAGGGTCATAAACTTTGTTCTTTGCATTGAGGTTTGGGACTTTTGCCAATATGTTAAACCTTTTTACTGTGGTTTAAATATTTGCTGCATGTGAACTATTTAAAAAAAACTGTTTTAAAAGGTGTTATCAGTTGCGGTCAATTTAGGGTTGCCAACATTTCTCGAAGAAAGTAAGGGAGAGTAAGACCTAGATTTGGAGTTTGGCATTAGCCGTGAAAACCAGCGTTAGAGGCTCCTAACGCTGGTTTTAGGCTACCGCCGGTATTTGGAGTCACACAAAATAGGGTCTAACGCTCACTTTTCATCCGCGACTTTTCCATACTGCAGATCCCCTTACGTCAATTGCGTATCCTATCTTTTCAATGGGATCTTTCTAACTCCGGTATTTAGAGTCGTTTCTGAAGTGAGCGTTAGACATCTAACCACAAAACTCCAGCCACAGGAAAAAAGTCAGTAGTTAAGAGCTTTCTGGGCTAACGCCGGTTTATAAAGCTCTTAACTACTGTACTCTAAAGTACACTAACACCCATAAACTACCTATGTACCCCTAAACCGAGGTCCCCCCACATCGCCACATTTTTAACCCCTAATCTGCCGACCGCCACCTACGTTATACTTATGTACCCCTAATCTGCTGCCCCTAACACCGCCGACCCCTGTATTATATTTATTAACCCCTAATCTGCCCCCCACAACGTCGCCGCCAGCTACCTACAATAATTAACCCCTAATCTGCCGACCGCAAAGTGCCGCCACCTACATTATAGCTATGTACCCCTAATCTGCTGCCCCTAACACCGCCGACCCCTATATTATATTTATTAACCCCTAATCTGCCCCCCTCAACGTCGCCTCCACCTGCCTACACTTATTAACCCCTAATCTGCCGAGCGTACCGCACCGCTACTATAATAAAGTTATTAACCCCTAATCCGCCTCCCTAATCCTATAATAAATAGTATTAACCCCTAATCTGCCCTCCCTAACATCGCCGACACCTAACTTCAATTATTAACCCCTAATCTGCCGACCGGAGCTCACCGCTATTCTAATAAATGTATTAACCCCAAAAGCTAAGTCTAACCCTAACACTAACACCCCCCTAAGTTAAATATAATTTAAATCTAACAAAATTAATTAACTCTTATTAAATAAATTATTCCTATTTAAAGCTAAATACTTACCTGTAAAATAAACCCTAATATAGCTACAATATAAATTATAATTATATTGTAGCTATTTTAGGATTAATATTTATTTTACAGGCAACTTTGTAATTATTTTAACCAGGTACAATAGCTATTAAATAGTTAAGAACTATTTAATAGTTACCTAGTTAAAATAATAACAAAATTACCTGTAAAATAAATCCTAACCTAAATTACAATTAAACCTAACACTACACTATCAATAAATTAATTAAATAAACTACCTACAATTACCTACAATTAACCTAACACTACACTATCAATAAATTAATTAAATACAATTCCTACAAATAAATACAATTAAATAAACTAGCTAAAGTACAAAAAAATAAAAAAGAACTAAGTTACAAAAAATAAAAAAATATTTACAAACATAAGAAAAATATTACAACAATTTTAAACTAATTACACCTACTCTAAGCCCCCTAATAAAATAACAAAGACCCCCAAAATAACAAAATGCCCTACCCTATTCTAAATTACTACATTTCAAAGCTCTTTTACCTTACCAGCCCTGAACAGGGCCCTTTGCGGGGCATGCCCCAAGAAATTCAGCTCTTTTGCCTGTAAAAAAAAACATACAATACCCCCCCAACATTACAACCCACCACCCACATACCCCTAATCTAACCCAAACCCCCCTTAAATAAACCACTATCAGCCAATCAGATTGAACTCGCATTCTATTGGCTGATCAGAACAGCCAATAGAATGCAAGCTCAATCTGATTGGCTGATCGAATCAGCCAATCGGATTGAACTTGATTCTGATTGGCTGATTCCATCAGCCAATCAGAATATTCCTACCTTAATTCCGATTGGCTGATAGAATCCTATCAGCCAATCGGAATTCGAGGGACGCCATCTTGGATGACGTCCCTTAAAGGAACCGTCATTCGGCTAGTAGGCGTCGGGAGAAGAGGATGTTCCGCGTCGGAGGTCTGCAAGATGGATCCGGAAGGAAGAAGATTGAAGATGCCTTTGTTCGAAGACTTCATCCGGATCATGGACCTCTTCAGCTCCCGCTTGGATGAAGACTTCAGCCGGATCATGGACCTCTTCAGCTCCCGCTTGGATGAAGACTTCAGCCGGATCATGGACCTCTTCAGCCCCCCGCTTGGGCTTGGATTAGGACATCGGAGGAGCTCTTCAGGACGGATCGGTGAACCTGGTAGGGTGAAGACAAGGTAGGAAGATCCTCAGGGGCTTAGTGTTAGGTTTATTTAAGGGGGGTTTGGGTTAGATTAGGGGTATGTGGGTGGTGGGTTGTAATGTTGGGGGGGTATTGTATGTTTTCTTTTACAGGCAAAAGAGCTGAATTTCTTGGGGCATGCCCCGCAAAGGGCCCTGTTCAGGGCTGGTAAGGTAAAAGAGCTTTGAAATGTAGTAATTTAGAATAGGGTAGGGCATTTTGTTATTTTGGGGGTCTTTGTTATTTTATTTGGGGACTAAGAGTAGGTGTAATTAGTTTAAAATTGTTGTAATATTTTTCTTATGTTTGTAAATATTTTTTTATTTTTTGTAACTTAGTTCTTTTTTATTTTTTGTACTTTAGCTAGTTTATTTAATTGTATTTATTTGTAGGAATTGTATTTAATTAATTTATTGATAGTGTAGTGTTAGGTTAATTGTAGGTAATTGTAGGTAGTTTATTTAATTAATTTATTGATAGTGTAGTGTTAGGTTTAATTGTAACTTAGGTTAGGATTTATTTTACAGGTAAATTTGTAATTATTTTAACTATTTTAGCTATTAAATAGTTCTTAACTATTTAATAGCTATTGTACCTGGTTAAAATAAATACAAAGTTACCTGTAAAATAAATATAAATCCTAAAATAGCTATAATATAATTATAATTTATATTGTAGCTATATTAGGATTTATTTTACAGGTAAGTATTTATCTTTAAATAGGAATAATTTATTTTATAAGAGTTAATTAATTTCGTTAGATGTAAATTATATTTAACTTAGGGGGGTGTTAGTGTTAGGGTTAGACTTAGCTTTAGGGGTTAATACATTTATTAGAATAGCGGTGAGCTCTGGTCGGCAGATTAGGGGTTAATAATTGAAGTTAGGTGTCGGCGATGTTAGGGAGGGCAGATTAGGGGTTAATAAAATTTATTATAGGGTTAGTGAGGCGGATTAGGGGTTAATAACTTTATTATAGTAGCACTCAGGTCCGCTCGGTAGATTAGGGGTTAATAAGTGTAGTTAGGTGGAGGCGACGTTGTGGGCGGCAGATTAGGGGTTAATAAATATAATATAGGGGTCGGCGATGTTAGGGCAGCAGATTAGGGGTACATAGGGATAATGTAAGTAGCGGCGGTTTACGGAGCGGCAGATTAGGGGTTAATAATAATATGCAGGGGTCAGCGATAGCGGGGTCGGCAGATTAGGGGTTAATAAGTGTAAGGTTAGGGGTGTTTAGACTCGGGGTACATGTTAGGGTGTTAGGTGCAGACGTAGGAAGTGTTTCCCCATAGCAAACAATGGGGCTACGTTAAGAGCTGAACGCGGCTTTTTTGCAGGTGTTAGGTTTTTTTTCAGCTCAAACAGCCCCATTGTTTCCTATGGGGGAATCGTGCACGAGCACGTTTTTGAGGCTGGCCGCTTGCGTAAGAAACTCTGGTATCGAGAGTTGAAGCTGCGTTAAAAATGCTCTACGCTCCTTTTTTGGAGCCTAACGCAGCCTTTATGTGGACTCTCAATACCAGAGTTATTTTTATGGTGCGGCCAGAAAAAAGCCGGTGTTAGTTTTTCGGGTCGTTACCGACAAAACTCCAAATCTAGCCGTTAGTAATCAACACATTTCTAATAGGAAGTCAACAAATTATATAGTAGTTGCTAAAAAAAACACTTTCTGCAAATCTGTGAATTCTATTTCCCATTGAAGTAACAGTCGGAGTAAATACATTAAACTTTTAAATACATCAAAATTATTAACTAAGTAAGAATACAGGAGTATAATATTAAATGTTTAAAATAAGGAAGAAACATTTTCTAAGAGCAGATAAATAAGGGAGCTTGTGAGACTCTAAAAAGTTTTGCCATGTATAGGAGATCCCTGGAAATAAGGGAAGGTTGGCAACCCTAGGTTAATTCCATCTTCTTAATTTCAGATGAAAATCTTACCAATGGATCAGAAAACCTAAAAAAAAAAAAAAGCAATTTGAGCAAGTATGCTCAATACATCATGCCCGTACATAAATAATAAGATTGTGTAAAAATATATATTTTTTCAATATTAAAAGTTAAAAAAATAAAGTTTGAGCAAGCATGCTCAATACATCATGCCCATATATAAATGGTGTTCAGACACTACATTGTTTCACACCATTTTGCCCCATCTTTGTGCCTTATTTTCACATTTTATGAGACAAGTTTTCGGCATAGTTCGGTAAAACAATATTGTAAAGTGTAAACGTGGTGGGAGAGACGTTACCGTTACGTATTAAAAAGGAAACATTGTTGCTTAGCGGCTACTGGTGGGAGAGACGTTACCTATTGAAAATGGAAAATTATTGCTTAGTGGCTACTGATAATTCATTATCGCCAACTAAAATCCAGCTATGGATGCTGTTCCTAATCCCTATAGCAACCTGACATTAAATATTTTTCATGATCTCGATTAAGGGACTGAATAACAATCAGCAGAAAAATATTTCACATATATGAAAAGATACATAAATCAGGAAAAGAGGAAAAACTGGTTATTTTAGGAAGACTTTTTGTAAAAGCACTTTGTTAAAGCTTTCAGCAGATAAAATGGATGTACATGCAATAAAGGAATCTGTAAATCTTCAAACTACCATATATGGCTATTTTAAGGATTAATTTGGTTTGTTACTGCATTTCCTCAAATACCAATTTCATATTTTCTTAAAAAAATCTTTCTATAGAAAAATACATGTTCTTGATCTGTTTCTGATTTTTTTTTCTTGTTTATTTATTTTCAAAACATCTGTGGACTGCTACAGTTAATTTGTACGGTCACAGTACAGTCATATGGGTATTTAATATTTACAATAAAGTTTAATTAACAACTAATTAAGTTTAAGATGTGTGACAGCATGGATGTTTGGAATAATTATATTATTGACACTATGAAAAAGTTGGTAGAAGACAGCATGTGGGAGATGTTTTAGTTAATTTACATTTCAACACATTGTCCAATATTGTGACAAGCTTAATTTTATGAAGTATGAACGTATTAACTAATTAAGCTAAAATACCTTAATATTTTTCATATATAAATATTTTCTCAATGATTAGCATTGCTGGTGCAATGTGGCAGGGATTTTTAATGATTTAAAAATTAAATATATAAAAATGCATTTCAGGGTTAAAAAAAAAATAAAAAAATAAATGTAGCTATTTTTTTACAAATATGTTGCACATACACCTATACTGTATATAAAAATAAATGTAGCTATTTTTTTACAAATATGTTGCACATACACCTATACTGTATATAAAAATAAATGTAGCTATTTTTTTACAAATATGTTGCACATACACCTATACTGTATATAAAAATAAATGTAGCTATTTTTTTACAAATATGTTGCACACACACCTATACTGTATATAAAAATAAATGTAGCTATTTTTTTTACAAATATGTTGCACATACACCTATACTGTATATAAAAATAAATGTAGCTATTTTTTTACAAATATGTTGCACATACACCTATACTGTATATAAAAATAAATGTAGCTATTTTTTTACAAATATGTTGCACACACACCTATACTGTATATAAAAATAAATGTAGCTATTTTTTACAAATATGTTGCACATACACCTATACTGTATATAAAAATAAATGTAGCTATTTTTTTACAAATATGTTGCACATACACCTATACTGTATATAAAAATAAATGTAGCTATTTTTTTACAAATATGTTGCACATACACCTATACTGTATATAAAAATAAATGCGTTGATTTCTAGGTATCTTATAATTAACACTTTTAGGGGTAGATTAAAAATGGGGCATGGTAATTTGCGCTCGTATTACAAGTTAAAAGTAAATGAGGGTGCTATTGCATTTTTTCGCTCGTTGGGTTAGAACGACTTAAAACCTCACATTAAAAAAAGGAAGAGTTACACTAATGTAAATCTCCCATAAGGGGCGCTTCCTCAATAGTGATATAAAAATACACAAAATGCAGCATATAAAATATAGAAAAAAGCAAATAACAAAAATATAAACAAAAATCAACATATAAAAACCAAAAAGTCCCAAACAGAACTCCAATCTAAATGCAGCACTCCGTCAAAGGATGGTCAAACCCTGATGCAAATGAGGTCTGAAAAAGAAAGAACACAGCGGCGCCACAATGGTTTTGTGGAGCCTCTGTGTTCTTTCTTTTTTTAAAACCTCAAATAATAGGTAGTGCGTTAAAAAAAGTTGCACCAAACACAACATCAATACATTTAAAATTACAGTTACACTCATATAAACACTATCTGATAAAAATGATTCACATAAGTATAAAAAAAGTTATAAGGGTGAAAAGGTATATAGTATAAGCCATGTATTTGACTGCAAAGGGCTATACAATGTGTACCATGCTTTGAATTTAGATCTTTAAGTCTAATGTGGTGTTGAATTAGCGCACATGAAAACTTAGTTACCTTAAGGCATGTCATTGAAATATGAAACCTGAAATATTAAAAAATATTATTAATTACTAAAAATTATTATAGCTACTGTAAAAAAAATCTAAATAATCTATACACCCTGTTCCAAATTATTATGCCAATGATATCTTTCTCATTTACCTAAATAATTGATGTAAACAACAGTCAGCATAATTCTCATGTTATTATTAACTATTAAGAGTACAATTCAAATTTTATTGAACAAACCTCCTAATAATAACAGTATGTTTTTAAAAAAAATAAAAAAACTTGCAATGCTCTGTTCCAAATTATTACGCACAGTAAGTTTCAAAACTCTTTATAGGTTGTAAAGAACTGACATTTTTCATTTGTTGTGTTTGCAGCATATTTACTGAAATCAAAAGCTATTTCAATTAAACTTTGAACAACATTTTAAAGGGCCATGATACCCATATTTTTTCTTTCATGATTTAGAAAGATAATGCATTTTTAAACATCTTTCTAATTTACTTCTATTATCTAATTTGTTTTATTCTCTTGATATTCTTTGCTGAAAAGCATATCTAGATATGCTCAGTAGCTGCTGATTGGTTACTGCACATAGAAGCCTCATGTGATAGGCTCACCCATGTGCATTGCTTTTTCTTCAAATAAGGATATCTAAAAAATGAAGCAAAAGAAATAATAGAAGTAAATTGTAATGTTGTTTAAATTTGTATGTTCTATCTGAATCATGAAAGAAAGATTTTGGGTTTAGTGGCCCTTTAAGTTTTTAAACATTTTAACAGGTCATGTTACATTTTAACATAGGACCCCTTATTTGATAGCAGCTTCACAAGTCTTGCATCCGTTGAACTTGTGAGTTTTTGGAGAGTTTCTGCTTGAATTTGTTTGCAAGATGTCAGAATAGCCTCCCAGAGCGGCTGTTTGGATGTAAACTGCTTCCCACCCTCATAGATCTTTTGCTTGAGGATGCTCCAAAGGTTCTCAATAGGATTGAGGCCAGGGGAGGATGGAGGCCACACCATGACTTTCTCTCCTATTATCCCCATAGCAGCCATTGATGCAGAGGTATTCTTTGAGGCATGAGATGGTGCATTGTCATGCATGAAGATGATTTTATTATGGAAAGCATAGTTCTTCCTTCTGTACCAGGGAAGGAAGTGGTTAGTCAGGAACTCCACATACTTTGCAGAAGTCATCTTTACACCTTTGGAGACCCTAAAGGGGTCGACCAGCTCTCTTCTCATGATTCCGGCCCAAAACATGACTCCACCACCGCCTTGCTGACATTGCAGCCCTGTTGGAACATGGTGGCCTTCCATCAACCACCCACTACTCCATCCATCTGGACCATCCAGGGTTGCACGGCACTCATCAGTGAACAGGACTTTTTGAAAATTAGTCTTCATGTATTTTTCTGCCCAATGCATCCGTTTCTGCTTGTGAGCATTGGTTAGTGGTGGCCGAATGGAAGGTTTATGCACAGTTGCAAGACTCTGGAGGACTCTACACCTTGATATCCGCTGGACTCCAGAGGCACCAGCAGCTTCAAATATCTGTTTGCTGCTATATAATGGTATTTTAGCTGCTGCTCTCTTGATCCGTGGATCTGGCAGAAATCTTCCTCAATGTGCCTTTATCTGCACGAACCCATCTGTGCTCTGAATCAGCCACTAATCTCTTAATAGTGCGATGATCACGCTTAAGCTTTCGTGAAATATATGTTTTCATACCTCGTCCAAGGCACTGAACTATTTCACTCTTTTCGGCAGCAGAGATCCTTTTTCTTCCCCATATTGCTTGAAAATGGTGCTCTGTTTAATAATGTGGAACACCCTCCTTTAGTAGTTTTTCCTTTAATTGGGCTCACCTGGCAATCTAAATATCACAGGTGTCTGAGATTGTTTTCAGTGATCAAAAGAGCCCTGAGACACAATGCCATCCATGAGTTTAACTGAAAAAAAATATTTAATCTTTGTGACACTGAAATAGAATTTGCATAATAATTTGGAACAGAGTATAATATATTTATATATATATATATATATATATATATATATATATATATATATATATATATATATATAAATATAATTTTATCGCAGTATCTTTAATAATTTGGAATAATTATTAATAATATTTTTTAATATTTTATATTTAATATTTCAATAACGCTCCTTAAGATAACTAAGTTCTCATATGCTCTAACCCGACACCACAATAGACCTAAAGAGTGAAGCACGAAATGTGTTACTCATATTTTACATTACTATGTTCTTCAAATAGAATATTTTTTAATTTTCATTATTAAATATGTATTTTTATACATATCTGATAATGTTAATGTAAAATAGATTTCTATACTTATATATCTACAGGAATAGATATACAGGTATAGATATATACAGATATGTATAGAAATATGTATTTACAATAAAAATTCCATATTCCTGTATGTGAAGAATATTGGAATTTGAAATATTAAGAACTCCTGTCTGGTTAATGTGCAAGCGATAAGTGTTAGGATTTTTTCATCTCTCTCTAAGCTATCAATTGAAATCTAAGGGGAAAATATTGCGATCGCGATATTGTAAGTCTTCGCACGCAAACTTTTTTACTTTCAACTTGTAATACCCGCACTATCCAACCTTGCTACTAGTGAAGCTTACACTTGAGCGGGAGCGCTTAATAGCACACCATTTGTAATGTACCCATTCGTTTTTCTTATAGAGGCATGGGTTAATTGTAAAGGAATTCACATGTACAGTATTTATTTGTATATACATGTGTGTGCATTACTGAAATCATCTTGACTACTTGCTGTTATTTTGTTAGCAAAATCTGCATTGTTTTGTATTACTTCTTTTTTAAGTCTCTTACCTCCTGTGCTGAGGTCAATTAGGGCCTGATATATATGAGGTCCTACTGTGATTGTTCAAAGCCTAAACCTTTACACCCCTGTGGAAAGATGTCCAAGATCCTTTGGGTGCCACATGGTTCATGCCACTTGTTGGACCAGGATTGACATAAGAGAATACAAGTCCAAAGTATTTCAGTCTCTCTGCTGCAGATCCAACTTTTTAATTAAAGATTACAAGATAAATTATTTTGTGCACAGTGTTGCCCTTTTCAGTAGAAGATACCAAATGGCATATTATGTCATAAAACATAAAACTCAGGCAGTTATGTAGCCATGCATCAAAAGTTAGGAACGGCTATTTTTTATTATGGTATACCTGTTGCTTCAAAGACAATGTCCCTTCAGAATCATGATTTATAAACATTTGTTCTGGTCTACAGACTCATCTGAGGGCAGTGCGAGATGTATATAAACATTTGTTCTGGTCTACAGACTCATCTGAGGGCAGTGCGAGATGTATATAAACATTTGTTCTGGTCTACAGACTCATCTGAGGGCAGTGCGAGATGTATATAAACATTTGTTCTGGTCTACAGACTCATCTGAGGGCAGTGCGAGATGTATATAAACATTTGTTCTGGTCTACAGACTCATCTGAGGGCAGTGCGAGATGTATATAAACATTTGTTCTGGTCTACAGACTCATCTGAGGGCAGTGCGAGATGTATATAAACATTTGTTCTGGTCTACAGACTCATCTGAGGGCAGTGCAAGATGTATATAAACATTTGTTCTGGTCTACAGACTCATCTGAGGGCAGTGCGAGATGTATATAAACATTTGTTCTGGTCTACAGACTCATCTGAGGGCAGTGCAAGATGTATATAAACATTTGTTCTGGTCTACAGACTCATCTGAGGGCAGTGCAAGATGTATATAAACATTTGTTCTGGTCTACAGACTCATCTGAGGGCAGTGCGAGATGTATATAAACATTTGTTTTGGTCTACAGACTCATCTGAGGGCAGTGCGAGATGTATATAAACATTTGTTCTGGTCTACAGACTCATCTGAGGGCAGTGCAAGATGTATATAAACATTGAAAAAGAGAGACAGAAAGGAAGCAGCCCCCAGGCACACTAAGGGGAACTCAATATAATAACTCCCCAAAATGTACTCTACAACCCGTTTCTACAAACACTCGGCTAGATTTAGAGTTTTGTCGGTAACGACCCGCGTAGGTAACGCTGGGTTTTTTCCCCCGCACCTTTTAAATACCGCTGGTATTTAGAGTTCACAGAAGGGCTGCGTTAGGCTCCAAAAAGGGAGCTTAGAGCATAATTTACTGCCACTGCAACTCTAAATACCAGCGGTGCTTACGGACGCGGCCAGCTTAAAAAATGTGCTTGTGCACGATTCCCCCATAGGAAACAATGGGGCAGTTTGAGCTGAAAAAAAACCTAACACCTGCAAAAAAGCAGCATTCAGCTCCTAACGCAGCCCCATTGTTTCCTATGGGGAAACACTTCCTAAGACCACTGCTCCATAACCCTTTCCGCATGCTCAGAGCAGGCGGACAGAGATCGCCACAATTCAACCTGATCGACTACGATCGGGTTGATTGACACCTCCCTGCTGGCGGACGATTGGCCGTGAATCTGCAGGGGGCGGCATTGCACCAGCAGCTCACAAGAGCTGCTAGTGCAATGCTGAATACGGAGAGCGTATTGCTCTCCGCATTCAGCGAGGTCTGTCGGACATGATCCGCTGATCGGATCAGGTCCAACAGACCTTTGTTAAATAGGCCTCCTTTTATCATCTTTGTATCTACATCATCCTAATTCTATTACTTATGTGCAAACTTTCATAAATACTTGCTGAGCTTTCTTAACTCACGGACATTCAGACTCACTGTTCTGCCCCCCTGTGACCTCACAAAGTGTCGGAGTATCTTTTTCAAATTCATGTAACTTTTCCACTCTCAAGGTGATTACTTTGTATATCCATATCTGACCGCTCTAACATCTCTACCGCAACAGTGCCAAGTGCCTTATAACATCCATCAATTCTTTGCGGTGTGTTCGGTCTTACTGTGACTCCTCCCCTAGTGACGTCACCTACATGGAGTTTACACTACATGTTCCAGAGAACAACATTCTTTGTATCTGCTCTATCTCTGGGGTAAGACTGTCTCTTCTGTATATTATTCTGCTTGTCACCTCTCTGCTCAACATTCCAGTCATAACATATGATCTAATGCTATAACTATCTCATTTAACCTGTGTTTAGTATATTGCAAGTTTTAAGCAAGGGTTCCTTATTAAACAAGTTCCAAGGTTCACAGCTTTACATTTCTTGCTACATTCGCTTAAATAATATTGTTTTACTTGTGTTACTCTCGTCCTTAAAGGGACATATCACTCTAGACATTACTCTGCAGTTGTGATCCACAAATCTACTTGTTCCACAGACGGACGTGACATAACAGTGTTATACAGAACTGGCTGTTTTATGAATGCTGGACACCTTTTACTTTCGGTGTAAGTGCTGATGTATTGTTGCACTTGTGTGATTATTAAATATATTAAGTTGGAGTTGCGCTTGTACTAATTTTTTAGAACATAGGTAACTATGCTAATTGGTGTCCATACAGTGACTACAAAAAATCCCTAATACCAAAATATAAGGTGACTATTAACCCCAAAGGGTTAAATAGGAAGCGTCAATCTCTAGTCTCTAACTGTACAGCTCCACAAATTATTTATAAAGGCTGGGTTTTCCCATACTTTGCCTCCTAGAAAAATGTCTTAAGTACACATAATATAAAGATCAAAAACTATCATTATGCAAAAATCTGCAGAATGTTCAACAAAACAGCCATACAGAAATGTCTGACGTACATTTTGCAAATGCTTTTTCAATGGCAACTTTGAAAGAAGTTTCTGTGTGGCTCCCTTTGGGTTTCGATGAACATGCTGCAGATTTTATTATAAGGACAGAGACTTCATACTTTGCTAATAACTTTTCATTTACTGCTCAACAGATTTTAAATGCATAACATAAAAACTGCTATAACTTAAAGAAAAAACAGTAAAATAACATCCAATAAGAATATGAATACAGACATCAGTTATTTGAATGACCAATAAGACAGGTCATAGCTATAAATAGTCCAAAAAAAGTTAAACTTCCTCGTTTCTTTTGCTGCGCTAAAAGATAAGTATTATTTTGTTTACAGGAGAATGGAGGGGGGAGAAGTCCACCTAGACATACACTAATAGCACTCCAGAGTCCACAAAAGTATTGAACAAAAATATCAATGTGTAGTTCACAACAGGACAAATATCCAATGGTCTGGGATAAGGTACTTAGACTTAAAATTAAAATTTAACTTTTATTAAGATCAAACTAAAAAATACAGGGGTCGAATTAAAATTACGACCTGGGGCAAGATAAAGGGTGATTAGATTGCTTATACTGATAATACAGTGGTATCAAATGGTCTCCTTAATATTACAAATGAACACTGAGTATGTGCCTGATCAGAGTAGAATCACTAGCAACAGTGTTATGTTAAAAACGTGATTGGTGCATACAATAGCAGGCAAGAGTAACAATTTGGGCTCTTGTTAATATACAAGTAGTCGGTGTGGGTTTGCAATATAGTGCAAAAATTAAATACATGTGGGGGGTAACTAGGATTGATAATGTTGAGTTACGTAAGTATTCAGCATCATATCAAGAAAAGTCCAATATTAAATTGTATAGTTAAGGCTCAGAGTTGCCACAGTTAAACATAAATCCCTGAAGTATTAAGTGATATATATTGGCAAATCAATTCAGAAGCTAATACCTACATATCCACATAAGTATTGGAAGCATAATAATGACCTTCCACTTTATACAGGGCATATAAAACCAAGAGATCAAAGTAACCGTTCTGTTGTAGTCACCAGAATCTCTATGAACAGGTACTGAATAAATGCACGGTATAAGTATGTCAGATGTAGTTAGGAAATAGAGCGCCAGTGTATAATGCGGTAGAAATAAGCTGAAATTTAATTTCCTGCAGATTTTTCTCAGGTTAGTTCTTACATCTCTCTTGTCACACATTGTTCCCCGAAATGAATAGGAAATTTAATTCAGCTTATTTCTACGGCATTATGCACTAGCGCTCTATTTCCTAACTACACCTGGCATACTTATACCGTGCATTTATTCAGTAACTTTGATCTCTTGGTAATTTTATATGCCCTGTATAAAGTGGAAGGTCATTATTATGCTTCAAATACTTATGTGGATACGTAGGTATTAGCTTCTAAATTGATTTGCCAATATATATCACTTAATATTTCAGTGATTTATGTTTAACTGTGGCAACTCTGAGCCTTAACTATACAATTTAATACTGGAATTTCTTGATATGATGCTGAATACTTACGTAACTCAACATTATCAATCCTAGTTACCCCCCACATTGACTTCCTAGCTTCTCAATGTAGACGTATTGTTTTAAGACAAATAGAACCAAAAATTTCAGATTTTGCTTCCACTGAGATGGACCCCAAGGCTAATGGGTTACTTTTTGGTGAGACTGGTCTTAAAAAATTAGGCTATTTTGTAAATAAGTTTAATTCTCTAAATAAAATTAAGATGAATACTAACAAAAAATTTTACCCTCAACAAAATAAAATGTTTGGCTGGGAAAGGAAGAAGCCAATTTCCGAGCCATTCTCCATCCATCTCAAGGTCCTATTTCCAAAATATGGTTTCTTCCTCTACATCACACTCCAGTTTCTTCCCAACAAGGAACAGACAATGGACAGGTCAGAACATCAGATACAGATCATTCCTCAGACCTTTCTCAGGTAAGTTCTTACATCTCTCTTTTCACACATTGTTCCCCAAAATGAATAGGAGCCAGATTAGCTCATTTTATTCACAATTGGCACCTTATCACTTCAGACCCTTGGGTTCTTCAATTTCTGGTCTTCATTTAATTTTAATTTCCACTCCAATTCAAGAATCCCTTCCTATTCGAATATAATTTTCCCAATCAGACAAATGCCTTCTAGACCAAGAAATAATGGATCTATTAGAAAAAGAAGCCATAGAAAAGGTTCTATTTTCCTCAAACTCTTTCATCAGCAACATGTTTCTAGTAAAAAAGAAAGAAGGATCCTTTCGTCCAGTAATACATTTAAGAAATGTAAATTGTTTTCTAGAATACAATCACTTCAAAATAGAAAGTATTCATCTTCTCAGAGACTGTCTTCTAGATTTCGATTGGATGGTTCACCTAGATTTAAAAGATGGTTATTTAACCATTCCTATTCATCCAAATTTCAGGAATTACCTTTGATTTCTTTGGAAAGATAAAGTTTGGCAATTTTCTTGTCTCCCTTTCGGACTTCCTTCAGCTCCTTGGACTTTTACAAAAGTTTTAAAAACCTGTTGTGGCATGGTTGAGAAACAGAGGTATTCGTCTAATCATTTATTTAGACAATATCCTTTTACTTCACCAAGATTATTCTCAACTCCTAGATCACTTACACCTCACTATTTCTCTCCTCCAGAATCTATGTTTCATTATAAATTTTAAAAATTCTGTTCTCATTCCTTCTCAAAATATTTTTTTTTCTTAGGTTTTCTAATAAACACTCAATCAGCTACTTTAAGTATTCCTTCAAACAAAATTAAGCAGATAAAGAAAGAAATTATTTATCTTCTCTTGCCTGAATTATAGGCCTATTGTCAGCTTTCATTTAAGCTATTTTTCCAGCTCCCCTCCATTACTGAGATTGCCAAAGATTAAAGATTCACTATCTTCAAAAAGGATTTTCTTACTTTCACAAAATCTCTTTATCAGAAGAAGCCAGAATAGAATTAAACTGGTGGTTTGCCAACTTAGAAGCTTGGAATGGCAAAGTTATTTTCGGGAAATCTCCGGATATTATTCTGGAATCCGATCTCAGCAAATCAGGTTGGGGTGCAAGATGTGATCCTCATATTATGGGTGGAAAATGGTCTTTTTCAGAAGAACCTTCATATCAACTGTCTATATCTCATAGCAGGTTCCTTTACATTACAAAGCTTTGCAAAATACAATCAGCCTATTTCAATTCTTCTTCGGATGGACAATATTTCAGCAGTCAGATATGTAAATTGTTTAGGTGTTACAACTTCAAAGATTTTATCCAATTTTACCAAGGACTTTATTCATCAATGTCTTTCTCAGAATATTTTTCTACAAGCAGAATATGTACCTGGTCTAAACAATTAGGCTGCAGATTAGGGTTCTCGCTTTTTATCGGATGCCAGTGATTGGATATTGAACAGAAATATTTTTCTTCTTTTGCAATCTCTGAGAGGTCCTTTTTCTATAGATCTTTTTGTTTCTTGTCTGAATTTTCAGATTCTACCCTTTTACAGCTAGAGACCAGATCCAAAAGCTCTGGCAACAGACACCTTTCTTCAACAGTGGCCGATTTCCACCTTTTCAATGATTCTTCAAACAACTTATTTTGCGAAAAGGAACCTATTGTCCCTCCTTCTGATAACTCCTTGGTTGCCGACTTAATATTGGTTCCCTTCTCTTCTAGAGATGTCTTACCTTCCACCAGTTTTAATTCCTCTTCAACAAGACCTCCTTACAAATCCCACAGGAGAATTTCACAAACTAGTTCTTCTAGGGTCCCTTCAACTTATTGCTTGGAGCATTTCAAAACTCTTGGGCACCAGGAACCAGAAAATTTCATCTTTCCTCATGGTTTAAATCATCTAGCGGGTGCAATAGCAGGACTCTGGATCCCCTTTCAGCCCCTTTAAATTAAGTTGTTAATTATCTCACTTCATTATTTGAGGCTGGTTTGGCTTACAGATCTATTAATGTTGATCGTTCTGCTATTTCAGCAGGACATGAATTATTTTATAACATGCCTATAGGTCTAAAGCCATTCATGTTAAAAAAAAACCTCCAGTTGCTAAATATAAACACTTTTATGATGCAGATTTAGTTATTAATCTTTTTAAATCTTGGCCAGATAATAAAATTTTGACGCTAAAACTACTTACATGTAAACTTGCTACATTGTTATGTCTTTATCATGTAAAAGAATCTGAGGAGAAAATGTTTTCTCCTCATGGTGTCATTTTTTTTCTGTCTAGACGTACTAAAACTTTATCTTCTTCTATAGTTTATCCTTATTTCTATGAACAACCCAAACTTTGTGTTGTTTTCTGTCTCAAAATCTATGAATCTAAAACTATTTATTTTCAAAATTCTTCTCCTAATAAACTTCTGGTTTTTTTTTTCTCCTCTTCATTTACCTGTTACTTCTACTAGAATTAGTCAGTGGGTTAAATGGATTATGATGCAAGCTGGTGTGGATGACTTTTTTACTTCTCATTCTATTAGAGGAGCGTCTGCTTCTAAAGTTTTTTCTAAATCTGCTTCTTTACAAGATATTTTAAATGCAGCAGATTGGTCGTCTGACTCTGTTTTTTGTCAGTTTTATTTTAGACCTATTTCTTCTATTCCACACCATCTGACATCTTGATTCTATTGCTTTAAACTAGCAAAATATGAAGTCTCTGTCCTTGTAATAAAATTCCGATTATCCTAATTTAGTGACGTTATAATCTAGATTTTATTAATGAGACAGAGACAAATATTTCCGCCCCCTCTTTCTTTTCTTATTGTTCTCTCCCTATCAGAGGTGGGACCAAGTCATTTGTGTGCAGGTCACAAGTATGTCTTGAGTCTAGACAGGCAAGTCTGAAGTCAAGTCCCAGTTAAAGACAAGCAAGTCCAAGTCAAGTCACGAGTCAAGACAGGCAAGTCCAAGTCAAGTCTCGAGTCAACAAAGGCAAGTCTAGTTCAAGTCCTCTGCTTTAAGTGTTCAACAATTCATTAGTACCCTTAGAATAATACAGCTTTGGAGTTTTAATTACTGTATCTAATGTATACTACCGGAGCGCTAGAAGCAGGCACTGCCAAGACCAAGATGGCCACTTTAAATAGGTGCACAATATTATTAAACTAAATACAGACTAAATTGAAGAGTAGACTTAAAAGGACATTCCAGTCAAATTTTCAAATGTACATTGGTGAATTACATCTTTGAATAGAAACATATTTGTAATAAAAAATGCATTTAAATATGCCTTTTGGAGCAACAGTTTAAACACAGTACTTGCTAAAAGAGACCCTAAGGTTTTATATATTATTTGGTAATGACTCAATTTGTTAATTGACATAATACAAACCCCACCTTGCAGCTGCAGTATTTAAAATGCTGGTGTGCCCTGATAATATCAATCTTGTTGCCTCAGTTAACACTAAAACAGTGATAACTTTTACAATCATTTTTGCCAATACATGTATTGCCCTATTCAAAGATGTAATTTATCTGTGTACATTTAAAGTGATGGTAAATCCTAGCATTTTACAAATGCTAGACTTTACCATTGGAACAAATAAAGGGGACTTTCATTCATGAAGTATAAAATACACATGGCTAGATTAGGAGTTTTGCGTTATGAGGGGTGAGGTGTTAACTTGCACGTTATTGTCACAAAATTGTGCTCCATACCGTACTCCAATACCAGCGCTGCTTAAGTCAGTGGTGAGCTGGTTGTACGTGCTCGTGCACGATTTCCCCATAGACATCAATGGGGAGAGCCGGCGGAAAAAAAGTCTAACACCTGCAAAAAAGCAGCGTAAAGCTCCGTAACGCAGCCCCATTGATTCCTATGGGGAAACTAAATTTATATTTGCACCTAACACCCTAACATGAACCCGGAGTCTAAACACCCCTAATCTTACACTTATTAACCCCTAATCTGCCTCCCCCGACATCGCCAACACCTACATTATACTTATTAACCCCTAATCTGCCGCTCCGGACATCGCCGCCACCTACATTATACTTATTAACCCCTAATCTGCCGCTCCGGACATCGCCAACACCTACATTATACTTATTAACCCCTAATCTGCCGCTCCTGACATCGCCCACATTTACATTATACTTATTAACCCCTAATCTGCCACTCCGGACATCGCCGCCACTATAATAAAAATATCAACCCCCAAACCGCTGCACTCCCGCATCACAAACACTAATTAAATATTATTAACCCCTAATCTGCCGCCCCTAACATCTGTGCCACCTACCTACATTTATTAACCCCTAATCTGTCACCCCCAACGTTGCCGCCACTATACTAAAGTTATTAACCCCTAACCCTAAGTATAACCCTAACCCCCCCTAACTTAAATGTGTTAAAAAAATCTAAATAAAACCTACTATTAATAACTAAATAATTCATATTTAAAACTAAATACTTACCTGTAAAATAAACCCTAAGCTAGCTACAATATAACTAATAGTTACATTGTATCTAGCTTAGGGTTTATTTTTATTTTACAGGCAAGTTTGTATATATTTTAACTAGGTAGAGTAGTTACTAAATAGTTATTAACTATTTAATAATTACCTAGCTAAAATAAATACAAATTGACCTGTAAAATAAAACCTAACCTGTCTTACACTAACACCTAAGACCTAACTTAACCCTACAATTAAATAAATTCCCTAAATTAAATACAATTAACTAAATTCAATACAATTAGCTAAATTACAAAAAATCAAAACACTAAATTACAGAAAATAAAAAACAAATTACAAGATCTTTAAACTAATTACACCTATCTGATTGGAACAGCCAATAGAATGTGAGCTCAATTCTATTGGCTGATTGGATCAGCCAATAGGATTGAAGCTCAATTCTATTGGCTGATTGCATCAGCCAATAGGATTTTCTCAACCTTAATTCCGATTGGCTGATAGAATCTGAATCTAAGGGACGCCATCTTAGATGATGTCATTTAAAGGAACCTTCATTGTAGAAGAAGCTGTCGATTGAAGAGGATGCTCCGCGCTGGACGTCTTGAAGATGGAGCCGCTCCGCATCGGAAGGATGAAGATAGAAGATGCCATCTGGGTGAAGACTTCTGCCCGTCTGGAGGACCACTTCTGCCGGCTTGGATGAAGACTTCTCCCGGCTTTGTTGAGGACTTCTTGCCGCTTGGATGAAGACTTCTCCTGGCTTCGTTGAGGATGGAAGTCCGGTCTTCAAAACTGTAAGTGGATCTTCGAGAGTTAGTGTTAGGATTTTTTAAGGGTGTATTGGGTGTGTTTTATTTTTAGATTAGAGGTTTGGGCTGCAATAGAGCTAAATGCCCTTTTAAGGGCAATGCCCATCCAAATGCCCTTTTCAGGGCAATGGGGAGCTTAGGTTTTTTTAGTTAGGCTTTTATTTGGGGGCTTGGTTGTGTGGGTGGTGGGTTTTACTGTTGGGGTGGTTGTTTGTATTTTTTTTATACAGGTAAAGAGCTAATTTCTTTGGGGCAATGCCCTGCAAAAGTCCCTTTTAAGGGCTATTGGTAGTTTAGTTTAGGCTAGGGTTTTTTTTTATTTTGTGTGGGCTTTTTTTATTTTGATAGGGCTATTAGATTAGGTGTAATTAGTTTAAAAATCTTGTCATTTGTTTTTATTTTCTGAAATTTAGTGGGTTTTTGTTTTGTAATTTAGCTAATTGTATTGAATTTAGTTAATTGTATTTAATTTAGGGAATTTATTTAATTGTAGGATTAGGTTAGGTGTTAGTGTAAGACAGGTTAGGTTTTATTTTACAGGTCAATTTGTATTTATTTTAGCTAGGTAGTTATTAAATAGTTAATAACTATTTAGTAACTATTCTACCTAGTTAAAATAAATACAAACTTGCCTGTAAAATAAAAATAAAACCTAAGCTAGATACAATGTAACTATTAGTTATATTGTAGCTAGATTAGGGTTTATTTTACAGGTAAGTATTTAGTTTTAAATAAGAATTATATAGTTATTAATTGTAAGTTTTATTTATATTTATTTTAATTACATTTAAGCTAGGGGGTGTTAGGGTTAGGGTTAGACTTAGGTTTAGGGGTTAATATATTTAGTATAGTGGTGGCGACGTTGGGGGCGGCAGATTAGAGGTTAATAAATGAAGGTAAGTGGTGGTGATGTTAGGGGCGGGAGATTAGGGGTTAATAATATTTAACTAGCATTTGCGATGCGGGAGTGCAGCAGTTTAGGGGTTAATATGTTCATTATAGTGGCGGCGATGTCCGGAGCAGCAGATTAGGGATTAATATTTTTATTATAGTGTTTGCGATGCGGGAGGTGCCTCGGTTTAGGGGTTAATAGGTAGTTTATGGGTGTTAATGTACTTTTTAGCACTTTAGTTATGAGTTTTATGCTACAGCGTTATAGTGTAAAACTCATAACTACTGACATTAGAATGCGTTACGAATATTGACGCTCACTTTTTGGCCTCCCAGGACAAGCTTGTAATACCGGCGCTATGGAAACCCCATTGAAAATAGGCTATACGCAAATTGCGTAAGTTGATTTGCGGTAAGGCCAGAAAAGTGTGCGGTGCCCCTAAATCTGCAAGACTTGTAATAGCAGCGGTAGTAAAAAAGCAGCGCTATGAGCCTTAACGCTGCTTTTTTACTCATAACACAAGACTCGTAATCTAGCCGTTAATTCTGAAAGCTCCTTTATTTGTTTGCAGCATTCTGCCGCACTGAGCTGCAAAACAGCACACGGCAGAACGCTATTTGGCTGAGAGGTGACGTTTCCACCTCTTAGCCAATAGCCGTGTGGTAAACCCGGCGCCAAGCCAGATTTCCTGCACGACTATTGGCTTAGAGGTGGAAACGTCACCTCTCAGTGCGGAGAATGCTGCAAACAAATAAAGGAGCATCCAGAATTAAGTATTTTATACTTCATGAATGAAAGTCCCCTCTTTTTGTTCCAATGGTAAATCCTAGCGTTTCACAAATGCTAGGATTTACTATCACTTTAAACATTGACTGAAATGTCTCTTTAAAAGGCAGGGAAAGGAAGTAAAAATTGGACTGTCTGAGTATAGTACTCACTTAATGCTATAAGATAAAGTACAAAACCTGTTTGTTCCAGAGAGAAAGGAAATACCTCCCATAAATCTCTCTGCTTAGATGCGATGATCTAAATAATTCTCCAGTAATGCAAGATCTTTCACTAGATTCTACACAGGGGAATTTTGCTATACTTCTCTAAGGACTGGTCTCTACATTTTTTATGTGAAGAAGAGATAAGCCCAGTGCAACAAATAAAGCATAATATGAGAATTTGGTTACAGTTTTCTTTGGTGTACTTTTGTATTTTATATTACTTTAAACTTCAGACTGAGAGCAGCATCTTAGTTTATCCCAATTTCCCATTCCATGGACAGCTCTGACTAGCCGACCTTGTGTGTAGATTAAATTCCTGGTGAGAAATCTCTTAAACAGTCAGTCACAGCATGTTTGTGAAGTGGTCAGACTTTAACAAATAACCTTAGATAGTGACATTCTGAGAATTTGTATAGTCTTTTATTACTATTTAAAGCTACATCCTCACACCACCTCAACTCCAAAAATAAAGACAAATAAAAAAAAAAGTAAAAACATGACACTTTCCAATGGCATTTTATCATATTTTATTGTTTGACCAAAAATAAATATATTGGTATATTGAGTTAGATATTTTAAAAATATTATTTTGTTTGTTATTCTCCAGGGACCATCCTAGGTCACAACTTTGACCTTTAGAATGTATAAACATTTGGCAAGTCATAGGTCTCAAGTCCAAGTCAAGTCTTGAGTCATTGGTGTCATCGGGAGATATCTATCAAGCCATCAACTTTGTTGCATTTGCTGGCACCAATATGCTCGCCTAACATCTCCTAATATCGCGACCGTGTATCTCAATAAGCTCTCCATATTTATAAAAAAAAGTGGAACGCTCATAACGTTTGATTATTATGCACACAACATCTCTTGTGTCAAGATAAGACTCTTACAATCTCTTATGGGTATGGCTTAGCTTTGAATCATTTTACATACAAGATCGCCAGCGTAAAAACAACATGCATACAAATATCAATACATTCACCTCTGTTATTGCTGACGTAATTCAGAGCTAGCTCCCACTAGAGGAATTTATAATTGAGTGTTAATATATGATCTTTACATACATTTTTTCACATATATGTGCTAGAATGCTTGTAGAAGAAACATACTATGTGCAGCACATTTAAGGAAATTGTGATTATGTGATTATGTGCCGTACATGCAAGGAAATTGAAGGCTATAAATATAGCGTATTTTTTATATATAAAAAAATTATGCAGTTTTTAAAAATTGTTGATAGTTCTGACACAAATGTTAGTTGAAAGTTGATGAATTATATGAATCCTAATTAGGCTTGATAAAAATGTTTGGGAGCCTTGTGCAATTTTATAAATTGTAACTATTTGATAGAACTACCGTTTTATGTTATCTAATAGCCCCTTGGGATTACTTACAGATTTGAATGTTTAAGATTTTATATGCATCAGCTGTGAATATGCATCACCTAGCAAGTTTGAATTGTTTTATCGTTCATTCATTGGTTTTAACATTAGTGACAACTTCCGTTTTTATGAAACACATTGTGTATATATTGTTACGAATTGTAACCATTTTCATTCACTTTTTATCTGAGGAAACAACCAGTTATGTGGTTGAGAAACGCGTCATAGAATAAAGCATTTTACATTTTATTCTGAAGTTGTTCTAATTCTTTGTTCCAGTGCTTTCATTGGCATAGAAAGCAAATTGATATTCCCTGCAATGGTGCAGCAATCCAACCGAGAGGTGGTCACAGCGAGGTGAATCGTTCCCAGTGTACTAGCCACTGTTAAGTGCTAGCAGGCGAATTTGCACTGGTCACAGCACAGTGCCATATATTTTGGTAAGCGCATTTCTAACAGCATACATCCACCTGAAAAAAATGTATTACGCTATGAGGCGCCCTCTTTCCATTTTTGTCTTCTAAGCAGTTTTGTCCCCGCACTCTTAATAAGCTTTGTAAACACAGCCAGCAGAAGAAATTACACTCCCAGTCGGATATAGCAGAGATAAGGTAATACAATGTTGATTTTCCATTGTTCTCTCAAAGTACTGGTGATTGTTTTAAGGACAGATATAATATAAAGAAGCAGGTATATGTACACAATGTGATACAGTAATGAGATCTGATTATACCTACAAGCTCAACCCATTTTATTAGGTTGTGGCTTCAAAACACAAAATCAGAGCTTTAATATACACAAATAAGCCTTAAAAAGCAAATTTTCATACATTTTTTACTCTGCAGTTGGTAAAAAAAGCAAATGTAAACACATTAAGGGAAAAACTATTTTACAGTATACTGTCCCTTTAAGCCCTAAACCGTCAGCCCCTAACATTGCCATAAACTAAATTAAGCTATTAACCACTAAACCTAACAACCTACTAACTTTAAATTAAACTTACAACATCCCTGTCTTAATATAAATTAAAACTTACCTGTAGAATTAAATTAAAATAATTTTAAACTATTAATTAACCTACCCTAAATATTATACTACAATAAAATTAAAATAGCAATTATATATACTAAATTACATATTATAAAAAGATTTCAATCAGCCAATAGGATTAGACCCGCTAAAATCCTATTGGCTGTTACAATCAGTCAATAGGATGAGATCTCAATCCTATTGGCTGATTGGAACAGCCAATAGGATGAGAACTGCTCAAATCCTACTGGCTGATTGGAACAGATTAGGGGTGTTTAGACTCGGGGCTTATGTTAGGGTGTTAGGTGTAAACGTAACTTGTTTTCAACCATAGAAATAAATGGGATATCTGGCAGCATCGAACATAAGCTTTCTGTGCTTTCAGACTCCCATTGATTCCTATGGCATCCGTGGCCTCCAGGGTGGCGGTATGAAAACCAGGTATGCTGGGCCATAATAGCCGCGAGCATACCGTTTAGAAATTTGATAACTGGGAAAAGGTGTCAAATAGAGCCGAATGTGTATTCAGAACATCTGTAATGACATAAGCATCGATCTGCATTGGATTGAGACCGGCAGATCATATGTTACGTAACAAATTTCAACATTTACCGGTCTGTAGGCTTTGATAACTAGGTCAGATCAAGCTCGCAACAATTATGCTGCGGAATTCCGGCATATTTGTGGTTGACGGCTTTGATAGATATCCCCCATAGTCTAAGTCGAGTCACAAGTCTGCCTTGATTATGTCGAGCCAAGTCACAAGTCATCGAATTTGTGACTTGAGTCCAAGGGGGATATTTATCAAAGCGTCAACTGAAAATACGCTTGAATCCAGTGTCGTAATTGTCGTGAGATTGATCTGCCATAGTTATTAAAGCGTCTAAATCGTCAAATGTTGAAATGTGTGACGAAATATATGCTTCCGCGATCTCAATTCAACGCAGATCGATGCTTGCGTCATTACAGATGTTTCAAATTCAGATTCGACTCTATTTGACCATTTTCCCAATTTATCAAACATTTAACAGGTACGCTTGCGTTTATTCCGATGCAGCATACCTAGTTTTCAATCCGCCACCCTTGAGGCCGCGGATACCATAGAAATCAATGGGAGTCTGAAAACACAGAAAGCTTATGTTCGATGCTACAAGAAAATGAAGTATATTGCATAATAAATGTAAATTAGAAACTTTATTACAATTTTATATCCTTTCTAAATCAAACAATATTATTTCAGAAGGATATTAACAAACTTGAATCTGTGCAAAGGAGGGCTACCAAAATGGTACATGGTCTAAAAAATAAAACTTACCAGGATAGGCTCAATGACCTAAATATGTATAGCTTAGAGGAGAGAAGGGAAAGAGGTGATATGATAGCAACTTTCAAGTACATTAAAGGGTTTAGTAAAACTGAGGCTGTGGGTATTTTACATAAAATGGAAAATTCAAGAACAAGGGGTCATGAGCTCAAGCTAAAGGGTAGTAGATTCAGGAGTAATTTGAGGAAGCACTTCTTTACAGAAAGAGTGATTGATTTATGGAATAAACTTCCTCAAGAGGTAGTAGCAACAAACACTGTGGGGGACTTTAAAAATGCATGGGACAAGCATAGGGCTATCCTACGAACTAGATAAGTTTATACTGTTAGGTAAGGTGGGGCAGACTTGCTGGGCCTATGGCTCTTATCTGCCGTCAATATCTATGTTTCTATGTTTCTATTGCTCCACATTTGGTGCACTAGTAGATATAGGGATAAAAATTAAAAATACATTACTACTTATGGATTATGTTACATCTTTGTCTCTCATTACAAAGCAAGGGGACAATATTATTTCTCCAAATTTGTTGCAAAGTTTTGCCCCAAACTTGTTGCACTAATAGATATAGAGATAATAATGAAATAAATACACAACATAATATAGCTAACTTCCTTTAAATTTTTCGGAAAAATCTATTTGCACCATGTTTAAGCCATGTAATACAAGTTCCACTCTCCACTTCGCCCCAGATTTGACGCAACACTTTTTGCACCAATTATGACGCAAACTTCTAAACAACCCACACACTAGTGAATTTTTTAAACACTTTTGATTGGAATATGCATAATCACATGATTTATGACATCAGCCAATCTGATCACTAACAAATCAAATTGCTTGATACTTGTGTCATTGATCACTAGTGATGTCACGAATAGTTCGCCGGCAAATAGTTCCCGGTGAACATAGCATGTTCCCGTTCGCCGCGGATGGCGAACATATGCGATGTTCGATTTGCCCCCTATTCGTCATCATTGAGTAAACTTTGACCCTGTACCTCACAGTCAGAAGACACATTACAGCCAATCAGCAGCAGACCCTCCCTCCCAGACCCTCCCACCTCCTGGACAGCATCCATTTTAGATTAATTTGGAAGCTGCATTCTTAGTGAGAGGAGGGACAGTGTAGCTGCTGCTGATTTAATAGGGAAATCGATAGCTAGGCTAGTGTATTCAGTGTCCACTACAGTCCTGAAGGACTCATCTGATCTCTGCTGTAAGGACAGCACCCCAAAAAGCCCTTTTTAGGGCTAGAACATCAGTCTGCTTTTTTCCCCGCTGTGTAATCTAATTGCAGTTGCCTGCCAGCGTGTGTGTCAGACTCACAGCGTATACTGTGCCCACTTGCCCAGTGCCACCACTCATATCTGGTGTAACAGTAGTGTACATTTAAAAAAAAACAACACTTTTTTGACTGTGAAATAATAGCAGACAGCTGCCAGTACACAAGATGGCCGCCAATAAGGCAGATGGGGAGGGTTAGAGAGCTGTTTTGGGGGGGATCAGGGAGGTTGTGGGCTAAGGGGGGATGCTACACCACAGCATATGTAAATATGCTAAAAAAAATGTTGAAAACCTTTTATTTTAGTACTGGCAGACTTTCTGCCAGTACTTAAGATGGCGGGGACAATTGTGGGGTGGGGGAGGGAAGGGAGCTGTTTGGGAGGGATCAGGGGGTCTGATGTGTCAGGTGGGAGGCTGATCTCTACACTAAAGCTAAAATTAACCCTGCAAGCTCCCTACAAACTACCTAATTAACCCCTTCACTGCTAGCCATAATACATGTGTGATACGTAGCAGCATTTAGCGGCCTTCTAATTACCAGAAAGCAATGCCAAAGTCATATATGTCTGCTATTTCTGAACAAAGGGGATCCCAGAGAATCATTTACAACCATTTGTGCCATAATTGCACAAGCATTTTTGTAAATAATTTCAGTGAGAAACCCAAAATTGCGAAAAAATTTAATTTTTTTTTAAATTTTATCGCATTTGGCAGTGAAATGGTGGTATTAAATATACCAAAATGGGCCTAGATCAATACTTTGGGTTGTCTATTACACTACACTTAAGCTAAAATTAACTCTACAAGCTGCCTACATGCTCCCTAATTAACCCCTTCACTGCTGGGCATAAAACACGTGTGGTGCGCAGTGGCATTTAGCAGCCTTCTAATTGCCAAAAAGCAATGCCAAAGCCATATAAGTCTGCTATTTCTGAACAAAGGGGGTCCCAGAGAAGCATTTACAACCATTTATGCCATAATTGCATAAGTTGTTTGTAAATAATTTCTGTGAGAAACCTAAAGTTTGTGAAAAAGTGAACAATTTTTTTTTATTTGATCACATTTGGCGGTGAAATGGTGGCATGAAATATACCAAAATGGGCCTAGATCAATACTTTAGGTTGTCTACTACACTACACTTAAGCTAAAATTAACTCTACAAGCTGCCTACATGCTCCCTAATTAACCCCTTCACTGCTGGGCATAAAACACGTGTGGTGCGCAGTGACATTTAGCAGCCTTCTAATTACCAAAAAGCAACGCCAAAGCCATATGTCTGCTATAATGGCATGTCTGGCACACAGTGTTGGGGCAAGGGTCCATCTGACCACTGATACCTGGTCTGCAAAGCATGGTCAGGGCAGGTATATCACCTACACTGCACACTGTGAAGCTGGCGTAACCCTTACACTACCTGATCGATACAACATCATACCTGATGTTTTTTTTTTTTTTTAAATAATTTTTTTATTGAAGTCATGAACAGATACAGAACATAAGGTATGCCCACAAAAAGATACAAAAGAGTAAAGACATTGTACAATTAGCAGTGAGACTTATTCATATATCATAAGCATAACTCTGAGGAGTGAGCTGTTTCATAGGAAGACTTCGGTTTTATGATAGAGCGCCATGAAAATAATATATACTTGAAAGGTCCTCTCCTAGCACTATGAGGAAAAGATTCAAATATCCATATGGGAAGGGTTGGGACTAGGGAGGGGGTAGCTCTATATTTTGATGGGAGGGGGGTTACAGCGGGCAGGAGCCGCTTGATAATAAAGAAGGAAGGGTGGGGGGGCGTCGCCAGTTTGTTTATTGGATAGATAGATAATTCGAGGACCCAGAGCATTTAAATATATTATGCAATAGGATTGCCTCCTACTTAGACCAAGTGTTAATCCAAGCTAGGATAGGAGCAAGAGTAAGAGTAGCTTCCCCATAGGGATAGAGACAGGGGGGGTTTATGAGATATGTGAAAATCCCAGATGAATCTTGACAGGTATCTCTACTTATGTATACTGTTAGCCCCTGCTGATAAATCTCAGACCGAAATCAAAGTTATGCCTAGCCGTGTCTTCCCAGTTAACACAGCCCGGCAGTGTCTATAGTAACATTGAGGTGGATTTATATATTCTAGAGTGGGGCGTGGGATGAATGAGACTGCTACTGGATATGTAAAATTTGTCTTGGGGGGGAGGGAGGATAATGTTTGGGGCCTAGGAGATCACCGGGTGAGCCCCTCTCCTAGGGGAGTGCCACCTATAGGCAGTGCAGGAAAAAGGAGGAGGGATATGACCCGCAGGCAACAAGTACCGGCGGGAAAGGGAGGAGAGAGGCTCTACCTGAGCCAATGATGTGTATTAATAATGTGGGAATGACCATAGAGAGACTAGGTATGATATATACGTAGTCTTAAACAATGATTACTAGGATTATCTGCTATACTCCAAACCTATAGTTCCATGTCTCTCTAAGTTATATAGCTATGCAAATATAAGGAGAAGGGTCTCTTAAAAAAAACAGCTTAATATCTATGACCTGGCCAGGGCCACCAGTATTATATGGCATCAACCCACTAATAGAGGAGCACAGGAGTGGCCTGGGGAGAGGAGTCATAGAGGTGAATACCTTGGGGCCACGTTAACAGTATGATGTGTGTAAAGTATAGGAGCTAATATATTTATTGGGGGCCACATTCAATATCAAGAGGAGGGCCACTGGTGTAGATATCACAGAAAACTAAGTCAAACACTACCCCTCAGTAACCATTAGAAGAATGCTGCATATTACAGCCAAACTAGAGACTTTCAGGTGAAGTGTATTTAGCTGGGTAAAGAGATGTTGGGACCTCTTATATACGCTGTGGCTAAACCTACTACAAAAACTTTAACATAATATTCTGTGGTCTAAGGAAAAAGCAGAGTAAACATTTGAGGCATGGGATATTGGATAATAGATATATCAACTACTCCCCCAGACCTGCTTAAAGGAGTTGAGAGATATCTATATAGAGCTATTTAAATATAATCAAGTTGTAACTAAGGCTAATACAAAAGAAACCAGTAATATAGTTATTTTTCCTGAGTGGGATGGGTATAATGCATTAAATTTAAACATGAATTTTGGGTCAATGAGCAGTTGTATCAGTAAATAAAGTGGGTATATAAACCCACATCCACATATATCTCAGTAGAACACCTATGGACCATAGACAGTAGGTAGCAAAGTTTAAAATACGATACAATGAGAGAAGGCACAACAAGGGAGTAGCAAACAGTGCTCCAAATTACAGTTAGCTAATAATATGCGTAGTGGAGCAAGGTTTACTACATAAACATAAGATGCAGTGGTAATAAAACAAACTGAATCATTTAAAATAGCATAACATAAACTGGTGCTCAACAATCAAACTAGGAGGTGTAGCGTATTCAGTATTTCAGCCATCATATATATCTTCCAGTGACAGAAGCATGAGTTATAAGTGCAGTTGCAGGGTATAAGCAAATGCTGTGCCCGATAAGTGTAGCTCCAGATGGTAAAATGCAACATAAACAGAAAGTTTTTATTTCAAGCACCCCATAGAACGACCCAAGCTGTTATGGGCTTCTTTGATAGTCTGCCATCTAGCCAACACCTGTGATTGTTGCCTCGCATTTTCTTAAAAGCTGTCCTGGGAAGGAGAGATCGTATGCCTCCAATGAGAAGTTCCATATGGTGCCTCCGCTAGGAGAGGTAGGGAGATCGTGAGTGTCTGTACCTCTAGAAGGTGAAAGATCCAAGGCGGATCCAGAGATCAGATTGTGCGAAGCGGCTGTCATGAAATCTGTTGGGTAGGTGAATAGATCCAAGTCTTTTACAGACCTAGGCTCCGGTGCAGCTGATCCAGGCCCCATCACTCTTAAGGTGTCTGTCGGGTCATCGCCGCACTGGCTATAGTGCTGCCTGGAGACCCCAGGAGATACAGCAACCGCTGTCTGGGAGATCGAGATATCGGGACATATGAGATCTTGCGTGTCAGTGGTGCTAGCAGTTCCCGATTTGTCCCCGCCATCTTGCGCAGCATGTGAGTTAGGGAACAGTTTGCAAAGCTGTAAGAGTAGCAGGTTTATTTCGGAGTAATGGGTATCCAGGGCACTGCAAAAACGATCCTCAAACTTGTGAAGTGCAACCATTAGATCCATGCTGCAGAGGGCAAGATAGGGACTCTGCAGAATAAGATGAAATTACGCCCAGACTGCCTCGTCAGATGAAGCAGGCCCCAAACAGTGCCGCTGTTAAAGTGGGGTTAGAGTCTGCAAGATGGAGGGTTATTTTTAGGGAAAAGCAGGTAGATCGTATTACCCTTAACTGCCAAAGTGTTGAGAGGTTGAAATCATTAGATAGCTATATATTTGCTCATCTTTAGTTGTTATTACATAGGAGCTCCAGACAGACACGTCCACTCTCCTTGTTAGTCAGCTCCGCCCTCCCCCATACCTGATGTTTTAAAGCACGTTATTCCAAACAATTTAGGAATGTTAGGTGATTTATGCCCTTTATAGATTAAAACCAGACTCTGCATCAACTATGTAATTTTCCATGGGAGTTTTGCCATAGATCCCCCTCCGGCATGCCACAGTCCAGGTGTTAGTCCCCTTGAAACAACTTTTCCATCACTATTGTGGCCAGAAAGAGTCCCTGTGGGTTTTAAAATTTGCCTGCCTATTGAAGTCTATGGTGGTTCGCCTGGTTCGCCGGTTCGCAAACTTTTGCGGAAGTTCGCGTTCGCCGTTTGCGAACCCAAATTTTTAGGTTTGCGACATCACTATTGATCACTCATCAGAATTTGTAAGTGCCAGTTGTTACATTGTGTATTATATTTTGAAAGTATGTGTACGTGAAGTAATATTTTAGACAATGATTTTAAAATTCGAATTGATGTCTTAAAATAATAGCTCAAAGGGATAGTGCACCTAACATTAAACTGTTCAGATACAGCAGAAATTAAAATCACCTCTTTACTGTCATGATATTTTCAGTGTTTTTCTTCCTTCTCTTGAATTTCTTGAATTTCCTTTTTCAATAAGAAATGTCATCTTATATGCCAGCCCATTTTATAACACCTGTGTAGGGGTGGTTTTTAAAACTAGATTGCAATCAGAAGGGGTTACAGAGATACAGAGAGTAAACTGGCCCAGCTCTTAAAATATCCATTGATTGCAAATAAGTACATATGATACCGTGATTACATGTTATATTCGCAATTATTCCTGCTCCAAATAATAATAAATTTACAATATACACATATTGTTGTATAAATAAACAGAGATATGAAAGACAACATTGTTTAGAACAAAAAAAGGAACTTAGGGACATGTAAATATGTTTGCAAAAGATTTCTAACATAACACACACACACATACAAGTATGTGCAAAGATATATGTACAAATTCTAGCATTAATAATCATTTATAAAAAAAAATGAGATAAATGCATATCATGACTTCTAGATATACAAATAAACATTTATTTATGTGAAAGTATCATATAACAGATTTTTTTATATAAAAATTTAATACAAAAATAACTTTCTATGAGATATTGTTTGTTGAGGTATAAATGTAGCTATTTCTTGGACATAAACAGATGAAAAATAAAAGATTAGCTTTAGAGAAATGTGCTTGTTCATGGACAGTAATGAAATGGTATAAATAAAGTTGGGAAAAACCTGAAAAACCGTGACATTGATGACTGTTAGTTAACAACAGTCCGATGCTCATTGCGCCATACTTGGCGCTCTTGTTTTTGACGTTTTTAAAAAAAAATAAAGGCATCGTATGTGGATCTGCGTCAACGATGTCTGGCGAGTGTATTGACGCTGGCGAATGCACCGAGATTGCCGCTTTGATAAAAATCCCCCAAGTCAAGTCCAAGTCATACGACTCAAGTCCACATCTCTGTTCCCTATATTATCAACACTATTTTATAATACTTAATAAATGTTATATATTTTTCAGCTCCATCTAATTCAGCGCCAGGAATTTAAAAGAAAACCTTCTCCATCTATGTCTTCGGAAATTCCGAACTTCCCTTCTTTCAAGGTTTCTTCAAGGTCAAGTTTGGTTAATATCTTCGTTCCTCAAAGAGTTTGTTTAGCTATGTTATTGTTGTACTTCTTCAGAATGTGTTGCATTTTTATAAAATTCTGCTTCTTTCTTCTAATAATTTTCTTCTTCATCGCATCAAACAGAAAAGAGGAAGTTTAACGGTTATTTGGACTATTTATACCTATGAACTGTCTTACTGGTCATTCAAATAACTGACCTCTGTACTCATATTCTTATTGGATGTTATTTTACAGTTTTTTCTTTAAGTTATGGCAGTTATTATGTTATACTTTTAAAAGCTGTTGAGCAGTAAAGAAAAAGTTATTTGCAAAATATTTGTCTCTGTCTCCCTAAAAAAATCTAGATTATACCATCACTAAGTTAGGATAATCGGAATTGTAAGTGCAACAATGATGATAGTTATCTATGTTGTACTAACCTCAAATTGCTGATTTTGATACAATTCTTGCACGACTAGATCTACCCCAGTCAACTGTAAGGGCTGTTATTGTGAAGTAGACATGTCTAGGAGCAATAAAAGCCCAGCCAGAAAGTGGTAGACCACCCAAACTCACAGAGCAGGGCCGCTGAGTGCATCATCTGTTGCATAACTCTCTACAGAGTTCCAAACTGCCTCTGGAAACAACATCTGGATAAGTACTTTGAATCATGAGTTTGTGAAATGGGTTTGTATGGCCAAGCAACTGTACACAAGCCTCACATCAACATGTACAATACCAAGCATCAGCTAGATTAGTGTGAAGCTCATTGTCACTGCACTCTGAAGCTGTGGAAATGACCTTTGGAGTGATGAATCCCACTTCACTATCTGGCAGTCTGATGGAATAATCTGATTGTGGCAGATGTCAGGAGAATGTTGTTGTCTTAATATATATAAATTCAATATTTGAATCTTGTTAGTTCGTTTAGTATACATAGATAAATAGAACAGCTGCCTGTACCAATCAAAACAATAGTAAGACGTGTAGTCTTAAGAAAACTTACCTAAACTAAAGTTAGCTTTGTAATATGTCATGTTATTTTACTACTCATGTGTACAAATAAAAACAGAATTTATGTTTACCTGATAAATTTCTTTCTCCTACGGTGTATCCGGTCCACGGCTTCATCCTTACTTGTGGGATATTCTCAATCCTTACAGGAAGTGGCAAAGAGAGCACACAGCAAAGCTGTCCATATAGCTCCCCTCAGGCTCCGCCCCCCCAGTCATTCGACCGACGGTTAGGAGAAAAAGGAGAACCATAGGGTGCAGTGGTGACTGTAGTTTATAAAAAATAAATTTAAACCTGACTAAAATGCCAGGGTGGGCCGTGGACCTGATACACTGTAGGAGAAAGAAATTTATCAGGTAAACATAAATTCTGTTTTCTCCTACATTGGTGTATCCGGTCCACGGCTTCATCCTTACTTGTGGGAACCAATACCAAAGCTTTAGGACACGGATGAAGGGAGGGAACAAGTCAGGTAACCTAAACGGAAGGCACCACTGCTTGCAAAACCTTTCTCCCAAAAATAGCCTCCGAAGAAGCAAAAGTATCGAATTTGGCAAATGTATTCAGTGAAGACCAAGTAGCAGCCTTATAGATCTGTTCAACAGAAGCCTCATTCTTGAAAGACCAAGTGGAAGCCACAGCTCTAGTAAAGTGAGCTGTAATTCGTTCAGGAGGCTGCCTTCCAGCAGTCTCATAAGCCAACCGGATGATGCTTTTAAGCCAGAAAGGCAGAGAGGTCGCAGTCGCCTTTTGACCTCTCCTCTTACCAAAATAGATGACAAACAAGGACGATGTTTGTCTGAAATCTTTAGTTGCTTTTAGGTAAAACTTCAAAGCACGAACCACATCGAGATTGTGTAACAGACGTTCCTTGTTAGAAGCTGGGTTAGGACACAGAGAAGGAACAACTATTTCCTGGTTAATATTCTTATTGGAAACCACTTTTGGAAGAAAACCAGGTTTGGTACGTAAAACGACCTTATCTGTTTGAAACACCAGATAGGGTGAATTACACTGCAAAGCAGACAATTCAGAAACTCTTCTAGCGGAAGAGATAGCAACCAAAAACACAACTTTCCAAGATAGTAACTTAATATCTATGGAATGTAGAGGTTCAAACGAAACCCCCTGAAGAACTGAAAGAACTAAATTTAGACTCCATGGAGGAGCCACAGGTCTGTAGACAGGCTTGATTCTGACTAAAGCCTACACAAACTCCTGAACATCTGGCATTGCTGCCAGACGTTTGTGTAACAAAACAGACAGAGCTGATATTTGTCCTTTTAAGGAACTAGCTGACAAACCTTTCTCCAATCCTTCTTGGAGAAAAGCTAAAATCCTTTGAATCCTAATCTTACTCCATGAGTAACCCTTGGATTCGCACCAACAAAGATATTTCCACCATATCTTATGGTAAATTTTCCTAGTGACAGGCTTTCTAGCCTGAATCAGGGTATCTATAACTGAACCCGAAAACCCACGCTTAGCTAGAATCAAGCGTTCAATCTCCAAGCAGTCAGTTGCAGAGAGACTAGGTTTGGATGTACGAATGGACCTTGAATTAGAAGGTCCTGCCTCAAAGGTAGCTTCCATGGTGGAACCGATGACATATTCACCAGGTCTGCATACCAGGTCCTGCGTGGCCACGCAGGAGCTATCAGAATTACTGAAGCCTTCTCCTGTTTGATCCTGGCTACTAGCCGTGGGAGAAGAGGAAACGGTGGAAAGACATAAGCTAGATTGAACGACCAAGGCGCTGCTAAGGCATCTACCAGTGTCGCCTTGGGATCCCTGGACCTGGACCCATAACATGGAACTTTTGAGTTCTGACGTGACGCCATCAGATCCAGATCCGGAATGCCCCATAGTTGAGTTAGCTGGGCAAAAACCTCCGGGTGAAGTTCCCACTCCCCCGGATGGAAACCTCTCTCATCGCCAGGGAACTCTTCGTTCCCCCCTGATGATTGATGTACGCTACAGTCGTCATGTTGTCCGACTGAAATCTGATGAATCTGGCCTCCGCTAGTTGAGGCCATGCCTGGAGCGCATTGAATATCGCTCTCAATTCCAATATATTTATCGGGAGAAGAGATTCTTCCCGAGACCATAGACCCTGAGCCTTCAGGGACTCGCAGACCGCGCCCCAGCCCAAAAGACTGGCGTCGGTCGTGACGATGATCCACTCCGGTCTGCGGAAACTCATTCCCTGAGACAGGTGATCTAGAGACAGCCACCAGAGGAGTGAGTCTCTGGTTTTCTGGTCCATTTGAATCTGGGGAGACAAGTCTGCATAATCCCCATTCCACTGTTTGAGCATGCACAGTTGCAATGGTCTTAAATGAATTTGAGCAAAAGGAACCACGTCCATTGCCGCAACCATTAGTCCTATTACCTCCATGCACTGAGCTATGGAGGGCCGAGGAATGGATTGAAGAACTCGACAAGCGTTCAGAAGCTTTAACTTCCTGACCTCTGTCAGAAAGATCTTCATTTCTACTGAGTCTATTATTGTTCCCAGAAAGGGAACCCTTGTGGACGGGGACAGGGAACTTGTCTATGTTCACCTTCCACCCGTGAGATCTGAGAAAGACTAGAACAATGTCTGTATGAGCCCTTGCTTTGGGAAGGGACGACGCTTGTATTAGAATGTCGTCTAGGTAAGGTGCTACTGCAATACCCCTCGGCCTTAGCACCACTAGAAGGGACCCTAGCACCTTTGTGAAAATTCTGGGAGCAGTGGCTAATCCGAACGGAAGAGCCACGAACTGGTAATGCTTGTGCAGAAAGGCGAACCTCAGGAACTGATGGTGATCTTTGTGGATAGGAATATGCAGGTACGCTTCCTTTAAGTCCACGGTAGTCATGTATTGACCCTCCTGGATCATTGGTAAAATTGTCCGAATGGTTTCCATTTTGAATGATGGAACTCTGAGGAATTTGTTTAGAATTTTTAAGTCCAGAATTGGCCCAGGGAGATGCTACTAGTTAGAGCGGCAAAGAGAATGACTGGGGGGGGCGGAGCCTGAGGGGTGCTATATGGACAGCTTTGCTGTGTGCTCTCTTTGCCACTTCCTGTAGGGATTGAGATTATCCCACAAGTAAGGATGAAGCCGTGGACCGGATACACCAATGTAGGAGAAATAGAATGTTCTATACTCCATGCAGATTGGTGAATGCCATCTGTGGAAAATAAATTATAGATGTAGCCTTTGCATTTATGGTATAGAACAAACTGATTGGTCTGAGATGGGTATACATTCTGTAAGAAATCAGCTGAGAAATGTTACTGGATACTTCCTGGATTTTGAGGTATCATATGAGTTGTTTATACTTCTATACTATCACTAAGAGCATTTCCTCTCACTTCCGTTTATTTACATTTTTTTTAATGTTTCTGGTCAATTACAAAGTGACAGGTCTTAGACAGAGGATTTAGATAGCAACAAATGCTTCCTACCAGAATGCATAGTGCCTGCTGTAAAGTTTAGTGGAGGAGGGACAAAAGTATTGGGTTGTCTTTAAGGGTTTGGGCTATGCCCCTTAGTTCCAGTGAAGGGTTACCTTAATGCTACAGGCTACAAATACATTGTAGACAATGAAATGCTTCCAAATTTATGGGAACAGGTTGGGAATTACATAGTTTAATGAGATTGGTGTTGAGGGTTTAAATGGTCTACACAGAACCTCAACCCTACTAAACTCTTTTGGGATAAATTGGGAGCCAGACCTTCTAGTCCAAAATCAGTGCCTGACTTCACAGTTGCTCTTTTAGCTGAATGGGTACAAATTCCTACAGACACATTCCAAAATCTTGTAGAATGATTTCCCAAAAAAGTTCCAGCTGTTATAGCCGCAAATGGGGGGGGGGGGGGACTCCATATTATTCCTCATGTTTTTTTAATGAGATGTCCAACAAGTTCATATACTATAGGTGTAATGGTCAAGTGTCCACATACTTTTTGGACATATAGGGGCTGATTTATCAATGTCTGTCCAACATGATACTCTGTAGCGTATCATGTCTGACAGACATTGCTGAATGCCAACAGCATATGCTGTCGGTATTTAACATTGCACAAGCAGTTCTCCAGAACTGCTTGTGCAATGCCGCCCCCTGCAGATTTGCAGCCAATCAGCCACTTGCAGGGGCTGTCAATCAACCCAATTGTATAGGATCAGGTGGATTGCAGACTGCAGACTCAGATTAAGCGGACCAGTTATGGTATTTTAAGACCGCTGTTTCATAACTGCTGTTTCCAGCAGCCCCATTGTGTGTGTGTGTATAAACACATACAAATATTATTTTAATATCTTGATTGCAGTACAACTGGTATCTTTAATACTTGCAGACGTAGTCATTACAAAAATTAAATTCAAATTCACAATTAGTTTTCTACATTTTTGTTTTGTTGCAGTGAAGTTGTTAATGTTGCGTCGAACAGCTAATTACATTGTATTCCCATTGCTTATCTAACTGATCTTGAACAGACTCATAGTAAACAAAACTATTTATTTACAAAATGAAATTGTTATTTATAGCATAACATCAATTAAGCTGTCTTTTCTATCACTTTGTCTAGATGCCACATATGTAGTGGAACACAAACATTTGACAGTCAAAATAAATCATTCTGGGATAAAAGGGTCTCTTGACTGAAAATATGTTCCTGAAGCAGATGCCTCTAAAGAGTGACAAGACAATTTTTGATTATAGTTTTCTTTTTGTAAATAATTTTTCTTCACACCTATGGATGATTAATACAGGTACCTGATACTTAAAATAAAAGATTGATTTACATTTTGTTCTTATAAATGTTAAAATCATTTTCTGCTTGCTGTTTTCATTTAGTTAACATACAGCTAGATTACGAGTTTTGCGTTATGAGTATAACGCTGCTTTTTCACTACTGCTGCTATTACGAGTCTTGTAGCGTGAGGCTCATGGGATACTCCTCTATCAGACCGAACTCGGCCAGTAGTCTTGTTATCCCGGCGTAGAGTAGGAAAGATAGGGATAATCCCAGAGCAGAGAATATCAGGAAAATGAGGAGAGCGGCACTCACCACAGGCAGGACAGCACAAGGCAAATAGGCAGACAGGATACAGCAACGGAAAAGCAGAGAGCAATTCAGGGGTTAACCAGGTAGTGTAGTAAGACAGGCAAGGTTCAGTAACAAGTATCAGTCCAGCAGATTAGGGATTAACCAGTTAGCATAGTGAGATAGGCAGGGTTCAGTAACAAGTATCAGTCCAGCAGATTAGGGGTTAACCAGTTAGAGTAGTGAGACAGGCAGGGTTCAGTAACATGTATCACTACAGCAGATTAGGGGTAACCAATTAGCTTAGTGAAACAGGCAGGGTTCAGTAACAAGGTATAATCCAGCAAACGATCTGTCACTCCCAGGAGCACACAAAGTAGCACCTATACTTGGGCAGTGACAGGTAATTTGCTGCCCGTTTAAATACCTTTGGCAAGGCTCCAAGAGACTGGCCGGCATCAGGAGCGTGCGGCGATGATATCAGCACCGCACGCATACTGATCCGACACAGCCCTAGGCAACGAGCATGGAGAGGACACCGCACCCCTAGCAACGGCACAGTGTGACATAGCCCCCTCCTCAAGGGTTCCCTCCGGGAACCAGAGCTGGCTTCAAAGGGTGCGCAGCATGGTATTTGGAGACCAGAGATGGAGCATGCAAATCACGGGCAGGGACCCAGGAACGGTCTGCCACAGAGTAACCCTTCCAATGTATCAGATACTGCAGTTGTCTGCGTCTGTATCTGGAGTCCAGGATCTTGGCCACCTCATATTTGGGGTTACCAGCGATCAAGAGCGGAGGAGGAGTAATTTGAGGCTGGGAATATCTATTCTTGATGTACAGTTTGAGTAGTGAGATGTGGAAGACTGGATGTATGCATATGGTTCTCGGCAAGGCCACTTTGTAGGCAACAGGAGACAGTCTTTTCAGGACCTTGTAAGGATCAATAAACCTAGGCCCCAATTTGTGACAGGGTTGATGTAGGCGGATATGTTGAGTGGAGACCCAAACCTGTTCACCCACCGGAATGGCACATACTGAAGCCCTATGGCAGTCAGCAAACTTCTTACATCCAGAGACAGCTGAACACAGCTGAGAGCGAATATGTTGCCAATGGGTGGTGAGATCAGTAACGTGACGGTCTGTGGCAGGAACCCCAGTGGACCGAACTGAAAGAGGGAAGATATGAAGTTGATAACCTGCTGCAGCTTGAAACAGAGAGCATCGAAGAGACGAGTACCGATGAGTGTTTCTTGCCAATTCAGCTAGGGGTAGCAAACCAGACCAGTTGGTATGGTGAGTGTTGACAAAGGCTCTAAGGTAGGCTTCAAGATCCTGGTTTGCTCTCTCAGTTAGTCCATTGGTCTGAGGATGGTGGCCAGTCGACAAGGAAACGGTGGTTCCAATCAACTTACAAAAGGCTCTCCAGAAGGCAGAGATGAACTGAGAACCCCTGTGGGAGACAATATTTACAGGAATGCCATGAAGTCGTACCACATGCAAGAGAAAAAGGGAAGCCAATTCCTGAGCAGAAGGCAGTTTGGTTAGGGGTACGAAGTGAGCCAGTCTGGAAAAGCGATCCACCACAACCCAGATAGCTGTATGGTGGTCAGAAGAGGGAAGATCAACAATGACGTCCATTGTCATGTGTGTCCAGGGTCGTTTGGGAATGGACAATGGTTGGAGCAAGCCAGAAGGCAAGGATCGGGGAGTCTTTTTGGTAGAACAAATTGTGCAGGCTTTCACGTAGTCCTGAGCATCAGACTTCATAGTAGGCCACCAAACATGCTGGCGAAGACGCCTGAAGGTCCTAGTCGAACCAGGATGTCCAGAGAGCTTGCTATCATGAGCCCAGACTAGCACAGGGATACGGAGGTTCCGAGGTACAAAGAGGATATCAGAGGCCATGGGGGCACCAGGAGGTTTAGTAGACTGAGAACATTGCAATCTTTGCAGAAGAGTGGTATTGAGTTGAGCGATCACACAGGAGGGGGTATGATGTGTTCAATAGGAGCTTTGGAGGAATCACTTGAGTGAGAGAACTGACGGGAAAGGGCGTCCGCCTTCTTGTTCTTGGTCCCAGGAAGGTAGGAAACCACAAAGTGAAAACGGGAAAAGAACGAGGCCCACCTGGCCTGACGAGGGTTGAGACGATGAGCAGTTTCTAGGTAAGTCAGATTCTTATGGTCGGTGAGGATTTGAATAGGATTGGTGGTGCCCTCCAACCAGTGACGCCATTCGGTTAAGGCCATTTCAATGGCTAAGAGTTCACAATTTCCCGCATCATAGTTCCTCTCAGCAGGAGTGAAACGTTTAGAAAAAAAGGCTACAGGGTGTGATTTGGAAGTCAGAGGGTCTCTTTGGGTAAAAAATGCTCCAGCCCCTACCTCGGAGGCATCAACCTCTAAAGTTAACTGTAGGTCAGGATCAGGATGGCAGAGGACAGGAGCAGAACAGAAAGCCTTTTTCAGAGAAGAAAAGACATTAATGGCCTCAGGAAGCCAATGTTTGCAGTCCTTTTTCCATCTAGTCAATTCAGTGAGAGGAGCGACTGTTTGAGAAAAGTTCTTTATGAACTTGCGGTAATAATTGGAGAACCCCAAGAACCTCTATAATTCCTTTAAGGAGGTAGGTTGAGGCCATTCTAGTACAGCGGTGAGTTTAGCAGGATCCATGGCAAAACCGTCCTTCGAGATGGCATATCCAAGGAATTGGATCCGGACTTGATCAAACTCACATTTTTCTATCTTCTCTACCAAAGAGTTATCCCTGAGACGAAGAAGCACCTGTCTCACGTGCCTGTGATGCTCCTCTAAGGTGGAAGAGAAAACAAGGATATCATCCAAGTAGACGATAACAGTGCGGTTGAGGAGGTCACGAAAGACGTCGTTGACAAATGCCTGGAAGACTGCAGGGGCATCACACAGCCCAAAGGGCATTACAAGGTATTCATAATGCCCCAATCTTGTGTTGAAGGCAGTCTTCCATTTGTGGCCTGGAGAATTGCAAATTATATTGTATTCCCCACGTAAGTCCAATTTAGTGAAGAAGCAAGCATTCTGGAGTGAGTCATACAATTCGGTGATCAGTGGTATGAGATAGTGATTCTTGATGGTTATGTTGTTCAAGGCCCTGTAGTCAATGCAGGGTCTGAGCCCACCATCCTTCTTACCAACAAAAAATAATCCAGCCCCAGCAGGAGAGGAAGAAGGGGAAATGAAACCTTTAGCTATGTTCTCTTGGATGTACTCCTCCATGGATTTGGTTTCAGCCTTGGAGAGTGGATACGTCCTGACTTTAGGAAGAGGGGATCCGGGAAGGAGGTCGATCTTGCAGTCATAGGGACGGTGGGGTGGCAGCACATTGGCTGCTTTTTTCTCAAACACATCAGCAAAGTCTGCATATACCAAAGGAAAAATGGAGGGAGTCAGGATGCTGGCTATGGGAACGTGGAGCAGGCGAGTGACTTTAGCAAGGCAGGAGTGGAAACAGGAGGCACCCCAAGAAGCCAGTTATCCCTCAGCCCAGTCGAACTGTGGATTGTGTAAGCAAAGCCAAGGGAGGCCAAGGATGAAATGCAAGGTACCCCATAAATATGGGGTACCTTGCATTTAATCTTCAGTGTGCGGCAGACGATCGCATGAAGAAGAGCCTCCACACCACTTTGGACCACCGCCGCTGAAGACCACTGCTGAGGAATGCTGCTAAGAACCGCTGCTGAGGACCGCTGCTGAGGATCAGTGCATCGGGGAAGCCAGCTCCGTATCTCCGCTCCGCACTGCCTTCGCTCCGGAAGAATATAGAAGATGGTTGAGCCGCCTGGAAGAGAACCTATTTGAGTACATTGAGTACCTATTTGGGGGTTAGACTTAGTCTTTTTTTTATATTTTTATTTTTTTTATTTTAAGATTATGGATTTAATGTTCTTGTAAAAGAGCTGAATGCCCTTTTAAGGGCAGTAAAAGAGGGGAATGCCATTTTAAGGGCAATGCCCATACAAATTCCCTTTGAGTGGGTGGGTTTTACTGTTAGGGGGGCTTAGTATTTTTTAAATGCAAAAGAGCTGTTTAACTTAGGATAATGCCCTACAAAAGGCCCTTTAATGGCTATTGGTAGTTTAGATTAGGGGGTGTTTTTATTTGGGGGGGGGGGCTTTTTTAGTTTCATAAGGATTAGGTTTAATTTTTTTTATTTTTGATAATTAGGTTAGGGGGCTTAGTAATTAAATGTGTTATTTGCGTCGTGGTCGTTGGTGGTTTAGGAGTTATTAGGTTAATTTGGTTTATTGTGATGTGGGGGTTTGGCGGTTTAGGGGTTAATAGGTTAATAATGTTTATTGCGATGTGGGGGCAACTGGCAACACCGACTTTACAAACGCAATTATAGTATAGATAATGGTGTGTGTGTGTTTCAGACTTTATTTTAATATATTATACATTTTATGCATATATTCAAGAACTTTACTTCAGGTCTCCAAAAGCTCTAAATTTCATGTGCACCGCTTAAAGGGAAAGTCAACACCAGAATTTTTGTTGTTTAAAAAGATAGATAATCCCTATATTACCCATTCCCCAGTTTTTCATAACTAACACAGTTATAATAATACACTTTTTACCTCTGTAATTACCTTGTATCTAAGCTTCTGCAGACTGCCCCCTTATTTCAGTTATTTTGACAGACTTACATTTTAGCCAATCAGTGCTCACTCCAGGGTAACTTCACGTGTATGAGCTCAATGTTATCTATATGAAACACATGACCTAATGCCCTCTAGTGGTGGAAAACTGTCAAAATGCTTTCAGATTAGAGGCGGCCTTCAAGGTCTAAGAAATTAGCATATGAACCTCCTAGGTTTAGCTTTCAACTAAGAATACCAAGCGAACAAAGCAAAACTGGTGATAAAGTAAATTGGAAAGTTGTATAAAATTACATGCCCTATCTAAATCATGAGTTTTTTTGGACTTGACTGTCCCTTTAACACATGAGTATGTCTCTCCTATGTGTTTTACTGAGGTCTACAAGGTCATACTCAAAACTATGAAGAATAGAGTCCTCCTGGCTTTTATAAGGGAATCTTTATAATATTTCAGTCTCATTTTCTGTTTCTATAGGATCTTATTATGAGTCTCTCTCTTGATGATATAAAGTTACAATATTTTTCTTCTGATTGGTCTGCAGCTATACGTGGGGTTGATTCTGATTAGTGTCAATACTTTGGGGATTGTTTGAGCTGCTATGCACCTCCAAACGCATATGTAGGATCCCCGTTGAGCTGTAGATGGCAGTGCATGCTCTTCAAAGTGGCTCCATAAATTATTTGTTCTGTTTATTACAATATTTGCACCACCTTTGTTAGCTCACACAAAAATTAAAAAGTTCTAGAAATGCCACTGATTCTGATGTAAGACTTGCTTGGTCTTCCAGAATTGTTAATGTTTTATTCCACATAGTAACTCATTGGATGGGAGTCACTATGTGGAATATATCTCCAATGCATACAAACATTAGGTACATTTAACATATTAATGAATAGATTATAAGTGGAGCACAAATTATTGCTTCTGTGATAGCAATATTTACACTCCACTTAGTAATATCAGGGCACGCAAGTGTGGGTTGGTATTACAAGCTAGGTGCAATGCGAACAAGAGAGTGAGCTTCCATAGGCTCCAATGGGAGCCTCGTGAGACACGGTATGAGAACTAGCGCAGCAAAGAAGGGGGTAGGTCGCACAGCAATGGGCAGCAGATTGTAAATATATATTAATATGAATATATACATATATTTGTATGTGTTTATATGTGTATATACACATATTAACACATAAATATACAGTATATGGATATAGGGAACACACAGTTCCCATAGACCGCTATGTAAAGGCACCCGCCACTTTAACCCCTCATAACTTATTTTTTTCAGGGATTTTTTTATTTTAAAAAATGCTACTTATTTATTTTTTAAATAAAAAAAAGAATATTATTTTTTTGGGGCCAATTGGGGGTTATTATAAAATTAACCTGAGGTCTGAGGTTTTCTAAACACTAATTGCTACCACTTGCAATGGCTGGTTATTTATCGCTAGCCCATAAACTGTCAAATTTGCCCATTTACAGGCATGCAATAAATTAGCGTTCCACTTGTAATCTAGCCCTAAATAAGTATACCTTGCAGTTGTTAAAGCAACACTTAAACAGGAAGCTGGGCCAGATTGGTCTACCAGGATACCAGGAGATTTCCCGGTGGGCTACAGCAGCTGGGGCAGGAAAGCTACAATTTAAAGGGGTGATTACAAGTTGGAGTTGGGTTGTAGGTGTAGGTTGCCTATATAACAAAAATCTTGCACTTTGTTTTATACACATTAATTTAATTGAATTCTGGAAAAAAAGTATTGCTGGAAGGAGTATTCCAGTAATCCCCTTTGAGAAAAATGGGGCTTGTGCATTCTACTGACTCAACAGAAAATAGGGCTGGTCTTCATATTTTTCCAGAACTGCTTTTTATTCCCAGTCCAGCCCTGGTAAAAAGTATTTGTATTTTAATATTATACTCACCAAATTTTATAATTTAAGATGCATTGCCTGTAAGCCCACAGATCCATGTTTAAAGAGAGAAAACTAACGGCTAGATTTAGAGATTTGTCGGTAACGACCCGCGTAGCTAACGCTGGCTTTTTTCTGGCCGCACCTTTAAAATAACTCTGGTATTGAGAGTCCACAGAATGGCTGCGTTAGGCTCCAAAAAAGGAGCATAGAGCATATTTAACGCAACTGCAACTCTCGATACCAGAGTTGCTTACGGACGCGGCCAGCCTTAAAAACGTGCTCGTGCACGATTCCCCCATAGGAAACAATGGGGCTGTTTGAGCTGAAAAAAAAACCTAACACCTGCAAAAAAGCCGCGTTCAGCTCTTAACACAGCCCCATTATTTCCTATGGGGAAACACTTCCTACGTCTGCACCTAACACCCTAACATGTACCCCGAGTCTAAACACCCCTAACCTTACACTTATTAACCCCTATTCTGCCGCCCCCGCTATCGCTGACCCCTGCATATTATTATTAACCCCTAATCTACCGCTCCGTAAACCGTCGCTACTTACATTATCCCTATGTACCCCTAATCTGCTGCCCCTAACACCGCCGACCCCTATATTATATCTATTAACCCCTAATCTGCCCCCCACAACGTCGCCTCCACCTGCCTACACTTATTAACCCCTAATCTGCCGAGCGGACCGCACCGCTATTATTATAAAGTTATTAACCCCTAATCCGCCTTACTAACCCTATAATAAATAGTATTAACCCCTAATCTGCCCTCCCTAACATCGCCGACACCTAACTTCAATTATTAACCCCTAATCTGCCGACTGGAGCTCACCGCTATTCTAATAAATGTATTAACCCCTAAAGCTAAGTCTAACCCTAACACTAACACCCCCCTAAGATAAATATAATTTTAATCTAACGAAATTAATTAACTCTTATTAAATAAATTATTCCTATTTAAAGCTAAATACTTACCTGTAAAATAAATCCTAATATAGCTACAATATAAATTATAATTATATTATAGCTATTTTAGGATTAATATTTATTTTACAGGTAACTTTGTATTTATTTTAACCAGGTACAATAGCTATTAAATAGTTAAGAACTATTTAATAGCTAAAATTGTTAAAATAATTACAAATTTACCTGTAAAATAAATCCTAACCTAAGTTACAATTAAACTACACTATCAATAAATAAATTAAATAAACTACCTACAATTATCTACAATTAAACCTAACACTACACTATCAATAAATAAATTAAATACAATTCCTACAAATAAATACAATGAAATAAACTAACTAAAGTACAAAAAATAAAAAAATATTTACAAACATTAGAAATATATTACAACAATTTAAAACTAATTACACTTACTCTAAGCCCCCTAATAAAATAACAAAGCCCCCCAAAATAAAAAAATGCCCTACCCTATTCTAAATTACTAAAGTTCAAAGCTCTTTTACCTTACCAGCCCTGAACAGGGCCCTTTGCAGGGCATGCCCCAAGAAGTTCAGCTCTTTTGCCTGTAAAAAAAAACATACAATACCCCCCCCCAACATTACAACCCACATACCCCTAATCTAACCCAAACCCCCCTTAAATAAACCTAACACTAAGCCCCTGAAGATCTCCCTACCTTGAGTCGTCTTCACCCAGCCGAGCCAAATTCTTCATCCAAGCGGAGCAAGAAGAGGTCCTCCATCCGGTAGAAGTCTTCATCCAAGCGGGGCAGAAGAGGTCTTCCATCCGATTGAAATCTTCATCCAAGAGGCAACTTCTATCGTCATCCATCCGGAGCGGAGCGGCAGCATCCTGAAGACCTCCGACGTGGAACATCCATACTGGCCGACGACTGAACGACGAATGACGGATCCTTTAAATGACGTCATCCAAGATGGCGTCCCTCGAATTCCGATTGGCTGATAGGATTCTATCAGCCAATCGGAATTAAGGTAGGAATATTCTGATTTGCTGATGGAATCAGCCAAATGAAAAGAAGGTGTTAAAGATACTAAACACTCTCACTCTAATATGCTAACCCTAAGGTTGGAATATCTCCTAAAACCAACCAAAAAAAATTGGATGCAGACAAACAGAGTAAGGGTAGCGCTAAAAAGCTTAGAGGATAATCAAATAGAATGAATATTTCATTCAGCCAATCGGATCCAATCAGCCAATCGGATTGAACTTGATTCTGATTGGCTGATTCCATCAGCCAATCAGAATATTCCTACCTTAATTCCGATTGGCTGATAGAATCCTATCAGCCAATCGGAATTTGAGGGACGCCATCTTGGATGACGTCATTTAAAGGAACCGTCATTCGTCATTCAGTCGTCGGCCAGGATGGATGTTCCGCGTCGGAGGTCTTCAGGATTCTGCCGCTCCGCTCCGGATGGATGACGATAGAAGATGCCTCTTGGATGAAGATTTCAATCGGATGGAAGACCTCTTCTGCCCCGCTTGGATGAAGACTTCTACTGGATGGAGGACCTCTTCTTGCTCCGCTTGGATGAAGAATTTGGCTCGGCTGGGTGAAGACGACTCAAGGTAGGGAGATCTTCAGGGGCTTAGTGTTAGGTTTATTTAAGGGGGGTTTGGGTTAGATTAGGGGTATGTGGGTGGTGGGTTGTAATGTTGGGGGGGGGTATTGTATGTTTTTTTTACAGGCAAAAGAGCTGAACTTCTTGGGGCATGCCCCGCAAAGGGCCCTGTTCAGGGCTGGTAAGGTAAAAAGAGCTTTGAACTTTAGTAATTTAGAATAGGGTAGGGCATTTTTTTATTTTGGGGGGCTTTGTTATTTTATTAGGGGGCTTAGAGTAGGTGTAATTAGTTTAAAATTGTTGTAATATATTTCTAATGTTTGTAAATATTTTTTTATTTTTTGTAACTTAGTTCTTTTTTATTTTTTGTACTATAGTTAATTTATTTCATTGTATTTATTTGTAGGAATTGTATTTATTTATTGATAGTGTAGTGTTAGGTTTAATTGTAGATAATTATAGGTAGTTTATTTAATTTATTTATTGATAGTGTAGTGTTAGGTTTAATTGTAACTTAGGTTAGGATTTATTTTACAGGTAAATTTGTAATTATTTTAACTATTTTAGCTATTAAATAGTTCTTAACTATTTAATAGCTATTGTACCTGGTTAAACTAAATACAAAGTTACCTGTAAAATAAATATAAATCCTAAAATAGCTATAATATAATTATAATTTATATTGTAGCTATATTAGGATTTATTTTACAGGTAAGTATTTAGCTTTAAATAGGAATAATTTCTTTAATAAGAGTTAACTAATTTCGTTAGATTAAAATTATATTTAATTTAGGGGGGTGTTAGTGTTAGGGTTAGACTTAGCTTTAGGGGTTAATACATTTATTAGAATAGCGTGAGCTCCAGTCGGCAGATTAGGGGTTAATAATTGAAGTTAGGTGTCGGCGATGTTAGGGAGGGCAGATTAGGGGTTAATACTATTTATTATAGGGTTAGTGAGGCGGATTAGGGGTTAATAACTTTATTATAGTAGCGGTGCGGTCTGCTAGGCAGATTATGGGTTAATAAGTGTAGGCAGGTGGAGGCGACGTTGAGGGGGGCAGATTAGGGGTTAATAAATATAATATAGGGGTCGGCGGTGTTAGGGGCAGCAGACTAGGGGTACATAAGTATAACGTAGGTGGTGGTCGGCAGATTAGTGGTTAAAAAAATTTAATCGAGTGTCGGCGATGTGGGGGGGCCTCGGTTATGGGGTACATAGGTAGTTTATGGGTGTTAGTGTACTTTAGAGCACAGTAGTTAAGAGCTTTATGAACCGGCGTTAGCCCAGAAAGCTCTTAACTACTGACTTTTTTTCTGCGGCTGGAGTTTTGTCGTTAGATTTCTAACGCTCACTTGAGACACGTTTCTAAATACCGGAGTTAGAAAGATCCCATTGAAAAGATAGGATACGCAATTGACGTAAGGGGATCTGCGGTATGGAAAAAAAGCGTTAGACCCTTTTTTGAATGACTCCAAATACCGGCGGTAGCCTAAAACCAGCGTTAGGAGCCTCTAAAGCTGGTTTTCACGGCTACCGCCAAACTCCAAATCTAGGCCATAGTTTGTGTAAAACCTTTTCAACAGGAGAATTACTTTTTTTTCTAATTTAGATACAAACCCATTTTTCACTTAAAGGGACAGTCTACTCCAGAATTGTTATTGTTTAAAAAGATAGATAATAAATTTATTACCCATTCCCCTGTTTTGCAAACCCACACTGTTATATTAATATACTTTTTACCTCTGTTATTACCTGGTATCTAAGCCTTTGCAGACTGCCCCCTTATATCAGTTCTTTTGACAGACTTGCATTTATCAGTGCCCTCTCATTTGTAACTCCATGGGTGGGGTCACAATATTATCTGTATGTTACACATGAACTAATGCCCTCTAGTTGTGAATGTATGGCTGCCAAATGCATTAAAATAAGGGGCAGCCTTCAAGGTTTAGCTTTCAACAAAGAATACCAAGAGAACAAAGCAAAATTGATGATAAGTGAATTGGAAAGTTGTTTAAAATTGCATTCCCTGGGAGAGATCCGGTGGGAGGAGCACAGGTGCAAGGTCAGGTAGGCACCTGCTCCACATTTCCTAAACGAGCTATTGGCAGAGGGAAAACGTGCCGAATACCCAAGACCCTGGGCAGCTTGTTAAAGCAAATTACACTCGGCTACCGGCTCTCCTAACAGTGCTAAGACACCGCACTGATTGCATACCAGCAAATGGTAAAATGGTTGAATAATATGCCATAACCTTGAGAAGAAATAGACTTAAGCTACAGACTCTTGCCTGTATACTGTTCCTGTGAAATAGGAAACACAGCTTGAAAGATTAAAGACAATACTGACTGGGATGCAGTAAGAGAGGAGCAGGCTAAACTTAACACTCTGACTTTCAGCCTATTAGCCCTCTTATTAGCGCACTGACATCGGCAAAGCAAGTAAGAGCAGGGGAAGACGCTGCCTTATGGACTTGGCCCCCAAACAAAATTCTGCTTGACTCACCTGGAGCCTATCTGGTTGCAGACGGATGCTTGGAGCTGAGCACTGGTGGCTAACCACAAGCTGATCGGAGCAGACAAGTGGCGGCAGCACCTGGGAGCAGCGGCGGACGGTCATCCCTTGACTCATCGGTTCCAACTGTGTCCCATCCCCTGGGTAGCCTGGATCCATCAGACAGGGGGGAGTGGCGGCGGCACTCACATACGTCTCAGCGGTACGAGCGGCTGCACGCAAACAACTCTACAGCCGGATTGTTCCTGGGCGGCAAAGAAGGCTGCAGACACAGAGCCTGAAGCACCTATTTTTGCGGGCTCTTTCTGATTCCTGCCCGAATCCTCACCGAAGCAACACCTCCGTGCTACAGGGATTTACCCTGTGAGGGCTTCAGCCACGGTTTGCTTCTTCAACCCTGAAACAGAAGACTGGAAACTTGAGCACCTCTTCTTCTCAGAACACCGGCGTTCCTCCCCCCACCGATGCTGCGAGGGGGGGATCCGGACACTCAGTCTCCTTAGAGTCCTTTTCCTTGGACCAAATAACTATTACATCAGATCCCCATGGACAGGGGCCAGGTACTTTTTTGTAATAAAGGAAGGGAAAAAAGAGAAAGAAAAAGTGGGAGTTCTATTTCATTTTAAGTAAAGCTGCTTGTTTATTATATGGACTCTTGCATACAAACTTGTTCTTGTTATTGATTTACATATAGAGGAGTACAAGAAAGGGAAGGGGAAAGAAGAAAAAAAAGAGGGAAAAAAAGGGAGGGCAATAGGAGGAAGGAAGGAAAGAAATACTCAAATCTACAATATGGGTACAATATGTTTCAAGTTGCATTAAGGGATTTGATATAAGCTTGTATAATTGGTATCCCCTGTTCAATCAATATAGCTCTAGTCACCGATCAAAACCTATAATTTGCTAAAAAGGGGCTTAACATTTGATTTATTGCCTTTCTTTGTCTTCTCTATAGCTACTGGCAGAAAGGGAAAGGAAGGAATAGGGAAAGAGGGAAAAAGAGGAAAAGAAAGGGAAAAAGGGCAGTAATTGTTTCTTTTTGATTATAGGTTATTTAGACAAGATGAACAAAGGTAAACTAATAAATGAATGTTTGCAAGTTATAATAATATACTTTTTGTAAAAAGAAGAGAAGAAGGGAAAAGAAAAAAGAGGGAGCTTTCCCCCACCATATATAAAAGTGTCTAATTGTTACTTGGACTACTTCACAGAATTTGTCATTTAGGCCTGTAATTCTTACACCTTGTATAGGATTGTTATTTTAACTGGCCCTAGCCTGTGATCAAAAGGATAATATCTATTAGAAAAGGGCTTTTGAATTAAGATATTTGGCTTGTTGAAAGATATAGTTAAACTAAGGCAATTTTAGTTTATAGGTTCTGATTAAAAAAGATTATTTGTAATGTATAAGAGTCTATCCCTGAACCATAAAAATTTCACTTATTAACCTGTTGCTGATATTAACTAGACTAGAGATAATCTGATTATACAAAGACACATTAACAAATAAGAAATATTTGTTCTTTTTTTTTTTTTTTTTTTGAAAACTCTAGAAATTCTATCTGAATTCTCTTAATTAACTAACAATCAAAAAGGGGCACTGAGAGAGGGGCAAGAAGGAGTCAAAGAAATAACTCTTTAGAGAACTCTTGGAAAGAGAACTAGAATAGATTCATCAAATTAGTTTTAGTGGTCACCAAAAGACAAAATCAGCTAAAAATTGAGCTAGTAAGTTCTAATTGAATAAAAAGGAAGGAAGGAAGGGAAGGAAGAAGAAAGAAGAAAAAAAAGGAGCACTTAAATTACTCACTAGTTTTACACTTATACACTTATTTTTGACACCCCCTCTCCCTCACAACGCACATTCCCTTTTTTTTCTTTTTTTTTCACATTGATTGCACATTTATTAATACATGGATAAATTTTTTCCACAAACACAAAAACTCCCCCCTCCAATATGGCTGGGAGGCAAAGAGAAAAGAGAAATAAAACCACGGTAGATACCACAGTAGACACTCACTCTATTAGCACGAATGCTCCACAGACAAGTGAACCAATAGACTTACAAGCGCTAGTCTCAAGCATCTCAGAGGCCCTGACACCAAAATTTGATCTTCTCAGGAATGAAATTAAACAGGACATAAATGTACTTACAGTAGAAATTTGTCAGTTCTCAAACAGATTAGCAGAGGCAGAACAAAGAATTTCAGATTTGGAAGACAACACAGTAAGCTATAAGACTAAGATAGACATAATGAATTCTAAACTTACAAAAGTTCAGGCAAAGTTAGAAGATTTAGAGAACCGCGCTAGACGCAATAATTTTAGAGTAATAGGGGTACCCGAACAAAAACAATACGGAGACCTTGATAAATTGTTAACCATAACATTGCCACAACTTCTACAGATTCCCCAAACACATCCACGGATAGTGCTTGAGAGAGCCCACAGATTAGGATGGCAAAACCCAGAGAAAGAGAACGCTAGACCCAGACCAATTATTGCCAAGGCACTCAATTACCAGGACAAACTTTAACTATTACAGTATTTTAAAAAGAATCAGCCTATAACACTAGGGGGTGCTAAAATTATGTTATTCCAGGATTTCTCAGCAGAGACCTCTGCTAAAAGAAGGGACCTGGCCCCACTATGTACCAAGCTGATAAAGCAGGGTCACCGCACTACTCTCATATACCCAGCAAGGTTGAAAATAACAATTAACAATGAGCCACATTTTTTTGACTCCGTGAGAGAAGCGGAGAGATTTGTTAATCAGCAGCTTCCGATGGAACAGGATAGGGCTTTAAGTTAACATTTATCTAAACAAATAGTAACCAAATAAGGTTCAGGGTATGGCTAGGATTATAAAAGCTATTTTAAGGGCCTTGACAAGGCTAAAAGTTTTGAACCACGTTCACAATTTCTTGGGGGGGGGGGGAATTTAATTTATTATATTATTTTATTTTATTTATTTATTTATTTTTGCTGTTTTGCTTTGTTTTGTTTTTATTATTGCTTTTTAGATGACAGAAACAATAAAGGGTTTTAAGTTGGCTTCTTGGAATATTGGGGGTATAACATCACCTATTAAATGCAAAATCATAATTGCACACCTAAAAAAAATAAACACAGACATCGCTTTTATACAGGAAACTCATTTAAAAATAGAAGAAGTTTCCAAACTAAAAAGTTCCTGTGTCAAAGAGGCTCTTGCTTCACCTAGTAGTCAACGAAAGGGAGGAGTGGCGATCTTATTGGGGAAAAAGTTAAATTACCAAATTAATCATACAAAAATAGACTCGGAGGGGAGGTTTCTAATGGCAAAAATCAAAATAGATACGACATTATACACACTATGTAATATTTATGCCCCCAATGTTTTCAGTTTTTCCTTTTGGGACACTCTTCAAGCTAATATAATGACCTATGCAGAGGGATTCTTAATAATAGGAGGCCTCAATATCCTCTAGATAGATTAAGACATAAGAGCTCCTCTCTTAGAACCAAAAGAGACAATTTAGAATCTAAAATGTTTTTAAAACTCTCTCAGAACCTTAGGGTTAGAGATATATGGAGGACACAGAATCCAGACTCCAGGGATTTCACTTGCCTTTCTAAGGCACACAAGTCGCTTTCGAGGATTGATTTATTTCTTATAGATGAACGATTATGCAAATTAAGACTAACCGCAGGAATCCTTCCTATTTGTATCTCAGACCATGCTCCAATTTCCCTAGAATTTTATCCCACTTACATCACTCCAAGATACTCCAGATTTTTTTTCCCAAGTTATCTAGCAGCAGACCTTAACTTTAAGAACTGGCTTAATACCAAATTCCAAGAATTTATTTATTTTTATAAAGAATATATAAATCGCCCTATTATTTTTTGGGAAACTGCAAAAGCAGTATTAAGAGGAGAGATCCTAGCCTACAGTATAAGCAGAACAAAAAAGTTTAAGACCAGGGAAAAAGACATTTTGAAATCCATTTCTAATTCATACAACTCTTACCTTCTAGAAAAAACGCCTGAAAATTGAACACGATACACACAAGCATTGAAAGTGAGGGATTCCTTCCTATTATATAAGACTACCCAGAAAGATTTAAAATTTCAAGCCAGATTATACAGACACGGAAGTAAAACAGGAAAACTTCTTGCTAATTTAGTAAAAAGGGAGAAACAATCCTCAATCATTGATTCATTAAAGAAAGAAGGTAGAACTATAACAGCACCAGAAGAACTCTTACAATATTTTTCTGATTATTATCAAGACTTTTATTCTTTAAAGGCTTCGAACTCCACTGAACAAGAAACCTTTTATTCTTTAAAGGCTTCGAACTCCACTGAACAAGAAAATTTATTTTGATACCTTGTCCCCAGACCTGGTTGAACCCCTTAACTCTCCTATATCGGAAATTGAAGTATCTAGGGCAATACAAGACCTCTCCTTTAATAAAGCTCTGGGCCTGGACGGGCTTCCCAATGAATTTTATAAAATGCTTTCCCCAACATTATTACCATATTTATCTTCAGTATATAATGGCATCTATATAAAGAGTAACATTCCACCATCGAGCTTCACGGCTTCATATACTACCTTAATACTTAAACCAGGGAAGGAGCCTGATAAGAAAGAATCCTATAGGCCCATAGCATTGTTAAATGTAGATTATAAAATAATGTCATCAATCTTAGCCTCAAGATTACAAATACTGCTCCCCAAAGTTATTCACAAAGACCAGGCAGGTTTTATGTTTAAACGAAAATCATCAGCTAAGAGAGGGGCTCCCCTGATTCTGCAATTATATTGATAGATGCTGAGAAAGCTTTTGATTCAGTCCATTTTGACCATCTGTTATATTCTCTTCAACAATTTGGCTTCTATGGCAACTTTCTTAATGTCGTTAACAACTTATATAAAAAAGCTTCCACTAAATTATTAGTCAATGGACTGATCTCTTCATATATTTTTCTCAAAAGAGGAACTCGTCAGGGGTGCCCTCTCTCTCCCCTTCTCTTCAATATTTCTATTGAGCCCTTAGCCATATTCATCAGGCAACATCTCAATGGTATCAAAATTGGTAAGAAAGAAATGAGAATCGCACTTTATGCCGAAGATATTTTAATATATATCTCTAATACCTCTATACATATTCCTAAATTAGTCTTTATTATTGAGCAATTCGGTTCATTTTCAGGCTATAGGGTAAATACCTCAAAAACTGAACTACTCTGAATCAAACAATCCAAGGACTCCCTATTGAATATACCATTTAGGGTAGTGGCCAACTCTTTTAGATATTTGGGTATTACAATTTCATCTAATCCTGATGCGTGGTATAATCTTAACATTCTTCCAGTCTTGAACAAAATTAAAGATAATTTGAAAAATTGGCAAACCCTTCCTCTTTCATTGTCTGGTCGCATTGTTCTTTTTAAAATGGTGTGCCTCCCTAAAATATTATATATCTTACAAAATACCCCTCTGATTCTTAAAGGAAAAGATGTTTTAACATTTAATACTGCTTTAAGAAAATTCATTTGGCAAAATAAAAAGCCCAGAATCTCCCTACCTAAATTATCTCTTCCCAGAAAACATGCGGGACTAGCCCTACCCAACATTAAGGTATATAACTACGCATACCAGGTCCGTCTGATAATGGATTGGATTTCAGAGAGAAACTATGTGACTGACAATGAACTTGAGAAAAACGCATTATTTCCGTATGCCCCATCGCAATTATTCATTGCACTCCCAGCTCTGTACCTAGAGAGGTGAAAAAAATGAGGTCCATGTTTAATCCACTTAAGGCCTGGTGGAAAGTTTGTAAACTTTTAAATGTAGAATACAGTGTGTCCAAGCTCATGCCACTAACAGGGAATCTGCAATTTCAAGCTGGAATCCAATCACCTCTTTTTCAAAGATGGTAAACTCTGGGTCTTAGTAAAATCTCTCAGCTAATTGACTTTGACAGGAAATGTATAAAAACTTTTGGTTCTTTAAGAGAGGAGTTTAATATTTCACACAAGGAGTTTTTGTCTATCTGCAAGCAAGGCATTTTGCCTTGAGCTTAGTACATAATTTTGGATGGAACTGGACACTTGGGGCTATAGAAAAATGGTTAGTTTTAACTAAAAATGGTATCATGTCCATCTCCTCTAGTTATTTAGATTTAAACTCTTTAAAAGGAGACCTGAACTTGGAAAAAATATCCACTAAATGGGCAATGCTACTTCCGCAAAACTGCGGAGACCCTGGATTAATTCGATTCTCAATATCTGAGGTCTCAAGAATCACTCTTTCATCTACATGGAGAGAGTCCCATGTAAAATTGTTACTTATGACTTTCTTCACTTCCGAGAAGGGCTTTAGATGTGGGAACTCTGACTTCATATGTTATCCTAGATGCTCTTTACCTTTGGCAAATCTCATACACGTGATATGGGACTGCTCAATCATCCAACAATTTTGGTTAAAAATACAGTACTGGCTTGGGGCAATGGGAGCCTCCCCTCCGACTCTATCACCACTACATATAATATATCTTTGGAAGGATCCGCAGGAGCGGCTTATAAATACCAAGATTGTAAATTTAGCTATCTTAGCAGTAAGATATTTAATCCTTAAAAAAATTGAAAAACAGGACACCCCCAGTATCCAAGAGGTTAAAAACTGCCTTAAAAAACAGTGTATTCTTGAGCAGATAGATACTGACCTAAATGATGAAAATGATGTAATTCGATTCTTTAGAAAGTGGTCAATTTTCATCAAATCTTTTCCCTCAAGTGAAATTGAATACCTAATCTATCCGTTTGTTTCTGTTTGTCTTTCCTTCTCGGAGAGAGGGGAAAAAGACACACAGAAGAAAAGTAGAAGCAGAGAGGGGAAAGGGAGAAGAAAAAAAAGAGAAAAAAAAATTTCAACAGAAAATTCCAAAAATAAGAAATATTAGTTGAAGTTAGAGAATGAGACTTCTTAGGTTTACATAAACTAGAAAGATTTCTTTTCTGTCTCTATTTAAATTTGTCTAGGAGCAAACTAGATATATAATGTTTTTCTGATTTTGTATTGATTTTTTTTGTCTTGTAATTGCTTATTCCTGTTTTTCTTGCATGTATAAATCTGTTGGAAATCAATAAAAATGTATTTTAAAAAAAAAAAATTGCATTCCCTATCTGAATCATGAAAGTTTAATTATGACTAGACTGTCTCTTTAACAGCAGCTTTGTAATCATAGATACAATACCTAGTCTAAACCTTTTCTATAAGGTGAAGGTGCCTAAGATTATCTCTTATCTAAGCTCACACTGTATTTTTGCTGGCACTGCAAACTCCAATTTCTGGAACAGGAAATAGTATTTTTATTGACACACATTTTCATTATGGTTAAAGGGATAAGAAAACCCAAAATGTGCTTGCATGACTTGGATAGAACATACAATTTTAAACAACTTTTCAATGTACTTCTGTTATCAAATTTGCTTCATTCTCTTGTTATCCTTTGCTAGCTCCAACTAGTGTAGGATATGTGCATATTCTTTTTCAACAAAAGATACCAAGAATAGAAAGCACAAAATAGAAGTGAGGCACACTGCATAGTATTTTTTTTTTTGAGGGGGGTTGTACATTTTGGGGGGGTTCTATTTCTCTCCTTCCCCTTTCCACTAATTCCTTTCCCACACACTTCCTTGCCACTAGTACTTGATGCAAAGAACAACTCACACTGTATTAAACAAAAATTAAATGAATGTATATGTTTTTATTTATATATGTGTGTGTTATATTTAAATTGTATGTACTGCTGTGCATTGCATGTATGCATATTCAATAAGAAATATATTCAAAAGAATATATCAAAACTATTTAAAAAAATAATAAAACACCTGTCGCATTTTACCTGTTCCTCTCTCTGCATTTCTTTAAAGGACATTATAGTGGAAAATTACATGCTCTAATTTCTTAGGATATATAGACAAAGCAGAAGAATCCACATTGTATAGAACTCTATCTACTCAATGAGTTACTCTACGGTACAGCATATACTGTATAATGATAAAATATAAAGTAATGCTTCCTAGGACGCTATGGGGAAAAGTGCATGATATAATCAAAATCTGAGTTCAATACGGAGCCATCAAGGTATAAAGTCAGTATAAATTAACATAATTAGAAACAAATGATTTAGAACAGATAGAGAGAAAGGCACTACCTAAAGCCGAGGAAAAGTACAAATTAATACAAATTAATACAAAATGAATTGGGGTCCTAGTAATCAGTATACGATTCTAAGAAAAAAAAATTACATGCGAATACAAATAAATATTTAATATACATAAAAGGTAGAATCACAAAAACATAATTTATGCTTACCTTATAAATGTATTTCTCTTGTGGTGTATCCAGTCCACGGATCATCCATTACTTGTGGGATATTCTCCTTCCCAACAGGAAGTTGCAAGAGGATCACCCACAGAAGAGCTGCTATATAGCTCCTCCCCTAACTGCCATATCCAGTCATTTGACCGAAACTAGCCGAGAAAGGAGAAACCATAGAGTGCAGTGGTGACTGTAGTTTAAAATTTAGACCTGCCTTAAAAGGACAGGGCGGGCCGTGGACTGGATACACCACAAGAGAAATAAATTTATCAGGTAAGCATAAATTATGTTTTCTCTTGTTAGGTGTATCCAGTCCACGGATCATCCATTACTTGTGGGATACCAATACCAAAGCTAAAGTACACGGATGAAGGGAGGGACAAGGCAGGTACTTAAACGGAAGGGACCACTGCCTGTAGAACCTTTCTCCCAAAAATAGCCTCCGAAGAAGCAAAAGTATCAAATTTGTAAAATTTTGAAAAGGTATGAAGCGAAGACCAAGTCGCCGCTTTGCAAATCTGTTCAACAGAAGCCTCATTTTTAAAGGCCCAGGTGGAAGCCACAGCTCTAGTAGAATGAGCTGTAATCCTTTCAGGGGGATGCTGTCCAGCAGTCTCATAGGCTAAGCGTATTACGCTCCGAAGCCAAAAAGAAAGAGAGGTTGCCGAAGCCTTTTGACCTCTCCTCTGTCCAGAGTAAACAACAAACAGGGAAGATGTTTGACGAAAATCTTTAGTCGCTTGTAAGTAAAACTTTAAAGCAGGGACTACGTCCAAATTATGTAAAAGACGTTCCTTCTTTGAAGAAGGATTAAGACACAATGATGGAACAACAATCTCTTGATTTATATTCTTGTTGGAAACTACCTTAGGTAAAAACCCAGGTTTTGTACGCAGAACTATTTTATCTGTATGGAGAATCAGATAAGGAGAATCACATTGTAAAGCTGATAACTCAGAGACTCTATGAGCCGAGGAAATAGCCATCAAAAACAGAACTTTCCAAGATAAAAGTTTGATATCAATGGAATGAAGGGGTTCAAACGGAACTCCTTGAAGAACCTTAAGAACCAAGTTTAAGCTCTATGGAGGAGCAACAGGTTTAAACACAGGCTTAATTCTAACCAAAGCCTGACAAAATGCCTGGACGCCTGGAACCTCTGCCAGACGCTTGTGCAAAAGGATAGACAGAGCAGAAATCTGTCCCTTTAAGAACTAGCTGATAATCGTTTATCCAAACCCTCTTGGAGAAAGGACAATATCCTAGGAATCCTAACCTTACTCCATGAGTAATTCTTGGATTCACACTAATGAAGATATTTGTGCCATATCTTATGGTAGATTTTCCTGGTTACAGGCTTTCGTGCCTGTATTAAGGTATCAATGACTGACAATCTCCAGGCAGTCAGTCTCAGAGAAATTAGATTTGGATGATTGAAAGGACCTTGTAGTAGAAGGTCTTGTCTCAGAGGCAGAGGCCAAGGTGGAAAGGATGACATGTCCACCAGGTCTGCATACCAGGTCCTGCGTGGCCACGCAGGCGCAATCAAGATCACTGATGCTCTCTCCTGTTTGATTTTGGCAATCAGTTGAGGGAGCAGAGGAAACGGTGGAAACACATAAGCCAGGTTGAAGAACCACGGTGCTGCTAGAGCATCTATCAGCGTCGCTTCTGGGTCCCTGGACCTGGATCCGTAACAAGGAAGCTTGGTGTTCTGGCGAGACGCCATGAGATCCAATTCTGGTGTGCCCCAATGATGAACCAATTGAGCAAACACCTCCGGATGGAGTTCCCACTCCCCCGGATGAAAAGTCTGACGACTTAGAAAATCCGCCTCCCAGTTCTCTACACCTGGGATATGGATCGCTGATAGATGGCAAGAGTGAGTCTCTGCCCAGCAAATTATCTTGGAGACTTCTAACATCGCTAGGGAGCTCCTGGTCCCCCTTGATGGTTGATGTAAGCCACAGTCGTGATGTTGTCCGACTGAAATCTGATGAACCTCAGGGTTGCTAACTAAGGCCAAGCTAGAAGAGCGTGAAATGAGAGAAAAAGACAGGCGCACAAGGCACGATTCAAGTGTAGGATTTTATTGTACTAGTAAAACACACGGTTAAAAACACTTACTAGATAAAGGTTAAAAGTCAGCATTGAGAGCATATGCTCATTAGGATTATCGCAGCTCCTGCAGCACCAGGGAGATAGTTGGTCCTTTTCCTCTCCGTTTACGAAAAGACTAAGTGGGCGACGGTGTTCCGGATCCTGTCACCCCAGTCTTGGTAACGCTAGTGCTGAACAGTATTCTTTAACTGCTTTCCTGATAAGTCTTTTTTGTTGTTCGGATGCCTGACGCGTTTCCCCCGACTCCGGTCGGGCTTTATCAAAGGCTGGATAAATTAAACTTGGCGCCTCTTTGTTTTAAAGGTATGTCCGCCAATCAGATGGGAGGTGTGCGCTTTCTAGCCAATCATTACTAGAAGGTGTGAGCGCATATGTAAACCCGGATTTAAGATTGTATATCCCTAAAATAGCATGCAGTAACAATATTTTTACACATAGTTTCATACAGCGAACACGTGAGGGAAAGACAAAAAACAAAATATGAGTACAAAGATACTTCTAAGAACAAATAAAAGCAGTGCAATACATAACGTTCTCTCTTATTGCAAACAAAGTATATGTAATTAATAGACAACAAATGTGCATTGTATGTTTCTAGTGAGACCCATATTAGAACGTTTTACCCTTATTTGTATGTTAATGGTTATAAAATAATAATTATAAGGATTTTGAACGTTTTATATTGTTGATAGACCTAAAATATAACCCTAATATAATTTTCTACGTTAAAACAGAACACTTATGAAAAACTTGTGAAATATTCTTTTTAGTGATAAAACTTTGCTATGTAATAGCCATACAGGATTCTGTCCATATTCACTTTAAGTTTATAAATTTAATTTATTTGGTTAGCTTTTATCAAAAAATGCGAAATTTACTAATTTGAATAAGTTAAATGAATGAATAATTGTTAACAAAAATTAGTAAAAAACGTTATTGTTAAAAAAAAAAAACGTTATTATTAAGAAATTCCTAATTAGTTTTTGTTTAAAAGCATAGTGTAGATGTGTTAAAGTTGATGTTGTAATAACAAGCTGCGCTATATATATATATTCTAGAAGATAACAATTATGTTGGGGAGAGTATCCTTGTGATCTTGATGATTAACAAAAGATGCCCTGAAAACAAGGTTCTTTAGGGGACATCATTTTGCCTTTAAAATGCAATATTTAAAATTCAATATTTTTGAAAAAATTTTAGTTGAGTTGATTGGTATATCTGAAACATTAAGATATGTTTTCGAAGGGATATCATGTGTTAGGAAAGGGGATATTATACACACTAAAATTTATAGCTGTTTAAAATTGGGATGTTAAGACTATAGATGAAGATGAGGATTGGAAATGACCTAGCTAAAACATGTGCAAGTATTATGGAAGTTCTGACCGCACAAAGGGAAATTATTGCATAATTTTATAAGAAGGCCGCCACATCTATATCAATGTTTAATCCTAAGGGCTGCAATGTTTTTAGCTTGTAGATCCACTTTGTTTCTAGTTTTCTTAGTTCAAGTAATCTATTTGGTTTTGTATATGGTACTTGATCAATTACTTGGATCTTTAAAGAACTTGGATTGCTCCCATGGCAGTCTAAAAAGTGTTTTGGGACACTATGGTTCTCCATTTTTTCTTTAATGTTGTACAGATGCTCATTTGTCCTACGCCTTATCTTTCTTTTCGTGCGACCCACATATAATAGGCCGCATCCACATTCTAATAGATATACAACGTATATTGAGTCACAGTTGCTTCTAAAGTCTATGCTATAGGTTTCTGTAGATAGGCTGTTATGGAATGTGGGCGATTTGTTTATGTGTTTGCACATGTTGCATCTGGTTTTTCCACACTTCATAGTACCTTTCCAATTCATTAGCCAGTTGTCTGTGTTTGGGTTAGTCTTATTTTTATGAATGGGTTTGATTCTACTGGGGGCTAATATGTTTTTTAAACTCCTTCCTTTCTTGTATGTGAAAATGGGTTTTTCTTCAAGCTGTGGACCCAAAAAGGGATCTGATTTTAAAATTGGCCAATGTCTAGTGATTATGTCTTCTAGTTTTTTAGAACCTTGATTATATGTAGTTATAAATCTTATGGGATTTTGATTTTTGGATTGAGATTTAATTAAGTTATTATGCAAATTGGTCCCTATTGCCATTGAAACATCAGTGAGATTCTTCTCTCGAAAGAAAGACTCTCTATCCATGGCAGCTGTATTTGCCTTTACTTTATTTAATGCCTCTGGATTGTATCCTTTATCCAAAAATTTCTTCTCTAAGATATCCGCTTCCATATTGTAATCTAAATTATGTGTGCAATTTCTCCTGATTCTTGAGAACTGACTTTTGGGAACATTATTTATCCAACTCTTTTTGTGTGCGCTTTTAGCTTGTATAAAGCTATTGCAATCAGTAGTCTTCCTATAGTTTTTTACAGCAATTTTCCCATGGGGATCTTTAAAAAGAATCAAATCCAAAAATTCTATTTTTTCTTTTGATATATTTTTAGTGAATTTTAAATTAAAATCATTACTGTTCAGATGGTCCATAAAATCATTTACTCGTTCTTCATTGCCCTTCCATAAAATAATAATGTCATCTATATATCTTGCATAGATTAAAATATTGCTTAAAAAAGGGTTATTTCCCCATACATAATTATTTTCAAAGGCATTTACATACAAATTCGCGTATGAAGGGGCAAAGGTGGTGCCCATTGCCGTTCCTCTTTTCTGTACATAAAATTTGTTTTCAAAAGTAAAATAATTTTTATTTAGAATAAATTTTATACTTTCTATTAGAAATTCAATTTGGTTAGAAGGAAAGGACCAATTTAATAATTCTAACTCCACTTTTTGGATGCCATTACAGTGTGGTATACACGTGTATAGCGATGAAACATCGCATGTTAACCAGATCATATCTTCCTCCCAGTTGATCCCTTCAAATTTAGTAATTACTTCGGTAGTGTCTTTTAAATAAGCTCTGGTAGATTTTACCAGGGGTTGCAAGAAAAAATCGACGTATTTTGAGAGCTTATCTGTGATGGACCCAATCCCGGAGATAATTGGTCTACCGGGCGGGTTTTTTTGGTCCTTATGTATTTTCGGAAGATGGTATATGATTGGTGTATTTGGTTGTGGAGTATATATATATTTATATTCATCATCATTTAATATCCCTTCCAATTTTGCTTTACTTAGTAATTTGTTTAGCTCTTTATTAAAATTTTCAGTTGGGTCTGTTGATAAAATTTGATAAGTATCTTCATCCTCTAATAATTTCATAGCCTCTTTTAGGTAATCTTCTCTCTTTTGAATTACTATCCCCCCGCCCTTGTCGGCCGGGCGGATAATAATTTCTCTGTTGTCACCTAATTTTTTCAGGGATTTCCTTTCCAAAATACTTAGGTTATCATTATGTTTATTAATAAATTTATTTTCATCTTTAAATTGTTCCTCTATTTCTTTGAATATTAATTTATTGAAAGCTGATATATACTCTCCTTGTGCTCCTACTGGATTAAACGTGGATTTTGCTTTAAAATTTGAATGCTGAATAATCGGTTCATTCTCATGGGTGGATAAATTTAATGTGTTTAAAAAATCATCATTAAAATCTTCATTAGGTAAAATTTGATCAATGTTTTCTAGATTTTTTAAAATGTTTAGAGTCCCTAGATCCCCTGCCTCCAAATATTCCTTGTTGGGTCTATCTCTATTTTCTGGATTTTTCAAAAAATATCTTTTTAAGGTTAATTTTCTGACGTACTTATGAATATCAACAAACATTTCAAATTTATTTGGTTTTGATTTTGGGGCAAAATTTAGTCCTTTTTGTAATAGAGATATATCATTATGATCTAAATCAATTTGGGCTAGGTTAAAAATATCTTTTTTGGCTTCCCCTATTCTTTCCTTATTTTTCCTGCTAGCCTGTATGAATTTTCCTGCTCTATTTCCTCGTCTTCTTTTTCTAAAGACCTTTTTCTTTGTTTTGTTCTGTCTTGTTGTAGTGGATTGTGATTTTTTGCCTGATCTGGGCCTAAAAAATGTTTTTCCTCATATATATTTTTAGGTTTGGCCCCATTTCTTTCCCAATTAAACGTAGTTGTACTTTTCTCATTATAAAAGGGTGAATCAGTTTTGCTATGATTCATCCCTTGTCTTACATCATTCCTTTCCCAATTTGATGTTGTCCTATAGCCATCTCTATGTGCAAGGGGGGCAAATCTATTGAAATTTGAACCTTGTCTATTGTAATTATTTGCTGTATTGGCATTGTCTCTATGACTATTTCTACGTCTCCATTGTAAGGGCTGATTATAGTGGTTATTATTATGATTATGATGGTAGTTATAAGATTCATTTGGGCTATCATAATTCCTATTCTGGTAATGGAAACTTTCCTCAGTATTCGATTGTCTGTAATGGCGTGGCTCAAATGGTACTTTCCTTTGTATGTATTCCCTATTGTAATTATTATTGTTATATTGGTTTCTATTGATATGTTCCCTAGGATGAAATGTTGTATTTTTATATTCGTCTCTTGGTGGGGCCAATGATATAGAGGACCTTGGTTTAGAATTGTTTGCAGTATTATCAATAAGGGTGGATATTGTATTTTGAACCTTGTTTTCTTTCTTATATGTGTATATTTGATTGTTTTTGAAATCTTCTAGATCTCTTCTAAGCTTTTTCTGTTTGTTATTTTGTAGCTCCCTATCTAATTGGCTCACTCTATACTGAATGCTTTTATTGCGAGTTATCCACTTTTCTATATTTTTAAATGGTTGAATTTGATTGACTACCTCCTCAATTTCTACTTTTAGTTTATTTAATCTTGATTCTCTATATTTAATTAAAATGTTAATATACTTGTTAGAACATTCAAAACTTGCTGTCTCCCACTCCGTGGTAAATTCAACTTCATCCAGGTCAAATGCTGGCTGTTTAAAAACTCTTAGACCCCTCGGTACTACTTTATGTTTTATATAATTTTCTAGGAGTATTAGGTCTTGCCAGTCTTTTGCATCTTGACATAATAATTTTTCTAATGTTTGGAATAATTCCTCTGGGTCTTTTTCTACGTGTATAACATCCTCCTCAGTCTCTAAAAGATCAATGGCTCTATTTCTATTTGCCCTATGAGGATTATTACCAAAATCTTTAAGTGTGACATTAGACAATTTTTCTGGTCTCATTTCTATTGATGTAGTGGCTAATGGTTCAGACATTTTAGCAGCAAAAAAAGGGGAAATACTTGATTTGAACAAAACACTGGTTGTGATTTTATGCGCTCATGTACTGAAACAAAAAAATTTTTTTAAATAGTTGTTGCCAACTTAATGTTATTTGTTATATGTTGTCGCCACTGTGATGGTGTATGAGTTGCTCATCCAAAAGTTAAAAGCTTTGAAAATATTTAAAAACTGTCTAGATACCAGTTAAAATACAATTAATAAAACAGAGTAAAAAATCAATAACAGATAATATGTTAAAAATACTCAAAAACCCCTTATTCCTAGAATGGATATAGGTTAAAGTGCCTATGATTAAAAAGCCTATGATTAAAAAAAGTCCACAGAAAAATATAATAATAGCAGCCAATAGATCTGGAATTTGATACTTTAGGATAGTGCTAAGTTTTGAGAAAATTGGTTTTTTACAGATCTATGTAACAGTACCTTAGGTGTTAATCACAGAAGATATTTGTAAGTTCCGTGAATAGTCCTGATTTTGTAGGAGATAATGTTCAAATGAACCGTAGAAAAGCAAAAAATTGTTTTGATTGTAGTGCCACTGTAGTGCCGCCTGGTCGCAGCCAGCAATCCCACTGGTCCCGGCTCAGAAATGATTACATGAAATGAGAGAAAAAGACAGGCGCACAAGGCACGATTCAAGTGTAGGATTTTATTGTACTAGTAAAACACACGGTTAAAAACACTTACTAGATAAAGGTTAAAAGTCAGCATTGAGAGCATATGCTCATTAGGATTATCGCAGCTCCTGCAGCACCAGGGAGATAGTTGGTCCTTTTCCTCTCCGTTTACGAAAAGACTAAGTGGGCGACGGTGTTCCGGATCCTGTCACCCCAGTCTTGGTAACGCTAGTGCTGAACAGTATTCTTTAACTGCTTTCCTGATAAGTCTTTTTTGTTGTTCGGATGCCTGACGCGTTTCCCCCGACTCCGGTCTGGCTTTATCAAAGGCTGGATAAATTAAACTTGGCGCCTCTTTGTTTTAAAGGTATGTCCGCCAATCAGATGGGAGGTGTGCGCTTTCTAGCCAATCATTACTAGAAGGTGTGAGCGCATATGTAAACCCGGATTTAAGATTGTATATCCCTAAAATAGCATGCAGTAACAATATTTTTACACATAGTTTCATACAGCGAACACGTGAGGGAAAGACAAAAAACAAAATATGAGTACAAAGATACTTCTAAGAACAAATAAAAGCAGTGCAATACATAACGTTCTCTCTTATTGCAAACAAAGTATATGTAATTAATAGACAACAAATGTGCATTGTATGTTTCTAGTGAGACCCATATTAGAACGTTTTACCCTTATTTGTATGTTAATGGTTATAAAATAATAATTATAAGGATTTTGAACGTTTTATATTGTTGATAGACCTAAAATATAACCCTAATATAATTTTCTACGTTAAAACAGAACACTTATGAAAAACTTGTGAAATATTCTTTTTAGTGATAAAACTTTGCTATGTAATAGCCATACAGGATTCTGTCCATATTCACTTTAAGTTTATAAATTTAATTTATTTGGTTAGCTTTTATCAAAAAATGCGAAATTTACTAATTTGAATAAGTTAAATGAATGAATAATTGTTAACAAAAATTAGTAAAAAACGTTATTGTTAAAAAAAAAAAAACGTTATTATTAAGAAATTCCTAATTAGTTTTTGTTTAAAAGCATAGTGTAGATGTGTTAAAGTTGATGTTGTAATAACAATAGGGAATACATACAAAGGAAAGTACCATTTGAGCCACGCCATTACAGACAATCGAATACTGAGGAAAGTTTCCATTACCAGAATAGGAATTATGATAGCCCAAATGAATCTTATAACTACCATCATAATCATAATAATAACCACTATAATCAGCCCTTACAATGGAGACGTAGAAATAGTCATAGAGACAATGCCAATACAGCAAATAATTACAATAGACAAGGTTCAAATTTCAATAGATTTGCCCCCCTTGCACATAGAGATGGCTATAGGACAACATCAAATTGGGAAAGGAATGATGTAAGACAAGGGATGAATCATAGCAAAACTGATTCACCCTTTTATAATGAGAAAAGTACAACTACGTTTAATTGGGAAAGAAATGGGGCCAAACCTAAAAATATATATGAGGAAAAACATTTTTTAGGCCCAGATCAGGCAAAAAATCACAATCCACTACAACAAGACAGAACAAAACAAAGAAAAAGGTCTTTAGAAAAAGAAGACGAGGAAATAGAGCAGGAAAATTCATACAGGCTAGCAGGAAAAATAAGGAAAGAATAGGGGAAGCCAAAAAAGATATTTTTAACCTAGCCCAAATTGATTTAGATCATAATGATATATCTCTATTACAAAAAGGACTAAATTTTGCCCCAAAATCAAAACCAAATAAATTTGAAATGTTTGTTGATATTCATAAGTACGTCAGAAAATTAACCTTAAAAAGATATTTTTTGAAAAATCCAGAAAATAGAGATAGACCCAACAAGGAATATTTGGAGGCAGGGGATCTAGGGACTCTAAACATTTTAAAAAATCTAGAAAACATTGATCAAATTTTACCTAATGAAGATTTTAATGATGATTTTTTAAACACATTAAATTTATCCACCCATGAGAATGAACCGATTATTCAGCATTCGAATTTTAAAGCAAAATCCACTTTTAATCCAGTAGGAGCACAAGGAGAGTATATATCAGCTTTCAATAAATTAATATTCAAAGAAATAGAGGAACAATTTAAAGATGAAAATAAATTTATTAATAAACACAATGATAACCTAAGTATTTTGGAAAGGAAATCCCTGAAAAAATTAGGTGACAACAGAGAAATTATTATCCGCCCGGCCGACAAGGGCGGGGGGATAGTAATTCAAAAGAGAGAAGATTACCTAAAAGAGGCTATGAAATTATTAGAGGATGAAGATACTTATCAAATTTTATCAACAGACCCAACTGAAAATTTTAATAAAGAGCTAAACAAATTACTAAGTAAAGCAAAATTGGAAGGGATATTAAATGATGATGAATATAAATATATATATACTCCACAACCAAATACACCAATCATATACCATCTTCCGAAAATACATAAGGACCAAAAAAACCCGCCCGGTAGACCAATTATCTCCGGGATTGGGTCCATCACAGATAAGCTCTCAAAATACGTCGATTTTTTCTTGCAACCCCTGGTAAAATCTACCAGAGCTTATTTAAAAGACACTACCGAAGTAATTACTAAATTTGAAGGGATCAACTGGGAGGAAGATATGATCTGGTTAACATGCGATGTTTCATCGCTATACACGTGTATACCACACTGTAATGGCATCCAAAAAGTGGAGTTAGAATTATTAAATTGGTCCTTTCCTTCTAACCAAATTGAATTTCTAATAGAAAGTATAAAATTTATTCTAAATAAAAATTATTTTACTTTTGAAAACAAATTTTATGTACAGAAAAGAGGAACGGCAATGGGCACCACCTTTGCCCCTTCATACGCGAATTTGTATGTAAATGCCTTTGAAAATAATTATGTATGGGGAAATAACCCTTTTTTAAGCAATATTTTAATCTATGCAAGATATATAGATGACATTATTATTATTTTATGGAAGGGCAATGAAGAACGAGTAAATGATTTTATGGACCATCTGAACAGTAATGATTTTAATTTAAAATTCACTAAAAATATATCAAAAGAAAAAATAGAATTTTTGGATTTGATTCTTTTTAAAGATCCCCATGGGAAAATTGCTGTAAAAAACTATAGGAAGACTACTGATTGCAATAGCTTTATACAAGCTAAAAGCGCACACAAAAAGAGTTGGATAAATAATGTTCCCAAAAGTCAGTTCTCAAGAATCAGGAGAAATTGCACACATAATTTAGATTACAATATGGAAGCGGATATCTTAGAGAAGAAATTTTTGGATAAAGGATACAATCCAGAGGCATTAAATAAAGTAAAGGCAAATACAGCTGCCATGGATAGAGAGTCTTTCTTTCGAGAGAAGAATCTCACTGATGTTTCAATGGCAATAGGGACCAATTTGCATAATAACTTAATTAAATCTCAATCCAAAAATCAAAATCCCATAAGATTTATAACTACATATAATCAAGGTTCTAAAAAACTAGAAGACATAATCACTAGACATTGGCCAATTTTAAAATCAGATCCCTTTTTGGGTCCACAGCTTGAAGAAAAACCCATTTTCACATACAAGAAAGGAAGGAGTTTAAAAAACATATTAGCCCCCAGTAGAATCAAACCCATTCATAAAAATAAGACTAACCCAAACACAGACAACTGGCTAATGAATTGGAAAGGTACTATGAAGTGTGGAAAAACCAGATGCAACATGTGCAAACACATAAACAAATCGCCCACATTCCATAACAGCCTATCTACAGAAACCTATAGCATAGACTTTAGAAGCAACTGTGACTCAATATACGTTGTATATCTATTAGAATGTGGATGCGGCCTATTATATGTGGGTCGCACGAAAAGAAAGATAAGGCGTAGGACAAATGAGCATCTGTACAAAATTAAAGAAAAAATGGAGAACCATAGTGTCCCAAAACACTTTTTAGACTGCCATGGGAGCAATCCAAGTTCTTTAAAGATCCAAGTAATTGATCAAGTACCATATACAAAACCAAATAGATTACTTGAACTAAGAAAACTAGAAACAAAGTGGATCTACAAGCTAAAAACATTGCAGCCCTTAGGATTAAACATTGATATAGATGTGGCGGCCTTCTTATAAAATTATGCAATAATTTCCCTTTGTGCGGTCAGAACTTCCATAATACTTGCACATGTTTTAGCTAGGTCATTTCCAATCCTCATCTTCATCTATAGTCTTAACATCCCAATTTTAAACAGCTATAAATTTTAGTGTGTATAATATCCCCTTTCCTAACACATGATATCCCTTCGAAAACATATCTTAATGTTTCAGATATACCAATCAACTCAACTAAAATTTTTTCAAAAATATTGAATTTTAAATATTGCATTTTAAAGGCAAAATGATGTCCCCTAAAGAACCTTGTTTTCAGGGCATCTTTTGTTAATCATCAAGATCACAAGGATACTCTCCCCAACATAATTGTTATCTTCTAGAATATATATATATAGCGCAGCTTGTTATTACAACATCAACTTTAACACATCTACACTATGCTTTTAAACAAAAACTAATTAGGAATTTCTTAATAATAACGTTTTTTTTTTTTTTAACAATAACGTTTTTTACTAATTTTTGTTAACAATTATTCATTCATTTAACTTATTCAAATTAGTAAATTTCGCATTTTTTGATAAAAGCTAACCAAATAAATTAAATTTATAAACTTAAAGTGAATATGGACAGAATCCTGTATGGCTATTACATAGCAAAGTTTTATCACTAAAAAGAATATTTCACAAGTTTTTCATAAGTGTTCTGTTTTAACGTAGAAAATTATATTAGGGTTATATTTTAGGTCTATCAACAATATAAAACGTTCAAAATCCTTATAATTATTATTTTATAACCATTAACATACAAATAAGGGTAAAACGTTCTAATATGGGTCTCACTAGAAACATACAATGCACATTTGTTGTCTATTAATTACATATACTTTGTTTGCAATAAGAGAGAACGTTATGTACTGCACTGCTTTTATTTGTTCTTAGAAGTATCTTTGTACTCATATTTTGTTTTTTGTCTTTCCCTCACGTGTTCGCTGTATGAAACTATGTGTAAAAATATTGTTACTGCATGCTATTTTAGGGATATACAATCTTAAATCCGGGTTTACATATGCGCTCACACCTTCTAGTAATGATTGGCTAGAAAGCGCACACCTCCCATCTGATTGGCGGACATACCTTTAAAACAAAGAGGCGCCAAGTTTAATTTATCCAGCCTTTGATAAAGCCCGACCGGAGTCGGGGGAAACGCGTCAGGCATCCGAACAACAAAAAAGACTTATCAGGAAAGCAGTTAAAGAATACTGTTCAGCACTAGCGTTACCAAGACTGGGGTGACAGGATCCGGAACACCGTCGCCCACTTAGTCTTTTCGTAAACGGAGAGGAAAAGGACCAACTATCTCCCTGGTGCTGCAGGAGCTGCGATAATCCTAATGAGCATATGCTCTCAATGCTGACTTTTAACCTTTATCTAGTAAGTGTTTTTAACCGTGTGTTTTACTAGTACAATAAAATCCTACACTTGAATCGTGCCTTGTGCGCCTGTCTTTTTCTCTCATTTCATGTAATCATTTCTGAGCCGGGACCAGTGGGATTGCTGGCTGCGACCAGGCGGCACTACAGTGGCACTACAATCAAAACAATTTTTTGCTTTTCTACGGTTCATTTGAACATTATCTCCTACAAAATCAGGACTATTCACGGAACTTACAAATATCTTCTGTGATTAACACCTAAGGTACTGTTACATAGATCTGTAAAAAAACAATTTTCTCAAAACTTAGCACTATCCTAAAGTATCAAATTCCAGATCTATTGGCTGCTATTATTATATTTTTCTGTGGACTTTTTTTAATCATAGGCTTTTTAATCATAGGCACTTTAACCTATATCCATTCTAGGAATAAGGGGTTTTTGAGTATTTTTAACATATTATCTGTTATTGATTTTTTACTCTGTTTTATTAATTGTATTTTAACTGGTATCTAGACAGTTTTTAAATATTTTCAAAGCTTTTAACTTTTGGATGAGCAACTCATACACCATCACAGTGGCGACAACATATAACAAATAACATTAAGTTGGCAACAACTATTTAAAAAAATTTTTTTGTTTCAGTACATGAGCGCATAAAATCACAACCAGTGTTTTGTTCAAATCAAGCTAGAAGAGCAATGAATATTGCTCTTAACTCCAGAATATTTATTGGGAGGAGTTTCTCCTCCTGAGTCCACGATCCCTGAGCCTTCAGGGAATTCCAGACTGCACCCCAACCTAGAAGGCTGGCATCTGTTGTTACAATTGTCCAATCTGGCCTGCGAAAGGTCATACCTTTGGACAGATGGACCAGAGATAGCCACCAGAGAAGAGAATCTCTGGTCTCTTGATCCAGATTTAGCAGAGGGGACAAATCTGTGTTATCCCCATTCCACTGACTGAGCATGCATAATTGCAGTGGTCTGAGATGTAGGCGCGCAAATGGCACTATGTCCATCGCCGCTACCATTAAGCCGATCACTTCCATGCACTGAGCCACCGAAGGGCGCGGAATATAGTGAAGAACACGGCAGGAATTTAGAAGCTTTGATAACCTGGACTCCGTCAGGTAAATTTTCATTTCTACAGAATCTATCAGAGTTCCTAGGAAGGAAACCCTTGTGAGGGGTGATAGAGAACTCTTTCCCTCGTTCACTTTCCACCCATGCGACCTCAGAAATGCCAACACTATGTCCGTATGAGATTTGGCAATTTGGAAGTTTGACGCCTGTATCAGGATGTTGTCTAGATAAGGGGCCACTGCTATGCCCCGTGGTCTTAGGACCGCCAGAAGAGACCCCAGAACCTTTGTAAAAATTATTGGGGCTGTAGCTAACCCGAAGGAAGAGCCACAAACTGGTAATGCCTGTCTAGAAAGGCAAACCTTAGGAACCGATGATGATCTTTGTGAATCGGTATGTGAAGGTAAGCATCCTTCAAATCCACTGTGGTCATGTACTGACCCTCCTGGATCATAGGTAGGATTGTCCGAATAGTTTCCATTTTGAACGATGGAACTCTGAGGAATTTGTTTAAGATCTTTAGATCCAAAATTGGTCTGAAGGTTCCCTCTTTTTTGGGAACCACAAACAGATTTGAATAAAATCCCTGTCCTTGTTCCATCTGTGGAACTGGATGGATCACTCCCATTATTAGGAGGTCTTGCACACAGCGTAAGAATGCCTCTTTCTTTATCTGGTTTACAGATAATCTCGAAAGGTGAAATCTTCCTTGTGGGGGGGGGAAGCTTTGAAGTCCAGAAGATATCCCTGAGATATGATCTCCAACGCCCAGGGATCCTGAACATCTCTTGCCCATGCCTGGCCGAAGAGACAAAGTCTACCCCTTACTAGATCCGTTGCCGGATAGGGGGCCATTCCTTCATGCTGTCTTAGAGGCAGCAGCAGGCTTTCTGGCCTGCTTGCCTTTGCTCCAGGCCTGGTTAGATTTCCAGGCCGGCTTGGATTGCGCAAAAGTTCCCTCTTGTTTTGTAGCAGAGGAAGTTGATGCTGCACCTGCCTTGAAGTTTCGAAAGGCACGAAAATTAGACTGTTTGGCCCTTGATTTGGCCCTGTCCTGAGGAAGGGTATGACCCTTACCTCCAGTAATGTCAGCAATAATTTCCTTCAAACCAGGCCCGAATAGGGTCTGCCCCTTGAAGGGAATGTTAAGTAATTTAGACTTTGAAGTCACATCAGCTGACCAAGATTTAAGCCATAGCGCCCTACGCGCCTGGATGGCGAATCCAGAATTCCTAGCCGTTAGTTTAGTCAAATGAACAATGGCATCAGAAACAAAAGAATTAGCTAGCTTAAGTGTTCTAAGCTTGTCAAGTATTTCAGTCAATGGAGTAGCTGTCTGAAAGGCCTCTTCCAGAGACTCAAACCAGAACGCCGCAGCAGCAGTGACAGGCGCAATGCATGCAAGGGGCTGCAGGATAAAACCTTGTTGAATAAACATTTTCTTAAGGTAACCTTCTAATTTTTTATCCATTGGATCTGAAAAAGCACAACTGTCCTCGACAGGGATAGTGGTAAGCTTTGCTAAAGTAGAAACTGCTCCCTCCACCTTAGGGACCGTCTGCCATAAGTCCCGTGTGGTGGCGTCTATTGGAAACATTTTTATAAAAATAGGAGGGGGAAAACGGCACACCGGGTCTGTCCCACTCCTTAGTAATAATTTCTGTAAACCTTTTAGGTATTGGAAAAACATCAGTACACACCGGCACCGCATAGTATTTATCCAGTCTACACAATTTCTCTGGCACTGCAATTGTGTCACAGTCATTCAGAGCAGCTAAAACCTCTCCAAGCAACACCCGGAGGTTCTCAAGCTTAACTTTAAAAGTAGACATATCTCAATCAGGTTTCCCCGAGTCAGAGACGTCACCCACAGAATGAAGCTCTTCCTCAGCTTCTGCATATTGTGACGCAGTGTCAGACATGGGCCTTAAAACATCTGCGTGCTCTGTATTATGTCTAACCCCAGAGCTATCGCGCTTTCCTCTGAATTCAGGCAGTCTGGCTAATACTGCTGACAGGGTATTATCCATGATTGCCGCCATGTCCTGCAAAGTAATCGCTATGGGCGTCTTTGATGTACTTGGCGCCATTTTAGCGTGAGTCCCTTGAGCGTGAGTCAAAGGGTCCGACACATTGGGAGAGTTAGTTGGCATAACTTCCCCCTCGTCAGAATCCTCTGGTGATAATTCTTTTAAAGATAACAGCTGATCTTTATTGTTTAAAGTGAAATCAATACATTTAGTACACATTCTCCTATGGGGTTCCACCATGGCTTTTAAACATAATGAACAAGGAGTTTCCTCCATGTCAGACATGTTTATACAGACTAGCAATGAGACTAGCAAGCTTGGAAAACACTTTAAATCAAGTTAACAAGCAATATAAAAAAAAACGTTCCTTTACCTTTAAGAGAAAAAATTTTGCCAAAATTTGAAATAACAGTGAAAAAAGGCAGTTAAACTAACAAAATTTTTACAGTGTATGGAACAAGTTAGCAGAGCATTGCACCCACTTGCAAATGGATGATTAACCCCTTAATACAAAAAACAGATTAACAAAACGAAAAATATGTTTTTTAAACAGTCATAACAACTGAGCTCCTACTTTTGAAGCCTTTTGAGCCCTTCAGAGATGTTCTATAGCATGCAGGGGACTGCTGAGGGAAGCTGAATGCCACAGTTTGTAATTTTAACTGCACCAACTGTAACTTTTATACTATAACAGTGGAAAGCCTCAGGAAACTGTTTCTAGGCAAAAATAAAGCCAGCCATGTGAAAAAAACTAGGCCCCAATAAGTTTTATCACCAAAGCATATATAAAAATGATTAAACATGCCAGCAAACGTTTTATATTGCACATTAATCAGAGTATATACCTCTGATAGCAAGCCTGATACTAGTCACTATTAAATCACTGTATTTAGGCTTTAACTTACATTAATCCGGTATCAGCAGCATTTTCTAGCAAATTCCATCCCTAGAAAAACTTACCTGCACATACCTTATTGCAGGATACCCTGCACGCCATTCTCCCTCTGAAGTTACCTCACTCCTCAGACATATGTGAGAACGGCAGTGGATCTTAGTTACTTCTGCTAAGATCATAGAAAAACGCAGGCAGATTCTTCTTCTAAATGCTGCCTGAGATAAAAACAGTACACTCTGGTACCATTTAAAAACAATAAAATTTTGATTGAAGAAAAAACTAACTATATTTTACCACTTTCCTCTAACTACCTCCAGCTATGTTGAGAGCTTGCAAGAGAATGACTGGATATGGCAGTTAGGGGAGGAGCTATATAGCAGCTCTGCTGTGGGTGATCCTCTTGCAACTTCCTGTTGGGAAGGAGAATATCCCACAAGTAATGGATGATCCGTGGACTGGATACACCTAACAAGAGAAATAACAATTATATGTAATATGACAAAACTTAAAAATCAATATATAAAAATGAATATATAAAAAATTGTTGTGGCCACAACTTGAGCAATCATGCGAAGGTCAGATGACCCAGCTAACAGCTAAGGCAGTGAAGACGATGTAACTATCCCGCCACTACATCAGCTCTGAACGAGGAGGAGACAAACAGCCAGGTGAGTGGTGAGTCTGCCATAACGCTGCAACTGCTACACAAATAATCGATGCCAAGTCAGATGTCCGGTAAAACTTTAACACTGACCGCCGGTCAGTAATTTCACCCCAAATAACTAAGTCTGCACCACTGGAGGGATATAATATACACCAGTGAATTACCTGTGGACATTACTAGCTGACAGTTATATTTATTTGTTACATATTGCCAGTTATTTGTTATCTAACATCCAGACGATACTATGTTATATTTTGTTATTTAACATCTAGATAATACTTACCATTTTAGAATGAGTGTTTTTACAAAATTGATTGCCTAATCTTTGAGTAAAACAGTCGTTAATGTTCTGTAGCTCTATAGGTGTTTTGAAGTGTTAACAAACATATATTTAGATCACATGATTGTTCAAGTTGTAGCCACAACACTTTTTTATATATTGATTTTTATATATTGATTTTAAATTTTTGTCATATTACATATAATTGTTATTTTGTGTAGAGAGATCATGGTAGACTCTGAGTAGGCGAAGAGGAACAAACTAAGTCCGGATTTTTTGTTTTCTATAGAAACAAATGTTACCATAGTGAATCCCCACAGATTGCTGAATCTTTTCACCCTGTGAACGTAAGATATTTTTATTCCGAAATTTACACAACGATTTCATGTGTTCATACCATTATCGTAGGTATACATAGCTTGACTCTATTGTAGTCATGCTTGTAGTGGATTTAATTCACCGGTGGTGTCACCGTGGGTGTGCTGTCACTGTCAAATTGCAAAATTTAGTTGCATCATTGATGGGCATATCTGCCGTCAAGAATCCCTGGTGTAGTCAGACACATTGTAGACTTGACTGACAGGGGACATCATATTTGGCATATTATTGGTATCCTAGGAATAAATGCTCTCCCATCAATTAAACTAGGGACTCTGATGGCTAGCTTTACTAACATTGGCAGTATTAGGCTCCAACAGGCAAATAGTATACAGTGCACTCCTCGTCTTCGTTCCTAAAGTCCCATGGTCATAAAATCTTTCCTCTATTACTCTAACACATGCTGAAGTGACGGTCCTGAATTATGGATTGGGCTTTGTATCAAGCAAATATTTTTAATTATTTGAAACTCTGATTGACATAAATATGATGATTAGAAATCTCACTTTGAGGAAACACTTCAAATATTCAAACAGAAAATGACTCATTCATCTGATGGCCATTCTAACTCTGTGCCTGATGATTATATATATTTGTTCTCAGACCAAATAGAAAGGGAACAACGTATAGGCTTATTAGATGAACAATTGATTGAGGAGGATAACCAGCTAAATGTTCAGACTGGCTTTAGACCTAAGTCAATATTTCCCCCATTCAATCTAGGGAATCAATTCTAGAAAAGTTCTATTCTAGAATTGAGAGAGACCTGATAGAACTCAAACATAGTATACCATACACAAAATCCAATTTTACCAATTTAGAATGGAAAGCACTAGAGGGCCTAAAATCTATCGAGGACATTATTTTGAAACAATCTGACAAGGGAGGTAGTATAGTTGTAAGGAACTATCAAGATTATCAAAAAGAGGCAAAAAGACAACACAGTGATACACAATCATATCAAGTGTTGTTCTCTCTGACCGTCACCCTACCAATCTCTTTAAACAGCAATTGAGGAATATTTTAGACAAAGGTTATGAGCTGGCTTTCATTGACAAAGACACATTTGATTTTTTAAAATATTTTTTACTGCTGTCTTTTAAAGACCAGCATGAAGCGGTTATTTCTGCCTGAAGAAACAGCTAGTAATATAGCTGAGAAACGCATAGCATATTAATAGGGGAATAATCTTTATCCAACGAGTGTACTATATTTGGCTGTGTTTTTACCATAAAGTGTTTTATCTTGGTTTTAATAAATTAGGTACATAACAACCACTAGTACTACTCCACTTATTGGATACAGCAGTTGGAAATACAGGTGACACAAGACCAACTATTCTGGAATTCCTAAATAACCCGGTTCCAGTGAGCTGGCACACTGAAAGATACCAGCATTCCTCTAATAGCACACTAGGGTGCTATCTGCAAATATGAGCACCCTGTTGATTTTGAGTAATCTTTTGGTGTATCGCTTTGACACACACATGCAGCACCTCTCTGTCTGATATTTCTAGGATTGGATCGATAAGAACCAAAGAAGTTGTGCGACCTAAATGTGATCATTTTGCAGACCCTGTAATTCTACTTGTTAATTATTTTACCCTTACCTAATTTGTGTACTGCATATTAATAGATTTATATTGTCTATTTCTCAATGATATGTATATATCCTCTGTGCTATTTTTGCAACTCTAGTTATAGCTCCCGTTGCAGTTGTGTTTGTTATAGTTTTACAACCCTGTGTGACTCCTGAGTGATATTTAACCTATGTGTTTAAACCCAGAAATGCTTTTTCACAATTTAGAGCAATGTATCAATGTTGTTTTATTGCAGTCTTTCTCAATGGCTGATTAGAACTTGCTTCTATGAGGGTATGCAAACAAGTATGCAAAAAGACCATGACCAATGGATATCCCATACATCAACCCTATTCACGTGTTTAACCAGTTGTAAAACAAAATATGTTGGTGACTTAAAAATATTATATTTACAATTAAACTATTTTAAACCATAGCTTTTCTAAAGGATTTTAATTATATACAAATCTAAGCCAAAAATGTTTCCATGGCTAAATCTAAAAGTGTTGAATAGGAACCTTTAAGTTTGTATAATCTGTGTAAAGCTTACATTTTACTTATATAAATAACCTTGAGTTTCTCATTTGAATAGAGAGTCATCAAGCAAAATTCAAGGCTACAGTCAATATAAAACATAACACTGAAATGGTTGGATGGTATGAACTGCTTTAAAAGTTAATTAACTGACTCTGATATACTAGAATTTCTTCCATGTGTCTATAATTGTAGGGCCAATTTGTTTCCAGTCATTTCAAGCACTGTAATTATACTGCATCATTATAGCTGCTTAGTATTTATATAAAATGCTGGCAGTGGACCAGGAATTATAAATGTCTCAAATGACTATTACAAATGAAGGTGTGTAGATAGTCATAATATTTTGTTATATGAGTCAAAAATGTCTTGTTATAAATACAGAGAAATACAAGATACAGATCAACTAAATTATTTACTATAAGAAAATAGGCAAAAGGTACAATTTTTGTACGCTTTATTTTAGCTTTTCTGAATGCTCTAATATTTGCATATACAGTAATTACGATCATCCATAGGTAATTTTGTATAAGATAAAAAATTTTATTGAGTGATAAAAATAGCAAAAACCTATTAAATAACAATTCACAGTCTATGGAGAAGTAAAAACAAACAAAATAAATGGTAGAGGATGATGATAATAATAATAATAATAATAATAATAATAATACAAGTAATAACAATAATAAATGTTGCCTTATGTGTTTGAATTCAGATATTTTCTCACATTATTAATTATATCAATAAATTAAAGGGACAGTCAACACCAGAATTTTTGTTGTTTTAAAAGATAGATAATCCAATTACCAATTCCCCAGTTTTGCATAACCAACACAGTTATAATTATACACGTTTTACCTTTGTAATTACCTTGTATCTAAGCCGTAGCAGACTGCCCCCTTATTTCCGTTCTTTTGACAGACTTGCATTTTAGCCAATCAGAGCTGTCTCCATGGTAAATTCACGTGCATGAGCTCAATGTTATCTATATGAAACACGTGAACTAATGCCCTCTAGTGGTGAAAAACTATCAAAATGCATTTAGATTAGAGGCGGCCTTCAAGGTCTAAGACATTAGCATATGAAGCTCCTAGGTTTAGCTTTCAACTAAGAATACCAAGAGAACACAGCAAAATTGGTGATAAAAGTAAAATGGATAGTTGTTTAAAATTACATGCCCTATTTGAAACATGAAAGTTTTTTGGACTTGACTGTCCCTTTAACAATTTTTTCAGTATGTGTAATAGCTACTTAACCTATCCACGACACTATAGGTGGAGGATTACAGTCATCTGAATCGGATCGGATCGGGATGATTGACAGCCCCCTCTTGCGTGCAATTGGCTGTGTCAAGCAGGGGGCAGCATTGCACAATCAATGGATTGTGCAATGTTAATTGCTGGCTATGTACTGCTGCCCACTCACCACGAGGTTGGGCGGATGAAGTTCATTACAGGGAACCTAGTCCACCCACTGAATGATAAATTAAGCTCTGTGGCCTAGATTTGGAGTTTTGTCGGTAACGACCCGAAAAACTAACGCCGGCTTTTTTCTGGCCGCACCATAAAAATAACTCTGGTATCGAGAGTCCACATAAAGGCTGCGTTAGGCTCCAAAAAAGGAGCGTAGAGCATTTTTAACGCAGCTTCAACTCCAGACCAGAGTTGCTTACGGACGCGGCCAGCCTCAAAAACGTGCTCGTGCACGATTCTCCCATAGGAAACAATGGGGCTGTTTGAGCTGAAAAAAACCAAACACCTGCAAAAAAGCCGCGTTCAGCTCCTAACGCAGCCCTATGGTTTGCTATGCGGTAACCCTTCCTACGTCTGCACTTAACACTCTAACATGTACCCTGAGTCTAAACACCCCTAACCTTACACTTATTAACCCCTAATCTGCCGCCCCCGCTATCGCTGACCCCTGCATATTATTATTAACCCCTAATCTTCCGCTCCGTAAACCGCCGCTACTTACATTATCCCTATGTACCCCTAATCTGCTGCCCCTAACACCGCCGACCCCTATATTATATTTATTAACCCCTAATCTGCCCCCCACAACGTCGCCTCCACCTGCCTACACTTATTAACCCCTAATCTGCCGACCGGACCTGAGCGCTACTATAATAAAGTTATTAACCCCTAATCCGCCTCACTAACCCTATAATAAATAGTATTAACCCCTAATCTGCCCTCCCTAACATCGCCGACACCTAACTTCAATTATTAACCCCTAATCTGCCGACCGAATCTCGCCGCTATTCTAATAAATGTATTAACCCCTAAAGCTAAGTCTAACCCTAATACTAACACCCCCCTAAGTTAAATATAATTTAAATCTAACGAAATTAATTAACTCTTATTAAATAAATTATTCCAATTTAAAGCTAAATACTTACCTGTAAAATAAATCCTAATATAGCTACAATATAAATTATAATTATATTATAGCTATTTTAGGATTTATATTTATTTTACAGGTAACTTTGTATTTATTTTAACCAGGTACAATAGCTATTAAATAGTTAAGAACTATTTAATAGCTAAAATAGTTAAAATAATTACAAATTTACCTGTAAAAGAAATCCTAACCTAAGTTACAAATAAACCTAACACTAGACTATCAATAAATTAATTAAATAAACTACCTACAATTACCTACAATTAACCTAACACTACACTATCAATAAATTAATTAAATACAATTGCTGCAAAGAAATACAATTAAATAAACTAGCTAAAGTACAAAAAATAAAAAAGAACTAAGTTACAAAAAATAAAAAATTATTTACAAACATAAGAAAAATATTACAACAATTTTAAACTAATTACACCTACTCTAAGCCCCCTAATAAAATAACAAAGCCCCCCAAAATAAAAAAATGCCCTACCCTATTCTAAATTACTAAAGTTCAAAGCTCTTTTACCTTACCAGCCCTGAACAGGGCCCTTTGCGGGGCATGCCCCAAGAAATTCAGCTCTTTTGCCTGTAAAAAAAAACATACAATACCCCCCCCCAACATTACAACCCACCACCCACATACCCCTAATCTAACCCAAACCCCCCTAAATAAACCTAACACTAAGCCCCTGAAAATCATCCTACCTTGTCTTCACCATACCAGGTTCACCGATCGGTCCAGAAGAGCTCCTCCGATGTCCTGATCCAAGCCCAAGCGGGGGGCTGAAGAGGTCCATGATCCGGCTGAAGTCTTCATCCAAGCCGGCCAGAAGAGGTCTTCCATCCGATTGAAGTCTTCATCCAAGCGGCATCCATCCGGAGCGAAGCGGCAGCATCCTGAAGACCTCCACCGCGGAACATCCATCCTGGCCGACGACTGAACGACGAATGACGGTTCCTTTAAATGACGTCATCCAAGATGGCGTCCCTCGAATTCCGATTGGCTGATAGGATTCTATCAGCCAATCGGAATTAAGGTAGGAATATTCTGATTGGCTGATGGAATCAGCCAATCAGAATCAAGTTCAATCCGATTGGCTGATCCAATCAGCCAATCAGATTGAGCTTGCATTCTATTGGCTGATCGGAACAGCCAATAGAATGCGAGCTCAATCTGATTGGCTGATCAGCAGTGTCACCAATATCAGCATTTTTATCAAAGAAAACTTTTAGTTTAATAGATCTAAAAAATCTATGTAACTCCTGCTTAATTTGAAACAAATTGCCTTTATTTACTGGGCAGTATGATAAACCTTTATTCAAAAAAAGAAATTCTCTGCCAGAGAAATCTATCCCTGAGATGTTATGTACAATACCATCATTTATAATAACTTTTTCTTTAAGTGACACATCAGAGATTTTCTCAATAGATCGTCCATCATGAACATACATGTCCATAATTTTCAATTTATCAACCGTATCATAATGAGTGTTCATGTGTATTTCCTGAGTGTCCCCATTACAAATTATTTCTTTCGTTTTCACTTGCTGCATTCTGGAGTCATACGACTCACTCACCACAACTTGAGCAGTTCTTATTGCCTCTGTCGACCCCTTCCACGGCTGTTCCAGCGAGTCTGTTTGGCCTTTTTCACGCTCTGTATTGGGGGCAGATTGCTTGCGATGCTTCCTACCGCCCCTCCGGCGTCGCCATCTGACTCTTCCGTTAAAAAACATACCGATGTTTCTGACTCACTCTGGGTGTCATCCGGTGTGCGCCGCTTGTCGCGCCTTTGTCGTGGGAATCGGATCCTTGGGACTCCACCCATTTCCATCCGCTGTGCCCACCTGTAGACATTGCCTTGTAAGTAATCCTGCTCATCGCGCAAGAATTTTGTGCATTTCTTCTCCTCTAATGATCTTTTGTAATCACTCACGGACTTAGAAATTTTCTCCACCAGGGTTTTATATTCCTCCAGTGGTATACAAAGTACAATAACTGGCCAAAAACGAAAGGGGTGTTACCCATGTCTATCTTGCATTAATTGCAACTCCATGATTAAAGGGGAGACTTTTTGTCACTCCTACACGGGTAAGAAATATTCCATAAATGAATATTTGACTTGTAGGTCAGAGTATATTATTTATGCAATTAAATGTCCGTGCTCCTTGATGTACATTGGTCAATCGACCAGGGAGGCACGAGAGAGAATCTCTGAGCACAAGTCGAATATCCGTTGTGGAAAAAAGGATGCTCCAGTGGCTGGACATTTTTTAGAGCAGGCCACAGAATAAGTCAATTACGCTTCCAAATTATTGAAAGGGTTCATACACCTAGAAGAGGGGGCAATAAAGAAAATATTCTAACCAGGAGGGAAACATACTGGATTAATGAATTATGTACCCTGTGGCCGAAAGGCTTAAATAGGGAATGCAATTGGACTGCCTTTTGGTAACTTAATGAAATAGAATGGAAAATCTTTTTATAATGTTGTACTGTTTAAATCATGTATTGATAAATGTGTAAATATATGTAGATATTAATATGAGATTTGATGTCTCTGGAAATCTGCAAATGAATGTCCCAGTTGAATATCTAATATTGACTAGATATGTTGGTGTTTCTGTCTCTTGATGGATTATGAGTTAAAATATTACAAAATTGAGTTAAGTGATAAAAATAATTTATCCATCTAGAGCTAGACGCACCAGACACATATATATGTTTTTAAATTTGAAATATTTTGATTATTGGAAACAATGATTAATTTAATTATGATAAATTTATGATGCATTTTTAAACTTGTATTTATATAGAAATTTATGTCATTTGTATATTGATGAAATGTTTAAAACATTTATTATTCTTAGATATATGAATTTTCACTTATGATATGAAATCTATATGTTTTCTAGATAACATGATCATTCACTAGGTGGCAGTATCACAGGCCATCAAAATGCACTTTAAAACACATCTTTGTATATGTTATATTATTGCTCGCCATTAGAGGGCAACATTGTATCACTTTTAATCACAATATTTGGCGCCAATATGGCTATTTAAATGTTTGTTCACTAATCTATTGTCAAGCTTGAGAAAGGGCCAAGTTTGGGCCTGAAACGTTGCTTATCGATCCCTGTTTTGCACAAATAAAAGTCATTTTTGCACCAGCTGGAACAATTTGATTTCTTTGTATCGATGCTGGGTTTGGTGAACCTGTTCCTGGCTGTGCAGTGAGTGCGGTGCTTCACGATACATTGTTGCAGTATTAACTTTAACCACTTTGATGAAGACTTCAACAGGATGATGGACCTCTTCAGCCCCCGCTTGGATGAAGACATTGCCCGGATAGGAGGAAGACTTCGGACTCTCTTCTGGACGGATCGGTGATACCCGGCGTGGTGAAGATAAGGTAGGAAGATCTTCAGGTGCTTAGTGTTTTATTTAAGGGGTGTTTTGGTTAGATTAGGGGTATGTGGGTGGTGGGTTGTAATGTTGGGGGGGATTGTATGTTTTTTTTACAGGCAAAAGAGCAGAATTCTTTGGAGCATGCCCCGCAAAAAGCCCTTTTAAGGGCTGGTAAGGTAAAAGAGCTTTTCAATTTTTATTTTAGAATAGGGTAAGGCATTTTTTTTTATTTTGGGGGGCTTTGTTATTTTATTAGGGGGCTTAGAGTAAGTGTAATTAGCTTAAAATTGTAATATTTTTATGTTTGTAAATTATTTTTTTATTTTTTGTAACTTAGTTCTTTTTTTATTTTTTGTACTTTAGTTAGTTTATTTAATTGTATTTATTTGTAGGTATTTGTATTTAATTTATTTAATGATAGTGTAGTGTTAGGTTTAATTGTAACTTAGGTTAGGATTTATTTTACAGGTAATTTTGTATTTATTTTAACTAGGTAGCTATTAAATAGTTATTAACTATTTAATAGCTATGTACCTGGTTAAAATAAATACAAAGTTGCCTGTAAAATAAATATTAATCCTAAAATAGCTACAATATAATTATTATTTATATTGTAGCTATATTAGGGTTTATTTTACAGGTAAGTATTTAGCTTTAATAGGAATAATCTATTTAATAAGATTTAATTTATTTCGTTAGATTAAAATTATATTTAATTTAGGAGGTGTTAGTGTTAGGGTTAGACTTAGCTTTATGGGTTAATACATTTATTATAGTAGCGGGGAGGTCCGGTCGGCAGATTAGGGGTTAATAATTGTAGGTAAGGTAGCAGCGGCGTTGGGGGGGGCAGATTAGGGGGTTAATAAATATTATGTAGGGTCGGCGGTGTTAGGGGCAGCAGATTAGGGGTACATAGGGATAATGTAGGTTGCGGCTGTGTGCGGTCGGCAGATTAGGGTTTAAAATAATTTATTAGAGTGGCGGCGATGTGGGGGGGCCTCAGTTTAGGGGTACATAGGTAGTTTATGGGTGTTAGTGTACTTTAGAGCACAGCAGTTAAGAGCTTTATGAACCGGCGTTAGCCCAGAAAGCTCTTAACTCCTGGCTTTTCTCTGCGGCTGGAGTTTTGTTGTTAGATTTCTAACGCTCACTTCAGCGAAGACTCTAAATACCAGCGTTAGGAAGATCCCATTGAAAAGATAGGATACGCAATTGGCGTAGGGGTTCTGCGGTATGGAAAAGTCGCGGCTGGAAAGTGATCGTTAGACCCTTTCCTGACTGACTCTAAATACCAGCGGGCGGCCAAAACCAGCGTTAGGACCCCCTAACGCTGGTTTTGACGGCTAACGCAGAACTCTAAATCTAGGCGTATATTTGCAAGCTGTTCCTATCCCCAAACCTTATGTTACGTTCACTAATGAGAGAGGAGTCTTCCAGCAATTTCCCCCTTCTCTTGATAAACATACCGAGCAAGATGGCTTATGCCAAAACTGAACAGTTCACTTCGTTCACGGTCTATGCAATTCTAAACTGTTATATGTCAAAACTATTGTTATGTTCCAGATCAAGAAATGTATAATTGTCAATACTTAGAAGGTTTACACAAAAAAAACAACCCTTACTCTTATCTCATGTCCCAGCATAGGAAAGTTAAATCATCTTCTCAGATAAGATGACAGTAAGGAAACAAAATAGCCTAACCTTATTAACGGTGAATACCAAAGGCCTCAATAGCCCACATAAGAGAAGTGTAGTCTTAAAAGATTTAATGGATAAAAAAAGTGACATCATCTTCCTCCAAGAAACACACTTCGTAAGAGGCAGGGAACCTAAATTGTTTAAATACAAATTTGGTGATTCTTTTTATGTGTCTAATTCAATTAAAATGAATGGTGTGGGAATTCTAATTAAAAAAAAATATTCCTTTCCAATTGATAAATATGCATAAGGACAAGGCAGGGAGATACTTAATTATTACAGGAAAATTATATAACACCATAGTAACTCTGGTATGTGTTTATGATACCAATATTCGTCAGGATGTGTTTTTTAAAGTTCTATTGATACCATATCTCCTTGATCTGTTCAACACTATTAATGAGGAAAACCCATTCTTGCATTCAAATTTAGAGGCTCACATAGTGGTTTTGGCGAAACTGGCTAAACCTCCAGATAGACTTGAAAATGTCAGACTCATCTCATTACTGAACTCAGATCTCAAAATATACGCAAAACTATTAGCTAATAGACTAAATCAGGTACTCCCGTATCTTATCAAAAATGACCAAATGGGTTTTATTCAATCTAAAGAGGCTAAGGATAACACAATCAGGACACTACACCTACTTGAATACACCCACCAAAAAAAACTACCTCTGGCCTTGGTTTCGACGGACACAGAGAAAGCGTTCGACCATGTCTGTTGGAACTTTCTTAAGGCTATGCTACAAAAATTCCAGTTAGGCAAAACATTTATATAAAAAATCTTGGCTCTATATCACTCACCTTCAGCCAAGGTTAGAGTTAACAGTCACTTATCACACTCTTTCGATATATCAAATGGTACTAGGCAGGGATGCCCATTGCCCACCTATTGTTTGCCTGTGTGGTGGAGGCATTAGCTACCACGATTAGAGAGCAACAGACAATGCAAGGCATTAAAACAGCGGATACTTATCATTAAAAAAAGACTATATTCTGTTTTTCCTCACAGACCCCATATCTTCCATACCTAATTTATGCAACGAGCTAGATAAATTTCATAGCGTTTATAATTTCCTCATCAACAAATCCAAATTTGAAAAACTCATTGTAAATTGTGACAAAAATAGTACTCAAAACATAGGTCAGCTATGTACTTTCAAAATAAAAGAAAAAATCCCTAAAATATTTAGGTATATTCCTGGCCCCAACAAATACTGAAACATTCAAACCACCATCCAGCAAACGATTATTGCTGACCTATCAGCTTGGCGCTCGAAGAATATATCTTGGCTTGGGAGAATTTAAGTCCTAAAGATGAACGTCCTCCCAAGGATATTATATATATATTACAAGCTTTACCCATACCTCTTCCCAAAAATGTTATTAACTCACTACAGATAAAACTACTCGCATATGTATATGTTGCAATTTTAAAATAAAGAGGCGGAGCTTGTTCTGGCACAACACATTTATTTTGTGACCCTGCTTTACTCTGGTGCTATGTTTCTTAACTGTATTCAGTGCTTGTTCCAGGATTACTGAACCACAGACTATATATAACATTATAATATAAATTATTATTATACATTGTATTTTCTATAAACAATTGGTGCAAACATATCTGAAATTAAACAAGTCTATACAGCATAATACACCATTGGAGTATACAGCACAATATACTATTGGAGTGTACAGCACAATACACCACTAGAGTATACAGCATAATACACTATTGGAGTATACAGCATAATATACTATTGGAGTAAACAGCACAATATACTATTGGAGTATACAGCACAACATACTTTTGGAGTAAACAGCACAATATACTATTGGAGTACAAAGCACAATATACTATTGGAGTATACAGAATAATATACTATTGCAGTATACAGCATAATAATAATGTTCTGCATATCTTCCTCACAAATAAAACATATTTTGAACTGACTCTGTCTTTATTTTGTTAACCTGTCGCCATCCATGCTAACGGAGCAAATAAACTATACAGACGTTAATACAGTTACTGCAGTAATACAGTTAATACAGTTACACATTATACAAGGGGAAATTGGATATAGAGGCGCTGGTCTTTGGTCCTTCTGTGTGTTGTTGTGCACACTGAAGAAAGAAACTTAACTTGTGATTCGCAGGAGTTAACAACAAATAATGTGCAGTATACTTACTCCGAAAATTTCAGAGTTCAGCTTCTTCATATGGATCTATAGCCTGATTTTCCCATATTGTGCTTCAGTATCTGCAGACAATGGAAATTTCACTGCAGGTGATTGTATCTCACAAATTATATAAAGTGCAATATACTCACTCCGAATAATTCGGAATCCGGCTCCTCAGATGTGGTTTATAGCTTAAAAATACTTCCAAAAAGGCAGCAAAAAATACTTTTTGTAACAAACAAATATTTATTAAAACATATTAAAAAGCTCTTTTTTTGGCTCTACGCGTTTCAACGACTAAAATCGTCTTTATCAAGAGCAGTAAAACAAATGGAAGTGCTGCCTTGGAGTTTTACAGGTGTATTTATAAAGGTAATCAATGTTCCTGTTCCGGTGAAAAAAACAGGATAGGACTCACAAATAAAACATTTTTTATTTATCCCCATGCGATTGTGTTTGAGAGTCATGCAATCTTTAATGTGCTTAAGCTCTTTTGCTCAAAATCTCAATAATTTGCCAAATCGGATCGGTATAAATTTTAACAAGTTAAAAGTTGTTTAGCCAATCACAATGAAGTTATAAGGTAGTTCCCTTTCGAGTTCCGATCCTGTATAGTTCCCTTTCAGGTCCGCCGAATGATGCGCTATCATGTGTCCCAGTCAGACCAATCATGTAGCGAGCGTTGTTCCAGATACTTCATATGGTTTGTGTAGAAATCTGTTTCCAGGTACGACCAGACGATGTTTTCACCGTATTTTGTGCTTTGTCTTTGTACAATGGGAATACAGTGAAAACATCGCTCGAAAGAGGATTGGCCCATTTGGGACATGTGATATAGAACTGTGTGGTCGGACCTGGAAATTATAAGAAAATCTTTTAATTATATTTAAGTTAGGGGGTGTTAGGGTTAGACTTAGATTTAGGGGTTAATAACTTTAGTATAGTGGTGGCGACGTTGGGGGAGGCAGATTAGGGTTAATAAATGTAGGTAGGTGTCGGCGATGTTAGGGCCTGCAGATTAGGGGTTAATTATATTTAACTAATGTTTGCGAGGCGGGAGTGCGGCGGTTTAGGGGTTAATATGTTTATTATAGTGGCAGCAATGTCCGATTCGGCAGATTAGGGGTTAAAAAATTTATTTTAGTGTTTGCGATGCGGGAGGGCCTCGGTTTAGAGGTTAATAGGTAGTTTATGGGTGTTAGTGTACTTTTTAGCACTTTAGTTAAGAGTTTTATGCTACAGCGTTGTAGTGTAAAACTCTTAACTACTGACTTTAAAATGCGGTACCAGTCTTGACAGGAGAGGGTGTACCGCTCACTTTTTCGCAGACTTGTTATACCGGAACTATGCAAGTCTCATTGAAAAAAGAGGATACGCAATTTACGTAAGTGGATTTGCGGTATTTCCAAGTCTGGCCAAAAAAGTGAGCGGTACACCTGTACCTGCAAGACTCGTAATACCAGTGGGCGTTAAAAAGCAGCGTTAGGACCTCTTAACGCTGCTTTTTAAACTTAATGCACAACTCGTAATCTAGCCGAAAACGTTTAATAAAATTGCTTAAAACTCAATTCTGCATACTGTATTCTTTTGGGGTGCAATGAGTTTAGTACCCTTTTAATACACAGAGTGCCACATGTGGAATAATAGACCAGCTAGAATTAATAGACATTTAATGTGTACACTGATTAAAGCATTGGGGTTTGGGAGTGCTAAACTTAGAGAAATATAGACAAGCAAAGAATTATTGACTGGTTCACAAATTTTCAAACAAAGGCTTGGGTTGCTTTCGAGCATAATATAGCTAAGTCACCACACCTAGGGTCTCAATGTTGGTTAAAAAGGAAGCAGACTATACAAGAACCAAATTCTAATTCTATAATATCGGAGACATTCCACACCTGGAATAAAATTCTAATATCATACCCGTACTTATTCTCACAAAATTCAACAACAAAAACACCCCTAACAGATATCGTAGATTTCCCACCTGAACTTAGTCTTATCAGCAGGTCTATAAAACAATCACAAAAAACGTTATCAGCGTTTCAGTTAGGAAATGAGCATAGATTTTATAACTTCGATGAGTTAGTAAATAACGGAGTAGAAACATTTAAAAATTGGTTTCCTCTAAATCAATGCCAGTCATATATTACCAAACATCCAGATAGAAGGAATCTAAAAAGACCAATGACTACGTTTGAACAGCGCTGCAAATCTTCAACACCTCACAAAAAGACACTAGCACTATCACACGCCCTTTTGCAAACTCATTTGCATTGACACACTCCATACTACATAGATGGAATGAGGAGTTGCAAATTGATATAACACTAAGCAAAGCAGCTATGATTTTTTCCAATATGACACAACTCTCTTCTTCCAGTTTCTTATTAGAATTGAACATAAAAATAATTCAAAGGTGGTACTATACCCCTACCAGGATTCACAAGCTATATAAATCGGCAAGTGACATGTTGGAGATGCGAGACATCAGTAGGTAATATGGCCCATATCTGGTGGATGTGTCCCACGATCTTTGATGTGTGGAAAAATATTGCTAGGGAGACATCGAAAATGCTAGAAATACTACTTCCCCCAGATCCTTGCATATGATTATTCAATATTCTTCCTAATAAATTACAAACTTATAAGAAGAAAATTATCTTTATTGCTAGCAATAGTATGATATCACGTATAGCGAAAAATTCAAAACAAAATGATACACCCAATATGGCCAAATGGCTGTACATGTTTCAACACATTCTTCAATTAGAGAAATATGTTTATATTAAAAATAGGAATGAAGATACTTATATTCAAATGAATGTTACTTGGGACGAACATATTGCAAAAAAATTAAACACTTGTATTTAAATCTGGACATTCTACTGTATATGACTTATTTCTGTTAACTGTAGCAGTGCGCTACCCCTTTTGTTACCTGTTCAGTGTATGGTACCGTGTAACTATATGAACAATATAGAAACAACGAAACCAATTATCAAATCAACAATACTGTCTAATGGAAATTGTATAATTGGAACATTTATTGTATTCTTTTTTCAATGTAATGGGTTTTATTTATGCTTCAATAAAGTTGATTTAAAAAAAAATGTATTATTAATTGTGTTAAACCATGCCCTTGTAGAATTACACTGTAGAACTGAACTCCTCCTGTGCCTATTTTCTAATCTCTTCCTTATTTTGTTTACCAGTGGTACAACCCACATCTTTCAAGTTGCAACCCCTTGTGATAATTGGGCTGATGACTGACCCTCCCTGCGGTTGTCTCTTTCCATCTTGCCATGCCCTCTAACCACCTAGCCACACCCTGGACTGCCTAGTCAGGGCCTTAGTCCATCAAGCTCAGTCAAATGCAGCACACCTAACTCAACCAACTTTTATCTGCCCACTGAACAGTCAACACCTCATCTCTGCCCATGTACTTTCCTACCTCAGTCCTCAGCTTCCTGGCCTACCTCAACCAAGGCTGTATCTGCCCACTGAACAAAAAACACCCTCATCTATACCCATGTACTTCCCTACCTCAGTCCTCTGCTTCCTGGCCCTTGCATGAAGCCTACAGGATAAGTGTTTCCCCCTTACCCTAAAAAATGTAATTTCAGGAAGCACCAATGCTTACTTTATCCTTTCATACATCTCTTTTTATTGATGGGTAAAATGATCCTGAGGATAAAAATAATTATTTATTTACTTACTCAATAATTACATACTGCTGCTACTAAAGCTTATTTAAACACCTTTTGACTACAGAGTATTATAGATGTCATCCTATTCTTCTTAGAGCAATTCTATTCTATACTAATTGACCATTCTATATTAAGCTTTTTCTAATTAATTTGCTTTAAATTTGAAAATTTTCTGTTTTTGAAAACTAATGATATGTTTTCATTAATAAAAGATTAAGCAATGTTCTAGTATTTTTGGTTGTCTAAAATTTTATCAATCAAAGTTAAATTAGAAATTGAAAATATATGTTTTATAACAGCTTATGTTAAAGGCCTGAACATTCAATTGATTAATACCTCCGTTGTGCCAGATCTCTAATATTGAAATATTGAAAAGATATAAACTTAAATTTTCTGAGTTTTATCACTAAAATTCAACAACAATTGGAAATTGACCAATATGATGCAAGTAATGCAGAGTTAATCAAAACATATCCTCTTAAAGTGCAAAAGCAAATTATATAAATTTTCTAAAATTCTAAATATATAAACTGTGCAATGAATATGGGTGAATATTTTGTTTATCTGCTTGAGATTATTATTATACATATTTGTTTTTTCTCTTCCTCTCTATGTTGTAAAGGAAGAGAAGAATATGTATGCAATGTTACTAATATCTATTTTTATTATGTTTGAAATGTTATACATATCTATTGTGATTTCTTTCTTGTTTTTGGAATTGGTGGTAATTGTTTTGTTTGTCTTATATTTGTGATTATAATATTCAATAAAATAAAAAAAGAAAGATTAAGAAAAAAAAATCAACTCTGTTAAAATAATCTACATCTATACCATCTGTCGGCACAGTGGCACAGTGCGTAGAGCATTTGAGTTGGATATACTCAAATTGACAAATATGCCCAACTCTTCTTTGCACTATTTTATGTCCTGACAACATTATATTTTTTCCTTCTCTTTAAGATATCTATATTTTAATTTATTTGTAAGCATTTATTCTAAATTACAAATACAAATTTATAAAAATATGTATGATTAAAATAAGAAGGCAGCGTCTGGCAATGACAGTGGATGACCAGTATGAAACATAAGGCTTCAAATAGATCAGCCGTGTCAATGAGAGGGAAAATGATGGGATACAGCCTTTGCTAGAGGCTCAAACAAGGTGAGAAAGTGGTCAGAGCACTCAGCTTGAGAGAGTGGCTGTGCCAGTGCACAGTGGTGGTATAGGGTTGTATGATCATAAGTGGATAATCATATGTATGATCATAAGTGGATAATACCTTTTTAGGTAGAACCCAGGTAGGCAGATGGTAGATTGATCCATCTAAGTCCACTTGGTCTAAATGGGTGGCTCATGGATGTCTAGATTTGCAAGGATATTTGGATAAATCTTTTAGAGATAACAATGTAAAGAGATCGTATTATGCATGTGAAAAATTCTTAATTTACAAATTTGTATACATCCCATGATTAATTTAAATGCATTTTCAGCATTTTCCGAACATACTCAAGATTCATATGTCCTGCAATACACTTCCATATTTTAAAAGGTTAGAGAGTGAATTAATTCATGTGCTGTACCATTTCTGAGCATGTGGGCCAATGCTGGGTAAGACATTAGTTTATTCACTATATTATATGGGATTTATTGGAGTAAACACCAAATTAACTATACTGTATAGGTTTTATACACTTTATTAAAATGTATGGATTAACAGATCACTCATTTATTTACTTATATATTTAAAGAAACATGGAACCCAACATTTTTCTTTCATGATTCAGATGGGACATGCAGTATTAACTACTTTACAATTTACTTATATTACCAAATTAGCTTCATTCTTTTCGTATCCTTTGATAAAGGAGCAGCAATACATGACTAAGAGCTATACTAGACCTAAAGTTATTGAAACCGTTTAATAGAGAGTTCCAAACAAACTGGGCTAGATTACAAGTGTAGCACTATTTAGTGCTTTCGCTTGCACACTAACTGCGCTAGAAGTAAGCATCGGGTTATGATCATAGTTCAAAGTAAACTGTTTTCGCTCACACTCTAACTCGATTCACGCAAAAACAAAGTTAGAATGTCACGCACACGTTTTGTGCAATATTGTTTTTTTAATAATGTTTATTAGGTGGTGTTATAATGAGTGTAACTGTACATTTACATGTATTTATATGTGTTTTGTGCAACTTTGTATTCAAGCGTAACCGTTAACTTCAATTGCGCTCAAGTGACCGCATTTACTTTCAACTTGTAAAACACGCACTACTCCCGATGTGCAAACAGGCATGATAAACCCGATTTCACACTTGCGCAACTCATAGCACGCCACTGGTAATCTAGCCCATTGTACGGACTGAATTTAAACATCTTAAGTAGATCCTAGCAGATTTTTTCCTATTAACCTTACTGTTTGCTTAAACCTGAAATTATACTATACAATAACCTTTCTTCTGCCTGAATGCAATGCACTTTTTTTTCTTCTTTATAAAATTGTACCATCTGCTCTTACCTTTAATTTTCTGTTGTTATTTGCACTTTGTTAAACTTCAATTAAAAAGATGTCTTCTATATAAAAATATGTATTACTCTTCTTTATCCATTTGCACACAAGCTGTGAGAATTACAGTATCACTATAAAATGCTTAATTTTATCTACAGTTAACTGGACGGAATTTTTACAGTTATTTTTATTGATCCATTTGAATTTGAAAGGGTATGCATATTATCTCTTCTATCTTAAAGCATGCCTAACTTTTTTATTTTTAAAAAAGGATATCTTTTTATTTCTGTATATTACAAATCATATTCAATGTAGAAGGAAAATTGAAAATCTTGTTATAGGAGACTCAGTCATTATTTCAACAATTCATAGAGATATTAAGGTGATAACCATATTATATAGCACACAAAGAAACAAGCTGAACTCCAACACATTTCCTGTACTAAAGGCAATTCATTTTTTTTATTAAATTCATATGCAGTCATTCTCGCTTACAAAATACGTTTTATTGTTAAGAAGTGTGATTTTCTTATTTTGATTGTCTTGCATACTCTTGTGATGTTTAACTTTGCATTTTTTTCTTTTATCTTTATGATGTTGGTCATGTAGCGCTCTGATATTTTCTGCTTCTTGACAACTATGATAGGATTTTGGGACTGTTTACTCAAAAAAAGTCTCCCCTCTAATTTGTTCCCAATGTTCCACTTTACCTGCTGGAGTGTATTAAATTGTTTACAAGTATTTATATTACCCTTATATTGGCATTTGAAATAGTTGATTTAGCCTGTGATATCCCCCCCTATTCTGAGTGGCCTCAAGGCCAAGTTGTGTTAACTCAGCCAGTAGAAGAAATTACACTCACAGTGGGGTATAGAAGAGATAAGGTAATACAATGTTAATTTTCCATTGTTCTCTCCAAATAGTGGTGAATGGTTTATGGATACATATAAGATAAAGAAGCAGGTATATGTACACAATGTGATAAAGTAATGACATCTAATTATACCTACAAGCTCAACCCATTGTATTAGGTTGTGGCTTCAAAACACAAAATCAGCTAGTTCATATACACATATAAACATTAAAAAGCAAATCTTGTACATTTTATACACAGCAGCTGGTAAAAAAAATTGGAAACACATTAAGGGAAAAACAATTTTATAGTATACTGTCCCTTTAAAGTGACAATCTAGTCAAAACATTCATAATTCAGATAGGGCATGCAATTTTAAACAACTTTTAAATTTACTATTATCTTTAAATTTGCTTTGTTCTATTGGTATTCTTAGTTGAAAGCTAAACCTTGATAGGCTCATATTCTAATTTCTAACGCCTAGATTTAGAGTCTGGCGTTAGCCGTCAAAACCAGCGTTAGGGGCTCCTAACGCTGGTTTTGGGCTACCGCGGGTATTTAGAGTCAGTCAGGAAAGGGTCTAACGCTCACTTTGCAGCCGCAACTTTTCCATACCGCAGATCCCCTTACGCCATTTGCATATCCTATCTTTTCAATTAGATCTTTCTAACGCTGGTATTTAGAGTCTTGGCTGAAGTGAGCGTTAGAAATCTAACGACAAAACTCCAGCCGCAGCAAAAAGCCAGGAGTTAAGAGCTTTCTGGGCTAACGCCGGTTCATAAAGCTCTTAACTACTGTGCTCTAAAGTACACTAACACCCATAAACTACCTATGTACCCCTAAACCGAGGCCCCCCACATCGCCGCCACTCTAATACATTTTTTAACCCCTCCTAATCTGCCAACCGCACACCGCCGCAACCTACGTTATCCCTATGTACCCCTAATCTGCTGCCACTAACACCGCCGACCCCTATATTATATTTATTAACCCCTAATCTGCCCCCCCCCAACTTTGCCGCTACCTACCTACAATTATTAACCCCTAATCTGCTGACCGGACCTCACTGCTACTATAATAAATTTATTAACCCCTAAAGCTAAGTCTAACCCTAACACCCCCCTAAATTAAATATAATTTAAATCTAACGAAATAAAATAAATCTTAAAAAATAAATTATTCCTATTTAAAGCTAAATACTTACCTGTAAAATAAACCCTAATATAGCTACAATATAACGAATAATTATATTGTAGCTATTTTAGGATTAATATTTATTTTACAGGTAACTTTGTATTTATTTTAACCAGGTACAATAGCTATTAAATAGTTAAGAACTATTTAATAGCTACCTAGTTAAAATAATTACAAAATTACCTGTAAAATAAATCCTAACCTAAGTTACAATTAAACCTAACACTACACTATCAATAAATTAATTAAATAAAATACCTACAATTATCTAAAATTAAACTCAACACTACACTATCAATAAATTAATTACATAAAATACCTACAAATAAATACAATTAAATAAACTAACTAAAGTACAAAAAATATAAAAGAACTAAGTTACAAAAAATAAAAGAATAATTTACAAACATTATAAAAATATTACAACAATTTTAAGCTAATTACACCTACTCTAAGCCCCCTAATAAAATAACAAAGCCCCCCAAAATAAAAAAATTCCCTACCCTTTTCTAAAATAAAAATAGAAAAGCTCTTTTACCTTAACAGCCCTTAAAAGGGCCTTTTGCGGGGCATGCCCCAAAGAATTCTGCTCTTTTGCCTGAAAAAAAAACATACAATACCCCCCCCAACATTACAACCGACCACCCACATACCCCTAATCTAACCCAAACCCCCCTTAAATAAACCTAACACTAAGCCCCTGAAGATCTTCCTACCTTATCTTCACCACGCCGGGTATCACCGATCGGTCCAGAAGAGTCTCCGAAGTCTTCATTCAAGCCCAAGCGGGGGCTGAAGAGATCCATCATCGGGCTGAAGAGGTCCATCATCGGGCTGAAGAGGTCCATCATTGGGCTGAAGTCTTGATCCAAGCGGCAGCTGAAGAGGTCCATCATCCGGCAGAAGTCTTCATCCTATCCGGGCAGAAGAGGACATCCGGACCGGTAGACATCTTCAGCCAAGCCGTATCTTCTATCTTCATCCATCCAGAGCGGAGAGGAGCCATCTTCTTCTAGCTGATGCGGATCCATCCTCTTCTACCGACGCCTACTCGCCAAATGACGGTTCCTTTAAATGACGTCATCCAAGATGGCGTCCCTCGAATTACGATTGGCTGATAGGATTCTATCAGCCAATCGGAATTAAGGTAGGAAAATTCTGATTGGCTGATGGAATCAGCCAATCAGATTCAAGTTCAATCCGATTGGCTGATCCAATCAGCCAATCAGATTGAGCTCGCATTCTATTGGCTGATCGGAACAGCCAATAGAATGCGAGCTCAATCTGATTGGCTGATTCCATCAGCCAATCATAATTTTCCTACCTTAATTCCGATTGGCTGATAGAATCCTATCAGCCAATCGGAATTCGAGGGACACCATCTTGGATGACGTCATTTAAAGGAACCGTCATTCGGCGAGTAGGCGTCGGTAGAAGAGGATGGATCCGCGTCGGCTGGAAGAAGATGGCTCCGCTCTGCTCCGGATGGATGAAGATAGAAGATGCGGCTTGGATGAAGATGTCTACCGGTCCGGATGTCCTCTTCTGCCCGGATAGGATGAAGACTTCTGCGCAATGATGGACCTCTTCAGCCCGATGATGGACCTCTTCAGCCCGATGATGGATCTCTTCAGCCCCCGCTTGGGCTTTGATGAAGACTTCGGAGGCTCTTCTGGACCGATCGGTGATACCCGGCGTGTTGAAGATAAGGTAGGAAGATCTTCAGGGGCTTAGTGTTAGGTTTATTTAAGGGGGGTTTGGGTTAGATTAGGGGTATGTGGGTGGTGGGTTGTAATGTTGGGGGGGTATTGTATGTTTTTTTTTCAGGCAAAAGAGCAGAATTCTTTGGGGCATGCCCGCAAAAGGCCCTTTTAAGGGCTGGTAAGGTATAAGAGCTTTTCTATTTTTATTTTAGAATAGGGTAGGGAATTTTTTTTATTTTGGGGGCTTTGTTATTTTATTAGGAGGCTTAGAGTAGGTGTAATTAGCTTAAAATTGTTGTAATATTTTTCTAATGTTTGTAAATTATTTTTTAATTTTTTGTAACTTAGTTCTTTTTTTATTTTTTGTACTTTAGTTAGTGTATTTATTTGTATTTATTTGTAGGTATTTGTATTTAATGTATTTATTGATAGTGTAGTGTTAGGTTTAATTTTAGATAATTGTAGGTATTTTATTTAATTAATTTATTGATAGCGTAGTGTTAGGTTTAATTGTAACTTAGGTTAGGATTTATTTTACAGGTAATTTTGTAATTATTTTAACTTAGTAGCTATTAAATAGTTCTTAACTATTTAATAGCTATTGTACCTGGTTAAAATAAATGCAAAGTTGCCTGTAAAATAAATATTAATCCTAAAATAGCTACAATATAATTATTATTTATATTGTAGCTATATTAGGGTTTATTTTACAGGTAAGTATTTAGCTTTACATAGGAATAATTTATTTAATAAGAGTTAATTTATTTCGTTAGATAAAAATGATATTTAACTTAGGGGGGTGTTAGGGGGGTGTTAGGGTTAGGGTTAGACTTAGCTTTAGGGGTTAATAAATTTATTAGAGTAGCGGTGAGGTCCGGTCAGACGATTAGGGGTTAATACTTGAAGTTAGGTGTCGGCGATGTTAGGGAGGGCAGATTAGGGGTTAATACTATTTATTATAGGGTTATTGAGGCGGGAGTGAGGCGGATTAGGGGTTAATAACTTTATTATAGTAGCGGTGAGGTCCGGTCGGCAGATTAGGGGTTAATAAGTGTAGGTAGGTGGCGGCGACGTTGGGGGCGGCAGATTAGGGGTTAATAAATATAATATAGGGGTCAGCGGTGTTAGGGGTAGCAGATTAGGGGTACATAGGGATAACGTAAGTTGCGGCGGTGTACGGAACGGCAGATTAGGGGTTAATAATAAAATGCAGGGGTCAGCGATAGCGGGGGCGGCAGATTAGGGGTTAATAAGTGTAAGGCTAGGGGTGTTTAGACTCGGGGTACATGTTGGGGTGTTAGGTGCAGACATAGGAAGTGTTGGGGCTGCGTTAGGAGCTGAACGCTGCTTTTTTGCAGGTGTTAGGTTTTTTTCAGCTCAAACAGTCCCATTGTTTCCTATGGGGGAATCGTGCACGAGCACGTTTTTGAAGCTGGCCGCGTCCGTAAGCACTGCTGGTATTGAGAGTTGCAGTGGCGGTAAATATGCTATACGCTCCCTTTTTGGAGCCTAACGCAGCCCTTCTGTGAACTCTAAATACCAGCGGTATTTAAAAGGTGCGGGGGGGGGGGGAAACCAGCGTTAGCTACGCAGGTCGTTACCGACAAAACTCTAAATCTAGCCGCAAGTTATTGAAGGCTGTCTCTTACCTGAATGCATTTGGCAGTTTTTCACAGCTAAAGGGCGTTAGTTCATGTGTTTCATATAGATAACATTGTGCACATGCTCGTGGAGTTACTTATGAGAAGGCACTGATTGGCTAAAATGCAAGTCTGTCAAAAGAACTGCAATATGAGGGTAGTCTGCAGAGGCTTAGATACAAGGTTATCACAGAGGTAAAAAATATATTAATATAACCATGTTGGTTATGCATAACTGGTGAATGAGTAATAAGGGGATTATCTATATGTTAAACAAGCATTTCAAGCCCACTCGTGCAAGTCTAAAAGGTTTATCTGCAGCTAAATTAATGGGAGCCTAGAGCTGTAATCAGAAAACCTCCAGTAGAAACGGGAACCCTTCCAGACTATAAAACATTTATTAAAATGGATAGAAACAATGGCATAATCTTTTTAAACACCTCCTACTGTGCCACTAACAAAAAACGCAATTGTGCTGACCAAATTAGCACTATCATCAGTTATTGACATGAAACCTTCACAGACAAGAACCATCTGCTGAGGTTCTGGCTCATTTAAAAATCAATATTGGCACTGTATAATGAGCAGCTCTGGACCACTAATGTCACACTCACAAGTCATCCCTTGAATATTTGACACTTTTTTGCTATACTGGGGGTGTGATGCTTCCAGGAGTCAGAGTTATTGTTTGATGGGTGTAGTACAGCAAATTGTTACAGCAAATCTCTGAAAAAAAATATGTTCCTGTTATATGTGTATCCTACTACGACATTATATACTTTGCGTTGTCTTACATTTAATGCAGGTTACATTTATGACACCTTTCAAGTCAGATATTGTGTGCTGACTTGTTATTACTACAAAATAATGATTAAAGTACCTATTTCTGCCAATTGAAGCTTTAACCCCTTAATGACCACAGCACTTTTCCATTTTCTGTCCGTTTGGGACCAAGGCTATTTTTACATTTTTTAGGTGTTTGTGTTTAGCTGTAATTTTCCTCTTACTCATTTATAGTGATGTCGCCAACCTAAAATTTTCGGTTCGCGAACCGCGGACTCGAACTTCCGGTATTGTTCGCGAACGCGTGAACCGCGCGAACCGCGCGAACCGCGCGAACCGCCATTGAATTCAATAGGCAGGCGAACTTTAAAACCTACAAGGACTCTTTCTGGCCACAATAGTGATGGAAAAGTTGTTTCAAGGGTCCTAACACCTGGACTGTTGCATGCTGGAGGGGGATCCCTGGCAAAACTCCCATGGAAAATTACATAGTTGATGCAAAGTCTGCTTTTAAGCCATAATGGGTCTAAATCAACTAACATTCCCAAAGTGGCTGTCTCAAAACATCCCGGACCGAAGATAGATTGATAGTGATAGATAGGATAGATAGATATACATAGATTGATAGTTAGATACAATCGATAGAAGAGAAATAGATATATTTGTTAGATATATAATTACCCTAATAAATTCTAATAATCAAACATGCGTTCTTGGACCCAACTAGCTTGTGTCAATTAGTACTTTTCTTAGCACTTTAATCCCTGTCCCCCCCCCCCCCCTATCGTGGGAGTTCTATATGGCCTGCCAGATTACCCTGAAAAATTATAATAATAAGACATGTGGTCTGCTACCTATTTTAACGAGGTTGTGTTTTAAGTACTACCATTCTTAGCACTTTAATCTCTGTAACTCCCCCTATTTGATGAGGTCTATACGGCCTGGATGATTACCCATACAAAATATAATAATAAGACATCTGCTCTTGGTCTGCGACCCATGGTAACTATGTTGTGTTAATTAGTAATGTCCTTCGCATTTTAATAGCTGTTACTCATACTCACCCTATCGGTGGAGGTCTATATGGCCTGCATGATTACCCTTACAAAATATAACAACAAAAACATATGTTCTGGGACCCATGGTAAGTAGGTTGTGTTAAGTAGTACTGTTCTTTGCATTTTCATACCTGTTACAACACCAAATGGTGGCAGGTCTATCTGTCCTTCATGATTAGCTGCACCCAAACCCAAAAAAAAGCCGAGTGGTCTTAGACTAACACCCATGGCTAACTCTGTTGTTTCAATTAGTACTATTCTTAGCACTTTCATCCCTGTTACAGGCGGTCTACATGGCCATCATGATTAGCCGAACAAAATACTACAATCCAACCTTTGCTCAGTCTTCATAGGCCCTTCATTGTCTGTATTTTGATAGTACAGTTCTTATTATTTTTATAGCTGATACAACACCGAATGTTGTCAGCTCTATATGACCTGCAGGATTAGCTGCACCCAATACAAAAATAAATCCAAGCGGTCTTGGATTAACACCCATGGCTAACTCTGTTGTTTCAAGTAGTACTATTCTTAGCACTTTCATCTCATCATCCCTGTTACTTCCAGGACTCTCGGTGGTGGTGGTCTACATGGCCATCATGATTAGCCTAGCCAAATACTACAATCCAACCTTGGCTCAGTCTTCCTAAGGCCCTTCATTGGCTGTATTTTGCTAGTACTGTTCTTATTACTATGGGGGTCTACATGGCCATCATGATTAGCCTAACCAAATACTACAATCCAACCTTGGCCCAGTCTTCCTAAGGCCCTTCATTGGCTGTATTTTGGTAGTACTGTTCTTATTAGTTTAATAGCTGATACGACACCGAATGTTGTCAGCTCTATATGGCCTGCATGAATAGCCGCACCCAAAGCCAAAAAAAAGCCAAGCGGTTTTGCACTAACACCCATGGCTAACTCTGTTGTTTCAAGTTCTACTATTCTTAGCTCTTTCATCTCATCATCCCTGTTACTTCCAGGACTCTCGGTGGTGGTGGTCTACATGGCTATCATGATTAGCCTAACCAAATACTACAATCCAACCTTGGCCCAGTCTTCCTAAGGCCCTTCATTGGCTGTATTTTGGTAGTACTGTCATCCTTTTGAATAAAAGATTACAGTAAAGGCATTGATTTTAGAAACCCACAGATCATTATTTGCAACCGTGAATTTAGAAAAAAAAATTGATTACACACCCGTCACACTTATTTATGCTCAGGCCTTTTTAATACGAGGGTCCCGGAGCCTCAACCGAAACAACAGCATGAAAGAGGAGATATGTCATCCTTTTGAATAAAAGATTACAGGAAAGGCATTGATTTTAGAAACCCACAGATCATTATTTGCAACCGTGAAATTAGACAAAAACATTGATTAGACAGCCGTGACACTTATTTATGCTCAGGCCTTTTTAATACGAGGGTCCCGGAGGCTCAACCGAAACAACAGCATGAAAGAGGAGATATGTCATACTTTTGAATAAAAGATTACAGGAAAGGCATTGATTTTAGAAACCCACAGATCATTATTTGCAACCGTGAAATTAGAAAAAAAAATTGATTACACACCCGTGACACTTATTTATGCTCAGGCCTTTTTAATACGATGGTCCCGGAGCCTCAACCGAAACAACAGCATGAAAGAGGAGATATGTCATACTTTTGAATAAAAGATTACAGGAAAGGCATTGATTTTAGAAACCCACAGATCATTTATATGACCCGTGTAATAGAAAAAAACATTCATTAGACACCGGTTACACTTATTTATCCTCAGGCCTTGTTAATACGAGGGTCCCGGAGCCGCAACTGAAACAACAGCATGAAAGAGGACATATGTCAATCTTTTTGAATTATAGATTACAGGAAAGGCATTGATTTTAGAAACACTGAGATAATTACTTGCAACCGGGAAATCAAAAAAAAAATTTAACAGACACCCAGTACACTTTATTATCCATAGGCCTTTTCAGCAGAGGCTCCAGGACCCTCAACAAAAACAAGAGCAGGGAGCTGGGCATAGGAGTACAATGGAGTGTGACAATAATAATCTGAAGGTGAAGATTGCATAGTTATGGCATTTTAATTTTGTTATCGTGGGAACTTAGTACTTGCAATGACCTTGTTCTGGTGAATCCATATCGCAAATGTGTTATTTAAGGCACTGTTTGTCTATTTTTTTGAATATCAGCATTTGTTAAATGAAGCTCAACTTAGGCTGGTGAGAAACGACCTTTCTTCTGGCTGTTTGCAAATGTTGTGGCTCTGGACAAACATGTGAATAAGGGGCCATCAGCCATATTCTGCACGCAACCCCTTTGATGATTGACGATAAACATGTGTCACCTGCAAGCAGAGCTCGTTACTTCTGTCTAAATCATCTTCCTGGTATGGACAGGCCACTGTTTCCCACAGCAAGTACGAATTTTGAAATACAAGATTGTCTTGAGTATGGTAGGAAACCAAAGTTTATTTAATTCAGTACTATCTATCACCACAAAAAATGAACTTCTTGAAGCAACAAAAATGCCAGCAATTTCATGTGCTTATGGATGACAAGGACGTCTTGTCCTTTGGTGCACAGAGATGGAGACGATTTTTGCCCTCCCTGTACACTACCCAGATGTCTCAAACATCACCAGAAACACAATACAGCCACTCTTGTGAAGTTCCTGGTGTTCCGGTAGCCATCTCTTTGCGCTCCTAAAGGAATACTTTATCAGTGTTTTTGTATACATCCGACAACAGCTTCGGAGACTGTGGTGACGCACATGTTATTTAATGTTGTTCCAGCTGTGGCAATATCAATTGGCATGAAAAAGTTAAGATTTGTGGGTTGTGGATCCTATAGCTGTTAAGGTAGGACGTGTGTTTGAGGAGCTCCAGGTCTTACAAGTTACTTTGGAGTTAGTTTTCAACCTTAATTTAATTTTCTTTTTGGGATTCATAGTCACACTTTCTGGGGCTATCCAAGAGGAGCCTGGTAAAAGCAGTAGTAGTCACCCCTTATATCAACGGGTACGGAGACCTGTTTTTTGCGTTTCCAATATTGCGCCGTACCCCAAACTAATCCTGAATGAAAAAAAAAAATATTAAAATTTGGACTAGTGACGCACATTTTATGCACGCTGTGGCAATTGCAATTTGCAATAAAAATAATCTGCTAACAACAACCACTACCTACGACCACACCTGACTCCTGAAGTCATGCTTCAGTTATTAAGTCAAGTTAAATTATTTTTTTTTTCTTTATTATGCGCAGCAGAGGCTCCAGGACCCTCGACAGAACCAGCAGCAGGAAAGAGGACATATGGCATCCTTTTGAAAAAAATGATTATAGGAAAGGCATTGATTTTAGAAACACAGAGATCATTAGTTGCAACCGTGAAATCACAAAAAACTTCGATTATACACCAAGTACACTTATTTATCCTTAGGCCTTTTTAGCAGAGGCTCCAGGACCCTCCACAAAACCAGCAGCATGAAAGAGGACATATGGCATCCTTTCGAAAATTAGATTACAGGAAAGGCATTGATTTTAGAAACACAGAGATCATTAGTTGCAACCGTGAAATCACAAAAAACTTTGATTATACACCAAGTACACTTATTTATCCTTAGGCCTTTTTAGCAGAGGCTCCAGGACCCTCCACAAAACCAGCAGCATGAAAGAGGACATATGGCATACTTTAGAAAATTGGATTACAGGAAAGGCATTGATATTAGAAACACAGAGATCATTAGTTGCAACCGTGAAATCTAAAAAAACATAGATTATACACCCAGTACACTTATTTATCCTTAGGCCTTTTTAGAAGAGTGTCCCGGAGCCTCAACAGAAAGAACAGCATGAAAGAGGACATATGGCATCCTTTTGAAAAATAGATTACAGGAAAGGCATTGATTTTAGAAAGACAGAAAAAAAGTGTTACAAACGGGAAATCTAAAAAAACATTGAATAGACACCCAGTACACTTCTTTATCCTTCGGCCTTTTGAGCAGAGGCTCCAGGACACTCAACAAAACCAGCAGTAGGAAAGAGGACATATGGCATCCTTTGTGAAAAAAAGATTATAGGAAAGGCATTGATTTTAGAAACCCGGGGATAATTTGTTGCAAACGTGAATTTGAATAAAAAAAAAGATTGGATGGACACCAGGTACAATTATTTATCCATAATGCCTTTTTATAAGAGGGTCCAGGACCCTCAAACAAAAAACCAGCAGGAAAGAGGACATATGGCATACTTTTGAACAATACAGTAAGAGTACAGGAAAGGCATTGATTTTAGAAACCCATAGATAATTTTTTGCAAATGTAAATTTGAATCAAAAAAATGATTCGATGGACACCCAGTACACCACTTTCTCCTTAGGCTTTTTTATAAGAGGGTCCTGGACCCTCAAAAAAAACACCACCAGGAAAGAGGACATATGGCATACTTTTGAAAATTAGATTACAGGAAAGGCATTGATGTTAGAAACACAGAGATCAGTTATATGACCCGGGAAATAGAAAAAAAACATTGATTGGACACCCAGTACACTTCTTTATCCTTAGGCCTTTTTAAAAGAGTGTCCCGGAGCCTCAACAGAAAGAACAGCATGAAAGAGGACATATGGCATCCTTTTGAAAAATAGATTACAGGAAAGGCATTGATTTTTGAAAGACAGAAAAAATAAGTTACAACTGTGAAATCTAAAAAAACATTGAATAGACACCCAGTACACTTCTTTATCCTTCTGCCTTTTTAGCAGACGCTCCAGGACACTCAACAAAACCAGCAGTAGGAAAGAGGACATATGGCATCCTTTGTGAAAAAAAGATTATAGGAAAGGCATTGATTTTAGAAACCCGGGGATAATTTGTTGCAACCGTGAATTTGAATTAAAAAAAAAAAGATTGGATGGACACCAGGTACAATTCTTTATCCATAATGCCTTTTTATAAGAGGGTCCAGGACCCTCAAACAAAAAACCAGCAGGAAAGAGGACATATGGCATACTTTTGAACAATAGAGTACAGGAAAGGCATAGATTTTAGAAACCCATAAAAAAAAAATTGAAAATGTAAATTTGAATTAAAAAAATGATTCGATGGACAGCCAGTACACCTCTTTCTCCTTAGGCCTTTCTATAAGAGGGTCCTGGACACTCAAAAAAAACACCAGCAGGAAAGAGGACGTATGGCATCCTTTTGAACAATAGAGTACAGGTACAGCATTGATTTTACAAACCCAGAGATCATTTTGGTCAATTGTTAAATAGAAAAATAAAAATGAGTGGCCAACCAGTACACCTCTTTCTCCTTAGGCCTTTTTATAAGATGGTCCTGGACACTCAAAAAAAACACCAGCAGGAAAGAGGACGTATGGCATCCTTTTGAACAATAGAGTACAGGTACGGCATTGATTTTACAAAACCAGAGATAATTTAGGTCAAATGAGAAATAGAAAATAAAAATGAGTGGACACCCAGTACACCTCTTTCACCTTAGGCCTTTTTATAAGAGTTTCCAGGACCCTCAAACAAAATACCAGCAGGAAAGAGAACATATGGCATACTTTGGAACAATAGAGTACTGGTACGGCATTGATTTGTGAAACCCACAGATAATTGTTTGTAAAAGTGAAATAGCACCAAAAAACATGCTTGGACTCCCACTCCAGGTCGTTCACCTTCAGCTTTTTTATAAGGGGGTCCAGCACCCTCAACAGAAACAACTGCAGGAAACACCACCACATATGCCATCCTTTTGCACAAGCGAGTACAGGTATGGCATCCATTTTAGAAACCCAAAGATAATTGAGAGGAACCAGGAACATTTTTATAAAAACTGGATGGGGCAACCATTACTACAGGTCGTTCTCCTTCAGCCTTTTTATATCATGGGCCAAGACCCGCAACAGGCACAACAGCATGAAACAAAACATATTCCACCCTTTTGCACAATAGAGTACAGGTATGTCATAGATGGAACACGGAGATAATTTAGATCAACCAAGAGACGGATAAAGATGCTTGGTCGGTCCTACTCTTTCAAATTTGTTGCATTTTGCGTTCAATTGAATGGTCCACCGGATATGAGTGGTGTGTAAAGTTGTACAATTCGTAACAGTTTAATCACTAGTGTTATGTGCCTTATTTTTTTTATTTGAGTTTTGTACCCACAGAGATGCAGCAGAGGCCAGAAAAATTAGGAATGTACAAATGACTGAAACATTGGGGTATTGTTGGAGCAACTGCTGTAGCAGCGGCCAGAAAAATCGATGTTTGTAAAACATTTATAAAGTGCCCTAAAAGCTTGTGGCTTGAACACTAGTTGTTGGCGGATAAGTCAAGCAAGTCCTCCGTCTTTATAACCAAAAAAAAAAGGCCAGCCTGTGTACCAGTTGTAGCCCAAGGCAGCTCATATCATCATCAGTAGTTTTTTATTCAAATGTATCGCCCAATGTCAGTCCCTTCGGGATCCAGCCCTCATTCATTTTTATAAAAGTGAGATAGTCAAGGCTTTTTTGACCTAGGCGACTTCTCTTCTCAGTGACAAAACCTCCTGCTGCACTAAAAGTCCTTTCGGACAGGACACTTGAAGCGGGGCAGGCCAGAAGTTCCATTGCAAATTGGGATAGCTCAGGCCACAAGTCCAGCCTGCACACCCAGTAGTCAAGGGGTCCATCGCTCCTGAGAGTGTCGAGATCCGCAGTTAAAGCTAGGTAGTCTGCTACCTGTCGGTTGAGTCTTTCTCTAAGGCTGGATCCCGAAAGGCTCTGATGGTGCATGGGAGTTATAAAGGTACGCATGTCCTCCATCAACAAGACGTCAGGAAAGTGCCCGGTCCTTGCCGCCGTGGTCGTGGGAGGAGGAGGATTAATTTCATCTCTTCCCCTGTTACATTCCCATGGTGCTGTGACATCACCCTTATACGCTGTATAAAGCATAGTTTTTAATTTATTATGAAAATGCTCCATCCTTTCCGACTTGCGGGAATTTGGTAACATTTCAGGCACTTTATGCTTATACTGGGGGTCGAGGAGCGTGGACACCCAGTACAGGTCGTTCTCCTTCAGCTTTTTTATACGAGGGTCCCTCAACAGGCACGACAGCAAGAAAGAACCCATTTGAACAAGGTTGGATGCTGAGCTAATCATGTCGCGTTCCTCCTCCTCACTGATCTCACTGATGGTATCTTCTTCCCCCCAGCCACGTACAACACCACGGGTACCAGAGAGGTGACAACAACTAGCACCCTGGGATGACTGTTGTGCTCGGTCTTCCTCCTCCTCATCCTCCCCAAAGCCACATTCCTCCTCTGACTCCTCTTCCTCACAATCCTCTTCTTGCGTTGCCGCAGGTCCAGCAAGCAATGCTGATTCGGCTGTTTGTGGGGGTGATGGACACCACAACTCTTCCTCTTCACGCTCATCTACTGCCTGATCCAGCACTCTTCGCAGGGCACGCTCCAGGAAGAAAACAAATGGTATGATGTCGCTGATGGTGCCTTCGGTGCGACTGACAAGGTTTGTCACCTCCTCAAAAGGACGCATGAGCCTACAGGCATTGCGCATGAGCGTCCAGTAATTTGGCAAAAATATCCCCAGCTCCCCAGAGGCTGTCCTAGCACCCCGGTCATACAAATACTCATTAACAGCTTTTTCTTGTTGGAGCAGGCGGTCAAACATTAGGAGTGTTGAATTCCACCGTGTCGGGCTGTTGCAAATCAAGCGCCTCACTGGCAGGTTGTTTCGACGCTGGATATCAGACAAGTGCGCCATGGCCGTGTAGGAATGCCTGAAATGGCCACACACCTTCCTGGCCTGCTTCAGGACGTCCTGTAAGCCTGGGTACTTATGGACAAATCGTTGTACAATCAGATTACACACATGTGCCATGCGCGGCACATGTGTCAACTTGCCCAATTTCAATGCCGCCACCAAATTACTTCCATTGTCAGAAACAACCTTGCCAATCTCCAGTTGGTGCGGAGTCAGCCACTGATCCACCTGTGCGTTCAGGGCGGTCAGGAGTGCTGGTGCGGTGTGACTCTCCACTTTCAGGCAAGTCAACCCCAAGACGGCATAACACTGCCGTACCCGGGATGTAGCATAGTACCTGGGGAGCTGGGGGGGTGCCATAGATGTGGAGCAAGACGCAGAAGTTGAAGAGGACTCAGCCGAGGAAGACGTTATGGAAGAGGATGGAGTAGGAGGAGTAGATGAGGTAGCAGCAGGCCTGCCTGCAAGTCGTGGCGGTGTCACCAACTCTTCTGCAGAGCCACGCATTCCATGCTTGTCAGAAGTCAGCAGGTTTACCCAATGCGCAGTGTAGGTGATATACCTGCCCTGACCATGCTTTGCAGACCAGCTATCCGTGGTCATATGGACCCTTGCCCCAACGCTGTTATGCCAGACATGCCATAACTTCCTTTCTCACAACAGAGTTGTTTGGGATTGCCTTTTGTGAAAAGAAATTTCTGCCAGGTACCTTCCACTGCGGTGTACCAATAGATACAAATTTTTTTAAAGCATCAGACTCCACCAGCTTGTATGGTAAAAGCTGGCGGGCTAAGAGTTCAGACAAGCCAGCTGTCAGACGCCGGGCAAGGGGGTGACTTTGAGAAATTGGCTTCTTACGCTCAAACATGTCCTTGACAGACACCTGACTGTGGGCAGATGACCAGGAACTGCTACGTAAGAGAGACTGAGTGGAGGATGGTTGAGAGGGGGCAAGGAGGACAGCACTGGTTGACGTGGCTGAAGATGCTGGAGCAGGAGGAGGAGGGCGGCTTTCACTTTGTGTGCTGCTTCTACTCATGTGTTCTTCCCATCGGCCTTTGTGATGGGAGACCATGTGCCTTCGCAAAGCAGTTGTACCTAGGTGGCTGTTGGACTTCCCACGACTCAGTTTCTTTTGGCACAGGTTGCAAATGGCATCGCTGTTGTCAGAGGCAGACACACAAAAAAAATGCCACACTGCTGAGCTCTGCGATGACGGCATTCTGGTGGTGGCAACAGCATGCGTTGATGGGCGTCGGCGGGCTGTCTGGCTGACCCCTGGTGATGATGCATGCTGTCTGACTGTGCCACTAGCTCCTTGAGACGACCTCCCCGTGCTTCCAAATCGTCTCCTCCTCCTCCTCCTCCTCCTCTCTGTCTCCCCATCTGAACTTTCCCCCTCTTCTTCTTCTCTTCTAGCAGGCACCCACGTGACATCCACCGACACATCATCATCAACCGCTTCACTTGTATCTGAAACATCAAGAAAGGAAGCAGCAGCGGGTACAACATCACCATCATCATCACACCGTACCTCCATGTCGGTAATGCTGCCTGACTGAGACTGATCACTATTATCTACATCCTCTGTCAATGATGGTTGTGCATCACTCATTTCTTCAAAATGATGTGTCAATAACTCCTGTGACAGATCAAGTGAAGCGGCTGTGGTGCTAGTGTTGCTGGTGGCGACAGGCGGCGGAGTGTCACTGGTCACTTGAGACCTGCCCAAAGCACAGCTGGACTTAGATGGTGCATCAAGGTTAGGAGGACTAGCAGCGGAAGCTGAAGAAGATTGGGTTTCCTGTGTTAGCCATTCAACTAGGTCCTCTTCAGAAGTTTTTGCATCCCCCCTGGCACCCGGCATCTGAACAATGTGCATATTTGTAGGGTCTAAAGGAATCACAGCACCACGACCACGACCACGGAACCTGCGGGGTGGCCTGCCTCTGCCTGTCATTTTTTTTTAAATGGACACTAACAATACTATTACACCAATTGAGTGGTGGCACTGTGAAAGTGGGCACAGTATACGCTGTGAGACTGACAACAACAAAAAAAGACAGATGTTTTAAAAATCACAAATTGTTAATTTTTTGAAATATTACTAGTACTGTGGCAACAAATATGATTGTTTGGCACTATTTGGCAAATGAGCCTGTCTGGCACACATGCTGGGAGAAAGGAAACTGCAATTCAATGGCACTAGGAGACTGAAGAATCACAGTCAAAACAGTTATGATTAACAAAAATTCCAATCCTGTTACAATAAATATGAGTGGTGGCACTAATTGGCTAGTTGGGACTGGCACACAGGCAGGCAGGCAGGAGGAAAATGCAATTCAAGGGCACTAGTAGACTGCAGATTGACAGTCAAAACAGTGTTGATTGACAAATTTTGCAATACTGTTAAAAGAAATATGATTGCTAGCACTAATTGGATAGTTGGGCCTGGCACACAGGCTGGCAGGCAGTAGAAAAGTCCAATTCAATGGCACAAGCAAAATGAGGATTAAGATCAACCATCAAGATTTATTTTATTTAAATTAGTAACTATACTGTGACAACAATTAGGATTGGTGTAAATAGTTGGCAAGACGGCCTGGCACAAAAGGATGGCAGGCAGGAGGGAGATGCAATTCAAGGGCACTAGGAGACTGATTAATGACAGTCAAAACAGTGATGATTGACAATTTTTGCAATACTGTTAAAAGAAATATGATTGCTGACAACAATTGGCTAGGTGGGCCTGGCTCACAGCAGGCTGCAAGGCAGGAGGAAAGTGCTATTCAATGGCACCAGCAAACTGACAATTCAAATCACAGCAACTATTACCAAAAATTTTAATTTTTAATTATTAGAATACTGTCACAACAAATATGATTGGTGTAAATATTTTTTAAGTAGGCCTGGCACACAGGCTTGGAAGGCTGTAGAAAACTGAATTCAAAGGCACGAGCAAACTGAGGGTTAAGATCATCAACAATAAAGATTTTTTTAATTATAATTAGTAACTATACTGTGACAAAAAATTAGGATTGGTGTAAATAGTTGGCAAGACGGCCTGGCACAAAAGGATGGCAGGCAGGAGGGAGATGCAATTCAAGGACACTAGGAGACTGATTACTGACAGTCTAAACAGTGATGATTGACAATTTTTGCAATACTGTTAACAGAAATATGATTGCTGACAACAATTGGCTAGGTGGGGGCCTGGCTCACAGCAGGCTGCAAGGCAGGAGGAAAGTGCGTTTCAATGGCACCAGGAAACTGACGATTCAAATCACAGCAACTATTAACAAAAAATTTAATTTTTAATTATTAGAATACTGTCACAACAAATATGATTGGTGTAAATATTTTTTAAGTAGGCCTGGCACACAGGCTTGGAAGGCTGTAGAAAACTGAATTCAAAGGCACGAGCAAACTGAGGGTTAAGATCATCAACAATAAAGATTTTTTTAATTATAATTAGTAACTATACTGTGACAAAAAATTAGGATTGGTGTAAATAGTTGGCAAGACGGCCTGGCACAAAAGGATGGCAGGCAGGAGGGAGATGCAATTCAAGGACACTAGGAGACTGATTACTGACAGTCTAAACAGTGATGATTGACAATTTTTGCAATACTGTTAACAGAAATATGATTGCTGACAACAATTGGCTAGGTGGGGGCCAGGCTCACAGCAGGCTGCAAGGCAGGAGGAAAGTGCGTTTCATTGGCACCAGCAAACTGACGATTCAAATCACAGCAACTATTACCAAAAATTTAAATTTTTAATTATTAGAATACTGTCACAACAAATATGATTGGTGTAAATATTTTTTAAGTAGGCCTGGCACACAGGCTTGGAAGGCTGTAGAAAAATGCAATTCAAAGGCACGAGCAAACTGAGGGTTAAGATCATCAACAATAAAGATTTTTTTAATTTGAATTAGTAACTATACTGTGACAAAAAATTAGGATTGGTGTAAATAGTTGGCAAGACGGCCTGGCACAAAAGGATGGCAGGCAGGAGGGAGATGCAATTCAAGGACACTAGGAGACTGATTACTGACAGTCTAAACAGTGATGATTGACAATTTTTGCAATACTGTTAACAGAAATATGATTGCTGACAACAATTGGCTAGGTGGGGGCCTGGCTCACAGCAGGCTGCAAGGCAGGAGGAAAGTGCGTTTCATTGGCACCAGCAAACTGACGATTCAAATCACAGCAACTATTAACAAAAATTTTAATTTTTAATTATTAGAATACTGTCACAACAAATATGATTGGTGTAAATATTTTTTAAGTAGGCCTGGCACACAGGCTTGGAAGGCTGTAGAAAAGTGCAATTCAAAGGCACGAGCAAACTGAGGGTTAAGATCATCAACAATAAAGATTTTTTTAATTTGAATTAGTAACTATACTGTGACAAAAAATTAGGATTGGTGTAAATAGTTGGCAAGACGGCCTGGCACAAAAGGATGGCAGGCAGGAGGGAGATGCAATTCAAGGACACTAGGAGACTGATTACTGACAGTCTAAACAGTGATGATTGACAATTTTTGCAATACTGTTAACAGAAATATGATTGCTGACAACAATTGGCTAGGTGGGGGCCTGGCTCACAGCAGGCTGCAAGGCAGGAGGAAAGTGCGTTTCAATGGCACCAGCAAACTGACGATTCAAATCACAGCAACTATTACCAAAAATTTTAATTTTTAATTATTAGAATACTGTCACAACAAATATGATTGGTGTAAATATTTTTTAAGTAGGCCTGGCACACAGGCTTGGAAGGCTGTAGAAAACTGAATTCAAAGGCACGAGCAAACTGAGGGTTAAGATCATCAACAATAAAGTTTTTTTTAATTATAATTAGTAACTATACTGTGACAAAAAATTAGGATTGGTGTAAATAGTTGGCAAGACGGCCTGGCACAAAAGGATGGCAGGCAGGAGGGAGATGCAATTCAAGGACACTAGGAGACTGATTACTGACAGTCTAAACAGTGATGATTGACAATTTTTGCAATACTGTTAACAGAAATATGATTGCTGACAACAATTGGCTAGGTGGGGGCCTGGCTCACAGCAGGCTGCAAGGCAGGAGGAAAGTGCGTTTCAATGGCACCAGCAAACTGACGATTCAAATCACAGCAACTATTACCAAAAATTTAATTTTTAATTATTAGAATACTGTCACAAAAAATATGATTGGTGTAAATATTTTTTAAGTAGGCCTGGCACACAGGCTTGGAAGGCTTTAGAAAAGTGCAATTCAAAGGCACGAGCAAACTGAGGGTTAAGATCAACACTAAAAAATGTTTTTATTTAAATTAATAACTATACTGTCTGACTGTGACAACAATTATGATTGGTGTAAATAGTTGGCTAGACGGCCTGGCACAAAAGGCTGGCAGTGGCAGGCAGGAGGTAAATGAAATTCAATGGCCCTAGGAGACTGAATATTTGCAGTCCAAAAAATTATGTTTTTTTTTTTTTTATTACTGTTACAAGAATTGTGATTGGTGCCACTAATTGGCTACTTGGGCCTGGCAGACAGGCTGGCAGATATGAGTCGTGGATGGTAGGTAGGGCAGTAATGTAACACAGTATGCTGTGTAAGTGACAAAAACACAGGACTGATAGAAAATTAAGTTACATTACACTAGCAAAATATTTTAAAATTTTAAATTTTAATATTAAAATTATGTTAAGAAGTGCAATGCACATATGACTCTATGAGTGGTCGCACTGGCTGGCTGCTACGTAGGGCAGCAATTATAACAACAGTATGCTGTGTAAGTCAGATAGACAGTTAGACACAGGCCTGATAGAAAATACAATTAGATTACACTAGCATAATGATTTAAAGACTTTTTTTTGGAAATTTTAAGAAAAAGGTTAAGCACATACATATGAGTCGTGGCTGATAGCCTTGGAAGGGCAGCTATTAAAAACAGTAGGCTATGTATGTCGGATACACACACGCCTGATAGAAAATACTATTAGATTACACTAGAAAAATGATTGAAATCATTTTTTTGGGGGGGAAATTAAAAAAAGGTTAAACACATATGAGTCGTGGCTCATAGACTAGGGAGGGCAGCAAGTAAACACAGTAGGCTCTCTATCGGCTAGATTTAGAGTTCGGCGGTAGCCGTCAAAACCAGCGTTAGAGGCTCCTAACGCTGGTTTTGGGCTACCGCTGGTATTTAGAGTCAGTGATTAAAGGGTCTAACGCTCACTTTACAGCCGCGACTTTTCCATACCGCAGATCCCCCTACGCCATTTGCGTAGCCTATCTTTTCAATGGGATCTTCCTAACGCCGGTATTTAGAGTCGTTTCTGCAGTGAGCGTTAGAGCTCTAACGACAAGATTCCAGCCGCCTGAAAATAGCAGGAGTTAAGAGCTTTCTGGCTAACGCCGGTTTATAAAGCTCTTAACTACTGTACCCTAAAGTACACTAACACCCATAAACTACCTATGTACCCCTAAACCGAGGTCCCCCCACATCGCCGCCACTCGATTAAAAATTTTAACCCCTAATCTGCCGACCGCCACCTACGTTATACTTATGTACCCCTAATCTGCTGCCCCTAACACCGCCGACCCCTGTATTATATCTATTAACCCCTAACTTGCCCCCCACAACGTCGCCGCAAGCTACTTAAAATAATTAACCCCTAATCTTCCGACCGCAAATCGCCGCCACCTACGTTATCCCTATGTACCCCTAATCTTCTGCCCCTAACATCGCCGACCCCTATGTTATATTTATTAACCCCTAATCTGCCCCCCACAACGTCGCCGACACCTGCCTACACTTATTAACCCCTAATCTGCCGAGCGGACCTGAGCGCTACTATAATAAAGTTATTAACCCCTAATCCGCCTCACTAACCCTATCATAAATAGTATTAACCCCTAATCTGCCCTCCCTAACATCGCCGACACCTACCTTCAATTATTAACCCCTAATCTGCCGACCGGAGCTCACCGCTATTCTAATAAATGTATTAACCCCTAAAGCTAAGTCTAACCCTAACACTAACACCCCCCTAAGTTAAATATAATTTTTATCTAACGAAATAAATTAACTCTTATTAAATAAATGATTCCTATTTAAAGCTAAATACTTACCTGTAAAATAAATCATAATATAGCTACAATATAAATTACATTTATATTATAGCTATTTTAGGATTAATATTTATTTTACAGGTAACTTTGTATTTATTTTAACCAGGTACAATAGCTATTAAATAGTTAAGAACTATTTAATAGTTACCTAGTTAAAATAATTACAAATTTACCTGTAAAATAAATCCTAACCTAAGATATAATTAAACCTAACACTACCCTATCAATAAAATAATTAAATAAACTACCTACAATTACCTACAATTAACCTAACACTACACTATCAATAAATTAATTAAACACAATTGCTACAAATAAATACAATTAAATAAACTATCTAAAGTACAAAAAATAAAAAAGAACTAAGTTACAGAAAATAAAAAAATATTTACAAACATAAGAAAAATATTACAACAATTTTAAACTAATTACACCTACTCTAAGCCCCCTAATAAAATAACAAAGACCCCCAAAATAAAAAATTCCTTACCCTATTCTAAATTTAAAAAGTTACAAGCTCTTTTACCTTACCAGCCCTGAACAGGGCCCTTTGCGGGGCATGCCCCAAGAATTTCAGCTCTTTTGCCTGTAAAAAAAAACATACAATACCCCCCCCCCAACATTACAACCCACCACCCACATACCCCTAATCTAACCCAAACCCCCCTTAAATAAACCTAACACTAAGCCCCTGATGATCTTCCTACCTTGTCTTCACCATGCCAGGTTCACCGATCCGTCCTGGCTCCAAGATCTTCATCCAACCCAAGCAGGGGCTAGACATCCACTGAAGAAGTCCAGAAGAGGGTCCAAAGTCTTCCTCCTATCCGGCAAGAAGAGGACATCCGGACCGGCAAACATCTTCTCCAAGCGGCATCTTCTATGTTCTTCCATCCGATGACGACCGGCTCCATCTTGAAGACCTCCAGCGCGGATCCATCCTCTTCTTCCGACGACTAGACGACGAATGACGGTTCCTTTAAGGGACGTCATCCAAGATGGCGTCCCTCGAATTCCGATTGGCTGATAGGATTCTATCAGCCAATCGGAATTAAGGTAGGAATTTTCTGATTGGCTGATGGAATCAGCCAATCAGAATCAAGATCAATCCGATTGGCTGATCCAATCAGCCAATCAGATTGAGCTCGCATTCTATTGGCTGATCGGAACAGCCAATAGAATGCGAGCTCAATCTGATTGGCTGATTGGATCAGCCAATCGGATTGATCTTGATTCTGATTGGCTGATTCCATCAGCCAATCAGAAAATTCCTACCTTAATTCCGATTGGCTGATAGAATCCTATCAGCCAATCGGAATTCGAGGGACGCCATCTTGGATGACGTCCCTTAAAGGAACCGTCATTCGTCGTCTAGTCGTCGGAAGAAGAGGATGGATCCGCGCTGGAGGTCTTCAAGATGGAGCCGGTCGTCATCGGATGGAAGAACATAGAAGATGCCGCTTGGAGAAGATGTTTGCCGGTCCGGATGTCCTCTTCTTGCCGGATAGGAGGAAGACTTTGGACCCTCTTCTGGACTTCTTCAGTGGATGTCTAGCCCCTGCTTGGGTTGGATGAAGATCTTGGAGCCAGGACGGATCGGTGAACCTGGCATGGTGAAGACAAGGTAGGAAGATCATCAGGGGCTTAGTGTTAGGTTTATTTAAGGGGGGTTTGGGTTAGATTAGGGGTATGTGGGTGGTGGGTTGTAATGTTGGGGGGGGGTATTGTATGTTTTTTTTTACAGGCAAAAGAGCTGAAATTCTTGGGGCATGCCCCGCAAAGGGCCCTGTTCAGGGCTGGTAAGGTAAAAGAGCTTGTAACTTTTTAAATTTAGAATAGGGTAAGGAATTTTTTATTTTGGGGGTCTTTGTTATTTTATTAGGGGGCTTAGAGTAGGTGTAATTAGTTTAAAATTGTTGTAATATTTTTCTTATGTTTGTAAATATTTTTTTATTTTCTGTAACTTAGTTCTTTTTTATTTTTTGTACTTTAGATAGTTTATTTAATTGTATTTATTTGTAGCAATTGTGTTTAATTAATTTATTGATAGTGTAGTGTTAGGTTAATTGTAGGTAATTGTAGGTAGTTTATTTAATTATTTTATTGATAGGGTAGTGTTAGGTTTAATTATATCTTAGGTTAGGATTTATTTTACAGGTAAATTTGTAATTATTTTAACTAGGTAACTATTAAATAGTTCTTAACTATTTAATAGCTATTGTACCTGGTTAAAATAAATACAAAGTTACCTGTAAAATAAATATTAATCCTAAAATAGCTATAATATAAATGTAATTTATATTGTAGCTATATTATGATTTATTTTACAGGTAAGTATTTAGCTTTAAATAGGAATCATTTATTTAATAAGAGTTAATTTATTTCGTTAGATAAAAATTATATTTAACTTAGGGGGGTGTTAGTGTTAGGGTTAGACTTAGCTTTAGGGGTTAATACATTTATTAGAATAGCGGTGAGCTCCGGTCGGCAGATTAGGGGTTAATAATTGAAGGTAGGTGTCGGCGATGTTAGGGAGGGCAGATTAGGGGTTAATACTATTTATGATAGGGTTAGTGAGGCGGATTAGGGGTTAATAACTTTATTATAGTAGCGCTCAGGTCCGGTCGGCAGATTAGGGGTTAATAAGTGTAGGTAGGTGTCGGCGACGTTGTGGGGGGCAGATTAGGGGTTAATAAATATAACATAGGGGTTGGCGATGTTAGGGCAGCAGATTAGGGGTACATAAGGATAACGTAGGTGGCGGCGGTTTACGGAGCGGCAGATTAGGGGTTAAAAGTGTAATGCAGGGGTCAGCGATAGCGGGGGCGGCAGAATAGGGGTTAATAAGTGTAAGGTTAGGGGTGTTTAGACTCGGGGTACATGTTAGAGTGTTAAGTGCAGACGTAGGAAGGGTTACCGCATAGCAAACAATGGGGCTGCGTTAGGAGCTGAACGCTGCTTTTTTCCAGGTGTTAGGTTTTTTTTCAGCTCAAACAGCCCCATTGTTTCCTATGGGAGAATCGTGCACGAGCACGTTTTTGAGGCCGGCCGCGTCCGTAAGCAACTCTGGTATCGAGAGTTGCATTTGCGGTAAAAATGCTCTACGCTCCTTTTTTGGAGCCTAACGCAGCATTTGTTTGAACTCTCGATACCAGAGTTAAATTTATGGTGCGGCCAGAAAAAAACCCGCGGAGCGTTAACAGCCCTTTTACCGCCGAACTCTAAATCTAGGCCTAAGTCAGCAAAACACACAGGCCGGATAGAAAATTAGATTTGATTACACTAGCAAACAAATTTAAACTTTTTTTTTTTTTTATATTAAAATTAAGGTGAAAGAAAAATAGATATGAGTGCTGGGTGGCTGCCTGGCACAGACCAATTAACCAAAAGACTGAAAAAAAAGAGGTATATTAATGCTGAGTGAGCCTGACAGACACAGGCATGATAGTAAATGTAATTAGATTACACTAGAAAAATATTTTTTTGTGTTTTTTTTTTAAATTAAAAATAATGTTATTAACGGATATTAACACTGCTGGCTGCTGGCTGGCACAGAGCAATGAACCAGAGTATATGCTGTGTGACACTGGCCTGATAGAAAATGAAAAAAAATTACACTAGAAAAATAATTATATTTTTGGGTTAGTTAAATTTAAACTAATGTTGTTAGGGAGATATCAGTGGTGGCAGTAGTCACAGCATATGCTGTGAGCCTTAAACACACAGCTGAAAGCCAGGCAAATGCTAATAAAAAAAAAAAAACAAACAAAAAAAGGCACGAAATATAGCCCTAAAAAGGGCTTTTTGGGGTGCTGTGCTTGCAGCAGAGATGAGTGGAGTCCTTCTGGACTGTAAATACACTAGCCTAGCTATGTTTTTCCTATTAATGTCAGGAGCAAAAACACAACACGTCCTCTCATTAAAAAAGCAAGGTCGTTATGAGTCTAAAATGGCGGATTCCGAGTAGCTGGGAGTGTCTGTGAGGGAGTGTCTGATGTTGATTGGCTCTAATGTGTCAGGCGGCTGTGACATAAAGGGTCAAAGTTTCCACAATGATGACACATAGGGGCGGATCGAACATCGCCATGTGTTCGCCCACAAACGCGAACGCGAACAACCTATGTTCGCTGTGAACCGTTCGCGGGCGAACAGTTTGGGACATCACTACTCATTTACTGTACCCACACATATTATATATCGTTTTTCTCGCCATTAAATGGACTTTCTAAAGATACCATTATTTTCATCATCCTATATTATAAAAGGCCAAGTGTTTGTCTGAAGCCGTCATGCGCAGTAGAGACAAACACTTGGCCTTGAGATAGGGAGCGCGAGGTACACAAACAGCTGTGAGGTCTGGGGAGCGCGAGGTAAGCTGATTGAAACAGCCTGTGTCAAGAGATATGGAGCGCGAGCTACTCAACAGCTGTGAGGTGTGCTGCGTGAGAAGCGGCTGGGGGCGTGGGCGGGCGTCGTGATGGGCGTGGGCGGGCATCGCGATGGGTGTGGCCGGGCGGGTGCCACCGCGAAGGGGCGTGGCCGGGCGGGGTCCCGCGATGTGAAGACTTCAAGACAGAGCCAGAGAGGGAGCAGGAGAGGGGGGAGAAGGAGCAGGAGAGGGGGGGAGAAGGAGCAGGAGAAGGGGGGGGAGAAGGGCCAAAGAGGGGAGAGAGAGCCAAAGGGGGGAGAGAGAGCCAAAGAGAAGGGGGGAGAGAGAGCCAAAGAGAAGGGGGGAGAGAGAGCCAAAGAGAAGGGGGGGGGGGGGAGAGAGCCAAAGAGAAGGGGGGGAGAGCCAAAGAGAAGGGGGGGGAGCCAAAGAGAAGGGGGGGGAGAGCCAAAGTGAAGGGGGGGGAGAGCCAAAGAGAAGGGGGGGAGCCAAAGAGAAGGGGGGGAGAGCCAAAGAGAAGGGGGGGGAGCCAAAGAGAAGGGGGGGGAGCCAAAGAGAAGGGGGGGGAGAGCCGAAGAGAAGGGGGGGAGAGCCAAAGAGAAGGGGGGGGAGAGCCAAAGAGAAGGGGGGGGAGAGCCAAAGAGAAGGGGGGGAGAGCCAAAGAGAAGGGGGGGGAGAGCCAAAGAGAAGGGGGGGGGAGCAAAAGAGAAGGGGGGGGAGAGCCAAAGAGAAGGGGGGGAGAGCCAAAGAGAAGGGGGGGAGAGCCAAAGAGGAAAAAGAGCCAAAAAGGAGAGAGAGCCAAAGAGGGGGGAGAGAGAGCCAAAGAGGGGGGAGAGAGAGCCAAAGAGGGGGGAGAGAGAGCCAAAGGGGGGGGGGCAGAGCCAAAGAGGGGGGGAGAGCCAAAGAGGGGGGGGCAGAGCCAAAGAGGGGGAGGGAGAGCCAAAGAGGGGGGGGAGAGAGCCAAAGAGGGGGGAGAGAACAAAAGAGGGGGGGGCAAAGGGGAGGGGAGAGCCAAAGAGGGGGGAGAGAGAGAGCCAAAGAGGAGAGAGAGCAAAAGAGGGGAGAGAGCCAAAGAGGGGGGAGAGAGAGCCAAAGGGGGGGGAGAGAGCCAAAGGGGGGGGGGAGAGCCAAAGGGGGGGGAGAGCCAAAGGGGGGGGGAGAGCCAAAGGGGGGGGAGAGAGCCAAAGGGGGGGGAGAGAGCCAAAGGGGGGGTGAGCCAAAGAGGGGGGAGAGAGAGAGCCAAAGAGGAGAGAGAGCAAAAGAGGGGAGAGAGCCAAAGAGGGGGGGAGCCAAAGAGGGGGGGGGAGAGCCAAAGAGGGGGGAGGAGAGCCAAAGAGGGGGGAGAGAACAAAAGAGGGGGGAGAGAGAGCAAAAGAAAGGAGGGAGAGAGCAAAAGAGGGGAGAGAGAGAGAGCAAAGGAGAGGGGGGAGAGAAAGCAAAAGAGAGGGAGGAGAGAAAGCAAAAGAAAGGGGGGAAGAGAGAGCAAAAGAGAGGGGGGAGAGAGCAAGGGGTGGGACCGCTGTACTGCAAAAAATGGCCCGTGTACACGGGCTTTAGTACTAGTATCTTATAATTTACTATAAAAAATTTTATAAAATATGAGGAAAAAATGGAAAAAAACACACTTTTTCTAACTTTGACCCCCAAAATCTGTTACACATCTACAACCACCAAAAAACACCCATGCTAAATAGTTTCTAAATTTTGTCCTGAGTTTAGAAATACCCAATGTTTACATGTTCTTTGCTTTTTTTTGTAAACTATAGGGCCATAAATACAAGTAGCACTTTGCTATTTCCAAACCATTTCTTTTCAAAATTAGCGATAGTTACATTAGAGCACTGATATCTTTCAGGAATCTCTGAATATCCATTGACATGTATATATATTTTTTTTAGTAGACAACCCAAAGTATTGATCTAGGCCCATTTTGGTATATTTCATGCCACCATTTCACCGCCAAATGCAATCAAATACAAAAAAATCGTTCACTTTTCACAAATTTTTTCACAAACTTTTGGTTTCTAACTTAAATTATTTACAAACAGCTTGTGCAATTATGGCATAAATGGTTGTAAATTCTTCTCTGGGATCCCCTTTGTTCAGAAATAGCAGACATATATGACTTTGGTGTTGCTTTTTGGTAATTAGAAGGCCGCTAAATGCCACTGCGCACCACACGTGTATTATGCCCAGCAGTGAAGGGGTTAATTAGGGAGCATGTAGGGAGCTTTTTGGGGTAGTTTTAGCTTTAGTGTAGTGTAGTAGACAACCCCAAGTACTGATCTAGGCCAATTTTGGTATATTTCATGCCACCATTTCACCGCCAAATGCGATCAAATTAAAAAAACTTTAATTTTTTCTCAATTTTAGGATTCTCACTGAAATTATTTACAAACAGCTTCTGCAATTATGGCACAAATGGTTGTAAATGCTTCTCTGGGATCCCTTTGTTCAGAAATAGCAGACATATATGGCTTTGGCATTGCTTTTTGGTAATTAGAAGGCCTCTAAATGCCGCTGCACATCACATGTGTATTATGGCTAGCAGTGAAGGGGTTAATTATGTAGCTTGTAGGGAGCTTGCAGGGTTAATTTTAGCTTTAGTGTAGAGCTCAACCTCCCACCTGAAACATCAGACCCCCTGATCCCTCCCAAACAGCTCTCTTCCCTCCCCCACCCCACAATTGTCCCCGCCATCTTAAGTACTGGCAGAAACTCTGCCAGTACTAAAATAAAAGGTATTTGGACCTTTTTTTTTAAAAAAAAAAAAAGCATATTTACATATGCTGATGTGTAGGATCCCCCCTTAGACCCCAACCTCACTGATCCCCCACCAAACTGCTCTCTAACCCTTCCCCTCTGCAATAATGGGCGCCATCTTGGGTACTGGCAGCTGTCTGCCAGTACCCAGTTTTGTAACAAAATGTGCCTTTTTTTTAAAAAAATTCCCTTTTCTGTAGTGTAGCTTTCCCCCCCCACCGAGACCAACCCCCAACCCCTTCCAGGTCCCTTAGATTATATTTTACAGTATTGGTGTTTTTAACTTTTAACCTTTTTTTTCTGTAGTGTAGTGGTTCCCACCCGCTCCCGCCCCGTGCATGCGCGCGCTCCCGTGCGCGCCCCCGTAGCTCCCGCCCCCGATCCCGCCCCCCTCCACTCCACACTGAGCACCGATGGCCGCCCACCCGCCTCCCACGTAAGCTCCCACCCACCAACGATACCGGCCACCGATGTCCGGTGCAGAGAGGGCCACAGAGTGGCTCTCTCTGCATCGGATGGCCAAGGGGGGTTATTGCAGGATGCCTCCATATCGAGGCATCACTGCAATAACCGGAAAGCAGCTGGAAGCGAGCAGGATGGCTTCCAGCTGCTTTCCAGACCAAGGACGTACGCCACACGTCCTCGGTCATTAACTGTAATTTTTTTGAGGACGTGTGGCGTACGTCCTTGGTCGTTAAGGGGTTAAAGTTATCAATCATTTGCTGGCCTTTGTGTCAAAACCAAACCAATAAGGTGGTGGGAAAAAAAGCAAATGAATTGACGTTTTTTAAATGGGGCCCTACGTTTACACATTCTGTGGCCTTTTGAGCAGACCATACATATATCATCATCAGCAAATAACGTTCAACAGGATTTCTTTTATTGAATTAAGGCAATGATATTAATAAAATAAGATCAAGTAAGAACAGACTTTATAAAGGCACAGAAAAATACAAAACAAAAGTTGCTCACCCTTCACAATTAATGAAAAAATAATTTAATTAAATACATGACCCACCAGGTGCAAACTAGAAATAAATCATTTGTAGCCAAGAAAAAAGAGAAAGTGAGTATTCCAAATAACGGAGACTCAAAAGTCTAGAATACTGCGCTCTTCTGTAGAATAAAAAAAAAATGATGGGACATCAGGTTGCTATAGCATGATATGTTTATTATCAAAATCATACTAAAAAAATAAAGAATATATATTAAAAAGCCCCAATGGGCCCCTCACAACAAAAAAATGTAGCCGGCTACTAAAAGATCATATGGTGCACCACTAAGGAGTCTTGCGTCATCTGGACAGTCTTCCAAAAATAAAGTGTATTTTCCAAATACATCTAATAATCCTTAACCCAGTTTGTAGATAGGCAATATTTACTTAAGCTCTAGAGGAAAGCAAGTTACAGTTCACACATTCAGGAAGACTGCCGTCAGAGCCTCCACTGACTCCACCAGTCTATACCCCAGTACCTGATATATGTGTGATTGCAATCCTCAGGGTAATCTGTGTAAACTCTATAATCAGCACAAGTCCAGCTGGGATAGGGTTCATGGGGGGTTCCCACTAAGAGTTGCTGCAGACCAATGCGTCCTAGTGTGAGTTCCGCTCATCCATGATAGCAGCCAGGAGCTTCTTCATAAAGGAGTCCAATGCATTTAATTCAAGACCACTTTTCACTGTATTCATAGACTTTTATGAATACCAATATCCTGATTTAAATATGGTGTTGTGAAGAAGATTCTACAATTCAGTGGGATCCAAATGCTAAGTTTCATGAATGAGCTATTCATTTTACATTATTGCAGACTTTTAAGTTATTTGGTGAGCTGTGTGCAACACTCAGCAATATCTGAATTTGCACAGATATTTCTGTGTTACACTGTTACACAAATAAATCTGGCACTGAAAATAGCCGAATCCCACTGTCTGTGGCCATGTTTGCCATTCGTTCAATGAACAAATGCCGAATATAAGTATTTCCCATGTCTAGGAAATATCACATACAATATTGAAACTACAGATATACAAATGATTTGGAAAGCCCTTTAAATTAAAGCCATAAATCACCCAAGTATGCAGATTTTTACAATGAAGTCATTCATTTATATACAAACATAAAAAAAATAGTTAAATGCCCCTTTAAGTACTTGCACTTGAAAAAGCAATCTAGGTTTGATTGGATCTCCTAGTGGAATGTTACAAACTGTTTTCTAAATATGCTTGGAATGCGGCACCACATGTATTCTGTTGCAGAGTCGTAATTAAAGATGCCTCAAACCCCCAGCAGGCGTTACAATTTCCATTACTATGCTAAGCCGTAAATGTATTTATGCACATTTAATGTGCTCTTGTGGACACAATTCTGCTGTGGTGTTATGTCACTTAAGTGCAATTGCATTATGTTCTTTTAGAAAAGCATATTACTTTATGCCAAGACTAGTGGCTGGAAATGAAGACAGATTTGCTCTGTTGATTCTAATCTTGAAAGAAGCTTTTTTTCAAATGGAGCAAAGACAAATTCAGTATTCAGTGCACTCTTCTGTAATATAATATATACAAGAATATTCTCTTGTAACAATATTTTCAACAATATTCTATATTATTATTTTTTTTTCAAAAACTTGTTTTTTTCTTCTAAATTGTTAAGTAATTTATTTAATTTAAAATGCAATATATAGAAATGTATTATTTGGGAGATAAAAGTGCTTACAAATCAAACACCGCAGGCAATACAAATCACATTATTCTGTTTTCAGCACTTTAAATTTCCTGTTTCCAAGTACTGTGGGGTTTTTTGTTTTTTGTTTGTTTTTTTCAGCAGTGTAGTTTTATTACAATTACCACTGTGTATATTAAGGACAAGATTACACGTGGAGTGGTATTTAACGTTCCCGCTCACACTCTAACTCCGCCAGAAGTAAGATTTTGCGCTTGTCGGGTAGAGCTCGTATTTCAAGTTGAAAGTAAACTGTTTTCTCACGAGCGCTAACCTGATGCACTCAAAAAGACGAACTTATAATATTGTGCACAAAATAACATAAAAAAAACCTTAACACCCTACCCACGCATAAACCCGATTGCATATTCTCCAGTGCGCTAACCCGACATAAAAATATAAATATATAACTACTGTTGCCATCTGCATATGTGCATACTAACAAAAGACTGTTTTGCAATACGCTTCACCTGCTCAAAACAGAGACTGAACTTGGATTTAACAATGTTGCAATAACTAACACAGACACGCTACTTGATATACTCGCTCTTGCAAATTTGTATTCATGCATTATTGAATGTTATGTATGTTGTTTTGCTATAAGTTCCGTTATACCAGTTAACATTTCAGCATATATCCTGAAATAATGTGGCAAGTGAGATTTGTTAATCATGACTTTTATAAGTTCAGTTTACACTAAAACTGATATGGTCAGAACATATTCTTGAGGAACAAATCTTTCACTTACATGCTAATATTCTGGTTACTTATTTGCTAACAGCCTACGCTGTTTTACAACGTATAGGGTGGATTGTCATAGGGCCGGTCCTATCATTTATTTATTTATCTATTTTGTTTTCAGATGAGGTATTATACTTACTTTTGTACTATATGTTAGAGATTATGGTATAATTTAGCTATTTCTTTATTTTATTTTGCGCTGTGTGACGGCTCAGACCCCTGTCGGGGTGGATGTATAACTGCTACATAAAATATTGATATTTTATCACATAACAAGTGTCTTGGTATTTTGTAAAAGAGTGCTGAAATACCTGTCTTTGTTAATGTCACTATTATGTGCCATTTTCTCTCTCTCTTTTTAGATAGTATATAATATTATAAGGGTCTGCACCAGGACTTTAATAGTCCTTATGAGAGTTGGTAATTGAGTATTCTCAATACCATATATTTACACTTGTTACACTCTAATATCGCAACTTTTTCCATTCACCAACTTTAATATTTTTATAAAAATATAAATATTTCACATCCCATTGTTCTTCACATTGCAGAATATGTTCTATTTATTCATAAATACAAATTTCTACATATATCTGATCGTATTTTTGTACAATATCTATTTATACCTATATATATATATAATTATATATATGTATAGATATATACAGATATATATAGAAATATCTACTTAAAAATACATAGAACAGATTCCCCTATGTGAAGATTAGAACATTGGAATTTGAAATATTTACAGTAAATACATAGTATAACACTTTATTAAATATGAATATTGCATAAATACACACATGTAAACATACATACACACACATATATATACTGTATATATATATATATATATATATATATATATATATATATATATATATATATATATATATTTATATATATTTAGACATACATATTTATGTATCTCTATGTTAAAGCCTTTTGCCTGTTTTTTTTTTTTTTTTTTTTTTTTTTAAGGGACATTAAACACTTTGAGATTGTAATATAAAATGATAAATTGTATATAATTAAACAACTCTGCAATATACTTTCATTATTTATTTTGTCCTCTTTGCCTGTAATTCCATTCTGAAATTGTGAGCTTTTCAGTTCCTGTTAGAAATGGAAGTGCAGAACACTGTTGAATCCAGCACAACCATTGGCTGCACACTCTAGTGACCTATTTATAACTGACCCTTATTGGCCACAGCAAAGAAGGTAACACAAGTTACAACATGGTAGCTCCCAGTGTTTTATAGACACATAGGCCTAGATTTGGAGTTTGGCGTTAGCCGTGAAAACCAGCGTTAGAGGCTCCTAACGCTGGTTTTAGGCTACCGCCGGTATTTTGAGTCGCTCAAAATAGGGTCTAACGCTCACTTTTCAGCCGCGACTATTCCATACCGCAGATCCCCTTACGTCAATTGCGTATCCTATATTTTCAATGGGATCTTTCTAACTCCGGTATTTAGAGTCGTTTCTGAAGTGAGCGTTAGACATCTAACGACAAAACTCCAGCCGCAGGAAAAAAGTCAGTAGTTAAGAGCTTTCTGGGCTAACGCCGGTTTCTAAAGCTCTTAACTACTGTACTCTAAAGTACACTAACACCCATAAACTACCTATGTACCCCTAAACCGAGGTACCCCCACATCGCCGACACTCGAATAAATTTTTTTAACCCCTAATCTGCCGACCGCCACCTACGTTATCCTTATGTACCCCTAATCTGCTGCCCCTAACACCGCCGACCCCTATATTATATTTATTAACCCCTAATCTGCCCCCCACAACGTCGCCTCCACCTGCCTACACTTATTAACCCCTAATCTGCCGACCGCAAAGCGCCGCCACCTACGTTATCCTTATGTACCCCTAATCTGCTGCCCCTAACACCGCCGACCCCTATATTATATTTATTAACCCCTAATCTGCCCCCCACAACGTCGCCTCCACCTGCCTACACTTATTAACCCCTAATCTGCCGAGCGGACCTGAGCGCTACTATAATAAAGTTATTAACCCCTAATCCGCCTCACTAACCCTATAATAAATAGTATTAACCCCTAATCTGCCCTCCCTAACATCGGCGACACCTAACTTCAATTATTAACCCCTAATCTGCCGACCGGAGCTCACCGCTATTCTAATAAATGGATTAACCCCTAAAGCTAAGTCTAACATTAACACTAACACCCCCCTAAGTTAAATATATTTTAAATCTATTGAAATAAATTAACTCTTATTAAATAAATTATTCCTATTTAAAGCTAAATACTTACCTGTAAAATAAATCCTAATATAGCTACAATATAAATTATATTTATATTATAGCTATTTTAGGATTTATATTTATTTTACAGGTAACTTTGTATTTATTTTAACCAGGTACAATAGCTATTAAATAGTTAAGAACTATTTAATAGCTAAAATAGTTCAAATAATTACAAATTTACCTGTAAAAGAAATCCTAACCTAAGTTACAATTAAAACTAACACTATACTATCAATAAATTAATTAAATAAACTACCTACAATTACCTACAATTAACCTAACACTACACTATCAATAAATTAATTAAATACAATTCCTACAAATAAATACAATTAAATAAACTTGCTAAAGTACAAAAAATAAAAAAGAACTAAGTTACAAAAAATAAAAAAATATCTACAAACATAAGAAAAATATTACAACAATTTTAAACTAATTACACCTACTCTAAGCCCCCTAATAAAACAACAAAGCCCCCCAAAATAAAAAAATGCCCTACCCTATTCTAAATTACTAAAGTTAAAAGCTCTTTTACCTTACCAGCCCTGAACAGGGCCCTTTGCGGGGCATGCCCCAAGAAGTTCAGCTCTTTTGCCTGTAAAAAAAAAACATACAATACCCCCCCCAACATTACAACCCACCACCCACATACCCCTAATCTAACCCAAACCCCCCTTAAATAAACCTAACACTAAGCCCCTGAAAATCATCCTACCTTGTCTTCATCTCGCCAGGTATCACCGATCCGTCCTGTCTCCAAAATCTTCATCCAACCCAAGCGGGGGTTGGCGATCCATCATCCGGTGCCTGAAGAGGTCCAGAAGAGGCTCCAAAGTCTGCATCCTATCCGGGAAGAAGAGGCGATCTGGACCGGCAACCATCTTGATCCAAGCGGCATCTTCTATCTTCATCCGATGACGACCGGCTCCATCCTGAAGACCTCCACCGCGGACCCATCTTCTTCCGGCGACGTCCAACTGCAGAATGACGGTTCCTTTAAGGGACATCATCCAAGATGGCGTCCCTCGAATTCCGATTGGCTGATAGGATTCTATCAGCCAATCGGAATTAAGGTAGGAATATTCTGATTGGCTGATGGAATCAGCCGATCAGAATCAAGTTCAATCCGATTGGCTGATCCAATCAGCCAATCAGATTGAGCTCGCATTCTATTGGCTGATCGGAACAGCCAATAGAATGCGAGCTCAATCTGATTGGCTGATTGGATCAGCCAATCGGATTGAACTTGATTCTGATTGGCTGAGTCCATCAGCCAATCAGAATATTCCTACCTTAATTCCGATTGGCTGATAGAAGCCTATCAGCCAATCGGAATTCAAGGGACTCCATCTTGGATGACGTCCCTTAAAGGAACCGTCATTCTGCAGTTGGACGTCGCCGGAAGAAGATGGGTCCGCGGTGGAGGTCTTCAGGATGGAGCCGGTCGTCATCGGATGAAGATAGAAGATGCCGCTTGGATCAAGATGGTTGCCGGTCCGGATCGCCTCTTCTTCCCGGATAGGATGAAGACTTTGGAGCCTCTTCTGGACCTCTTCAGGCACCGGATGATGGATCGCCAACCCCCGCTTGGGTTGGATGAAGATTTTGGAGCCAGGACGGATCGGTGATACCTGGTGAGGTGAAGACAAGGTAGGATGATCTTCAGGGGCTTAGTGTTAGGTTTATTTAAGGGGGGTTTGGGTTAGATTAGGGGTATGTGGGTGGTGGGTTGTAATGTTGGGGGGGGGGGTATTGTATGGTTTTTTTTTACAGGCAAAAGAGCTGAACTTCTTGGGGCATGCCCCGCAAAGGGCCCTGTTCAGGGCTAGTAAGGTAAAAGAGCTTTTAACTTTAGTAATTTAGGGTAGGGTATTTTTTATTTTGGGGGGCTTTGTTGTTTTATTAGGGGGCTTAGAGTAGGTGTAATTAGTTTAAAATTGTTGTAATATTTTTCTTATGTTTGTAGATATTTTTTTATTTTTTGTAACTTAGTTCTTTTTTATTTTTTGTACTTTAGCAAGTTTATTTAATTGTATTTATTTGTAGGAATTGTATTTAATTAATTTATTGATAGTGTAGTGTTAGGTTAATTGTAGGTAATTGTAGGTAGTTTATTTAATTAATTTATTGATAGTATAGTGTTAGTTTTAATTGTAACTTAGGTTAGGATTTCTTTTACAGGTAAATTTGTAATTATTTGAACTATTTTAGCTATTAAATAGTTCTTAACTATTTAATAGCTATTGTACCTGGTTAAAATAAATACAAAGTTACCTGTAAAATAAATATAAATCCTAAAATAGCTATAATATCATTATAATTTATATTGTAGCTATATTAGGATTTATTTTACAGGTAAGTATTTAGCTTTAAATAGGAATAATTTATTTAATAAGAGTTAATTAATTTCGTGTTAGTGTTAGGGTTAGACTTAGCTTTAGGGGTTAATCCATTTATTAGAATAGCGGTGAGCTCCGGTCGGCAGATTAGGGGTTAATAATTGAAGTTAGGTGTCGGCGATGTTAGGGAGGGCAGATTAGGGGTTAATACTATTTATTATAGGGTTAGTGAGGCGGATTAGGGGTTAATAACTTTATTATAGTAGCGCTCAGGTCCGCTCGGCAGATTAGGGGTTAATAAGTGTAGGCAGGTGGAGGCGACGTTGAGGGGGGCAGATTAGGGGTTAATAAATATAATATAGGGGTCAGCGATGTTAGGGAACCAGATTAGAGGTACATAGGGATAATGTAAGTAGCGGCAGTTTACGGAGCGGAAGATTAGGGGTTAATAATAATATGCAGGGGTCAGCGATAGCGGGGGTGGCAGATTAGGGGTTAATAAGTGTAAGGTTAGGGGTGTTTAGACTCGGGGTACATGTTAGAGTGTTAAGTGCAGACGTAGGAAGGGTTACCGCATAGCAAACAATGGGGCTGCGTTAGGAGCTGAACGCGGCTTTTTTGCAGGTGTTAAGTTTTTTTTCAGCTCAAACAGCCCCATTGTTTCCTATGGGGGAATCTGGCCGCGTCCGTAAGCAACTCTGGTATCGAGAGTTGAAGCTGCGTTAAAAATGCTCTACGCTCCTTTTTTGGAGCCTAACGCAGCCTTTATGTGGACTCTCAATACCAGAGTTATTTTTATGGTGCGGCCAGAAAAACGCGGGCGTTAGATTTTCGGCTCGTTACCGACAAAACTCCAAATCTAGGCCTAAAACTTTACACTTATTTTGTCACTTTTTAAACAACTAATGAAACTTAAAAAAATACATCTACATGTTAGTCATGGACTAATCTTTTCTTTGAATGCATCATTCTATCTAGCATGTATTTAGTGTTTAATGTCCCTTTAATGTATCAGATAGTGTTATGATGAGTGTACTTTTAAATGTATTTTTTATGTTTTGTGACACTTTTATGTTTCACGAAACAGGTAACCAAAGTTCTGAGTACGAGCTATACCGACGTGCATTATCTTCAATTGCGCTTAAACAATTGCGTTTACTTTCAACTTGCAATATGAGTGATAAACCCCTTTTTGATTGAGCTTAACTGTTAGTGTTCAACTCGTAGTAAAAGGAAATATTTCAGCACCCTGACCAATTTGCACGCTACCCAGAGACCACTGCCCAGGTCTCCAAAAAATCCATATAAAGAAGCAAGCGGGTAACAGCAAATTCAATTAAATTTATTGTAATAAGACAAAAAAGGTGACGTTTCGGGACCTTAATCCCTTAATCATACCATAACTCTTACAACCAAACAAGTGATTTATATACAGGTGTACCACAAGGTGGTGCTAGAGAGCCATTAATCCATTAGTGATTGGAATTATTATTTAACTATCAGTGTATCTAAATTCATTTATAAATACTTCTTGAAAATTCTAAAATAAATAATATGCAAATGTAATACTTTAACAATTACCACAATTATTGTAATATTTAACATAATCTGAAACCACCAATGTTATATAAATACAGAAAGATCCCAATCTTTGTTCATTCCTTTAGGTTCAAGACATTCAAGCTCATAAATCCAGTAATTCTGTTTGTACAAACATTTCTATATTCCTTGATAAAATTTTACGCCCTTATGTGGAACTATCCAGCTCCTTTGTAAAGGATACAGGGGATTTCCTTAGGAAATTAGACTCTCTTGACCTACCCACTAATAAATTTATTATATTTAGTTTAGACGTGGAAAGTCTTTATACTAATATAAAACACAATAGTGGAATAGATGCAGTAGATTCCCTATTAAGGACTGATAATAAATTTACTTCAGCACAGGTAGACTTTTTTATACAACTTCTCACTATTGTACTCTGTGGCAATTATTTTTTCTTTCAGGACGACTTCTTTCTTCAACTCCAAGGGACAGCTATGGGTTCCAACGTCGCCCCCAATTACGCTAATATTTTTATGAATTTTTTTGAGGAAAGATTTGTTTTTTCAAATCCTTTATTTGTTCGATATGGCGCCACTTGGTGGCGCTATATCGACGATATTTTTGGTGTTTGGTTGGGCGACGTTGGAACCCTGGAATCTTTGGTTAATGACTTAAATTCATCTACTAATTACATTAAGTTCAAATTAGTTTGGAGTGAAGAACAGATAGACTTCCTGGACGTGAGAGTAATTAAAAAGTATAATGGCTTTAAGACTGATCTCTTTCGGAAAAAAACAGATCGGAATAGTTTAAGATTTGAAAGTGCTCATCCTCCTTCTCTACTTAAGTCATTGCCACATAGCCAAATGTTGCGTGTTCGCAAAATTATATCTGATGAGAACATATTAGTTAAAAGACTGACCGAAATGGGTGAAAAATGTATTGAAAGGGGTTACCCCTCTAAATTAATTTCTGATGAAATAGAAACAGTTAAATTAATTCCCAGATCTAGGCTGTTGAATTGCAAGGATAAAGATGGAAATGAGAAGTCTGACAGATTAATTTTTGTATCACAATATAATGCTCAAAGTAAAGAGATACTACGTATTATTAATAAACATTGGAGCATTCTATCAGAGTGCAACCCATCTATTCTTGAATTTCAACAGCCCCCTATGTCAGCCTTCAAGAGAGGCACTAATATCCAGAGTAAATTAGTGAGAGCAGATATTGGTTCTGATAAAAAATCAGGGCCCAGTTATATTACTTCTAAAAATAAAGGCTGTTACCCCTGTCTGAACTGCTCTTGCTGCAGTAATATGACTAAGGGGGCAGTGTTCTATCATCCCCATACGGGTAAAAAATATGATATAAAAAATTTCTTTACGTGCTTAAGTTCTTTTATAATTTACATGATTAAATGCCCATGTGGTTGGATTTATATTGGCGAATCGACAAGGGCTGCCAAAGATAGAATCATTGAGCACAAGAGTAATATTCGGACAGGCAATATTAAAGCCCCTGTAGCAGCCCATTATTTAAAAGCAGGCCACTCTATTAGTCAATTAAAATTTCAAATTATAGATAATGTTATCAGTCCAAGGCGAGGAGGTAATAGAGAAAATCTCCTTAAACAAAGAGAGGCTTACTGGATTTATGAGCTTGAATGTCTTGAACCTAAAGGAATGAACAAAGATTGGGATCTTTCTGTATTTATATAACATTGGTGGTTTCAGATTATGTTAAATATTACAATAATTGTGGTAATTGTTAAAGTATTACATTTGTATATTATTTATTTTAGAATTTTCAAGAAGTATTTATAAATGAATTTAGATACACTGATAGTTAAATAATAATTCCAATCACTAATGGATTAATGGCTCTCTAGCACCACCTTGTGGTACACCTGTATATAAATCACTTGTTTGGTTGTAAGAGTTATGGTATGATTAAGGGATTAAGGTCCCGAAACGTCACCTTTTTTGTCTTATTACAATAAATTTAATTGAATTTGCTGTTACCCGCTTGCTTCTTTATATAGTGTTCAACTCGTAACCAGGCCCTAAATATTGTTTATGCATAATTTTTATAAAAATTGTAATTCTTCCATAAATATGATTTTTGCAGAACAAATTAGTATGATTTAAAAATACAGTGCCAGATTACGTGTGGGTCGCAAATGTTTGCGTGCAAGCAATATCAGGTTTTTGAGATCATTTGTGAGCAGGTTAAATTTCGCTAGTATTACCGGTTGAAAGCAAACACAATCGCTTGAGCTCAATTGCTTTTTTACGCTAGAATGATTAACTCACTTTAGAACTCTAGTTAACTATTTTGCGAAACATAAAAGTGTCACAAAACACATCAAAAATACATTACAAAGTATAGTTACACCTATAATAACAGCATCTAATAAACATTATTCAAAAATATATTGCACACAAAAGTTATAAGAGCTCAAAGATATCAGATCTCAGGTGTTAGAAAAAATTCAGGCAAATGGCTTTAACATTGAGATACAGAAATATACATCTCTAAAGATGGATATGTATAATTTTTATATATATCTATATATGTGTGCGGATGTATTTGTGTATTTAAATATGTATATATGTATTTATAGACATATATATACATATAAACACATAACTACATATGTGCATATATATATAAGGGCACTGGAGCCCTTTGCAGTTAAGTAGATGAAAACATGTAAAAGCATATTTATCTAATTCATATTTAATAAAGTGTTATACTGTTTATTTACTGTAAATATTTGAAATTTCAATGTTCTGCACATGAAAGTATAAGTTCTATGTATTTTGAAATAGATATTCCTATATATATCTGTATATATCTATACCTATCTATAATTATATATATATATATATATATATATACTGTATATACTGTGTGTATTATATATATATACATATTTATTTATATATATACTGTGTATATATATATATATATATATATATATATATATATATATATACATACACTGTATATATATATATATATATATATATATAGAGAGAGAGAGAGAGAGAGAGAGAGGTAGACATTTTTTTGCAAAATAGCATAGAAATATGTATAAATGTGTATTTATGAATAGAAAGGACAAATTCTGCAACCTGCAGAACATTAGAATGTAAAATATTCATATTTTCATGTCCGGTTAGCACACATGAGAATATGCGATTGGGTTTGCGAGTGAGTGGGGTGTTTTTTTCCACTTTTTTTTTCTCCATTAACTTCTCTAACGGCTAGATTTAGAGTTCTGCGGCCAAAGGGGTGCGTTAGCTACGCTGGCTTTTTTTCTCCCGCACCTTTTAAATACCGCTGGTATTTAGAGTTCACAGAAGGGCTGCGTTAGGCTCCAAAAAGGGAGCGTAGAGCATATTTACCGCCACTGCAACTCTCAATACCAGCGTTGCTTACGGACGCGGCCAGCTTCAAAAACGTGCTTGTGCACGATTCCCCCATAGGAAAAAATGGGGCTGTTTGAGCTGAAAAAAAACCTAACACCTGCAAAAAAGCAGTGTTCAGCTCCTAACGCAGCTACATTGTTTCCTATGGGGAAACACTTCCTTAAGTCTGCACCTAACACCCTAACATGTACCCCGAGTCTAAACACCCCTAACCTTACACTTATTAACCCCTAATCTGCCGCCCCCGCTATCGCTGACCCCTGCATTATACTATTAACCCCTAATCTGCCGCTCCGTACACCGCCGCAACCTACATTATCCCTATTTACCCCTAATCTGCTGCCCCTAACATCTCCGACCACTATGTTATATTTATTAACCCCTAATCTGCCACCCCCGCTATCGCTGACACCTGCATATTATTATTAACCCCTAATCTGCCGCTCCATACACCGCCGCAACCTACATTATCCTTATGTACCCCTAATCTGCTGCCCCCAATACCGCCGACCCCTATATTATATTTATTAACCCCTAATCTGCCGCCCCCAACGTCGCCTCCACCTACCTACAATTATTAACCCCTAATCTGCCGACCGGATCTCACCGCTACTATAATAAATGTATTAACCCCTAAAGCTAAGTCTAACCCTAACCCTAACACCCCCCTAAGTTAAATATAATTTAAATCTAACGAAATAAATGAACTCTTATTAAATAACTTATTCCTATTTAAAGCTAAATACTTACCTGTAAAATAAACCCTAATATAGCTACAATATAAATTATAATTATATTGTAGCTATTTTAGGATTAATATTTATTTTACAGGCCACTTTGTAATTATTTTAACCAGGTACAATAGCTATTAAATAGTTAATAACTATTTCATAGTTACCTAGTTAAAATAATTACAAAATTACCTGTAAAATAAATCCTAACCTAAGTTACAATTAAACCTAACACTAAACTATCAATAAATTAATTAAATAAAATACCTACAATTATCTACAATTAAACCTAACACTACACTATCAATAAATTAATTAAATACAATACCTACAAATAAATACAATGAAATAAACTAACTAAAATAACTAAATAACTAAAATAAAAAAGAACTAAGTTACAAAAAATAAAAAAATATTTACAAACATTAGAAAAATATTACAACAATGTTAAACTAATTACACCTACTCTAAGCCCCCTAATAAAATAAGAAAGACCCCCAAAATAAAAAAATGCCCTACCCTATTCTAAAATTAAAATAGAAACGCTCTTTTACATTACCAGCCCTGAAAAGGGCCCTTTGCGGGACATGCCCCAAAGATGTCAGCTCTTTTGCCTGTAAAAAAAAAACATACAATACCCCCCCCCAACATTACAACCCACCACCCACATACCCCTAATCTAACCCAAACCCCCCTTAAATAAACCTAACACTAAGCCCCTGAAGATCTTCCTACCTTATCTTCACCTCGCCGGGTATCACACCGATCCGTCCTGGCTCCGATGTCTTGATCCAAGCCCAAGCGGGGGGCTAAAGATGTCCATGATCCGGCTGAAGTCTTCATCCAAGCGGGAGCTGAAGAGGTCCATGATCCGGTTGAAGTCTTCTATCAAGCGGCATCTTCAATCTTCTTTCTTCCGGATCCATGTTCATCCCGCCGACGCGGAACATCCATCTTCACCGACGACTTCCCGACGAATGACGGTTCCTTTAAGGGATGTCATCCAAGATGGCATCCCTCGAATTCCGAAATCAGCCAATCAGAATCAAGTTCAATCCGATTGGCTGATCCGATCAGCCAATCAGATTGAGCTTGCATTCTATTGGCTGTTCCGATCAATTCTATAACAATAAGCACCGTTCCTCCGCCCGCCATATTGCTCAATTGATTGACAGATGACGAATCTGCAATCCACTAATCGTTGTTTCCCCCCCCCCCAGGCCGTGATTTTTGTGCAAAGGGGCTAAACGCCCCTGGGGAAACAACGATTAGTGGATTGCAGATTTGTCATCTGTCGATCAATTGAAGGCTCTGGCGGGCGGAGGAACGTCGCTTATCGTTATAGTATTAAAAGGTAAAAATCTCAGAAGATCAGGATATATTACCAATTTGAGGAATGAAAGTCTCACTATTTTTTTTAATTCTATCCTTTGACTTAAGCAAATACGCTCACGTTTACATTCACTTTAATGCTCAGGACCTTTAAGTGTAAGAGAAAATAATTTTTTATTATTATATAGATACTAGACCTGTACCTAACCCTCAGTGCTGTATAAGTGCAGGTCTTGACAACAGCTGTTAGACTGCTCTATTTCTGCACACCTCACTGCATTACAGGGTACATCGGCCATTATTAAGGGTGCTATGATGGCAGCAGTTATGGCGCTGTGGGTAAGCACAATGGGGTTTCCGCGAGAAGGTATGAGATGAGGGTTGGATTATCAGAAAATATTAACAACGACATTATTTATGTTCTATTTTTATTTACTTAAGAAAATGGCAGCATATATTTTTTTCTGTCTATTAACAAATAATCAGGTAGATTACAAGTTATGCGCACTATAGGGAATTTAAAGAACGCAACAAAAGTTGCGTTATTTCACCCCCTATAGCGCAGCCATTACAAGTTTTCAAGCAGCCGGCTTGTGTGTGCGATATGGCTGCGTTGAGGTCCATACCGCATACAATACAAGCGCTGTAGGGAGAAGGTGTCAGAAAAAAAACCTAACACCTGAAGCGCGGAATGAAAAGATCCGTAACGCAGCCCCATTGATGTCTATGGGAGAAAAAAAGATACGTTTAAACCTAACATTAACATCACGTCTAAACACCCCTAATCTACAGCCCCCGACATCGCCGGCACCTACATAAATTTATTAACCCCTAATCTGCCACTCCCGATATCACTGGCACCTAAATAAACTTATTAACCCCTAAGCTGTCGCTCTCAATATTGCTGCCACCTAAATAAAGCTATTAACCCCTAATCTGCCGCTCCCGATATCGCTGCCACTATACTAAAGTTATTAACCCTTATTCCCCTGCACCCCAACATCGCCCTCACTATAATAAATCTGTTAACCCCTATTCCGCCGCTCCCCGACATCGCAACAACCTAAATTAAACTATATTAACCCCTAAACCTAACCCTAACGTAACCCTATCCCTAACACCCCCTAACTTTAACATAATTAAAATAGAGTTAAATTAAAGTTACAATTATTAACTAAGTAATACCTATTTAAAACTAAATACATACTAATAGTTATATTGTAGCTAGCTTAGGTTTTATTTTTATTTCACAGGTAAGTTTGTATTTATTTTAACTAGGTAGTCTAGTTAGTAAATAGTTATTAACTATTTACTAACTACCTAGTTAAAAGAAATACAAACTTACCTATGAAATAAAACCTAAGCTGCCTTACACTAAAACCTAACATTACAAAAAAATAAAAAACACTAAAATTACAAAAAATAAACAAAAACTACCATTACAAAAAATAAAAAACACTAAAATTACAAAAAAATAAAAAAATATACCGTTACAAAGAATAACAAACTAAATGATCTAAAACAATAAAAATGATTCCTATTCTAATACCCTTTAAAAAAAAAAAAACACCCCAAAATAAAAAAGCCTTATCTAGAATAAACTACCAAGGGCCCTTAAAAGTGCCTTTTGTGGGCCCTTAAAATGACCTTTTGTAGGGCATTGCCCTAAATTTAACAGATCTTTTGCTACAAAACAAAACAAACACCCCCTAGCAGTATACAACCCCCCACCCCCAAACTCGCAAAATAAAAATAATGTAAAACCTAATCTACCCATTGCCCTGAAAAGAGCATTTGTATGAACATTACTCTTAAAAGGGCATTTAGCTCTTTTTCCTGCCCTTAAAAGGGCATGCGGCTCTTTTATGAAATGCCCAAGCTTTAATCTAAAAATAAAAACCCACCCAAAACGAATAAAAAATACATTACACAAAATAACAAATTATCAAAAATAATAAAAAAATATTCCTATTCTAATACCCATTTTAAAAAAAGGCATTTTCTAGGGCATTACCCAAAGTTAAACAGTTCTTGTACCTGAAAAAAAAAAAAATACAAAGACCAACTAACATTACAAACCCCCATCCCCCCAAACCCACAAAATAAAAAAACTATCTAAAAAACCTAAGCTACCCATTGCCCTGAAAAGGGCATTTGTATGGTGATTGCCCTTAAAAGGGCATTTAGCTGTTTTGCATTGCCCATAAAAGGGAATTTAGCTCTTTTACTAAAAGCCCAAACCCTAAACTAAAAAAAAAAACATCCAAAAAAGTTTAAAAAATCCTAACACTAACGCCCGAAGATCCACTCACAGTTTCTGAAGTCCCGCTTGAAGGATCTTCATCCCGGCGGCTCCATCTTCATCCTGGCGGTTCCATCTTCATCCAGGCAACGGGCGGCTTCATCTTCATCTCAGCAGCGTCTTCTATCTTCATCCAGGATCGGGTCCATCCTGAAGACTTCTGGTATGGAGCATCCTCTACATATGGTCGCCGCTGTGTACTGAATCTTCAATGCAAGGTACGCAATTCAAAATGTCGTCCCTTGCATTCCTATTTTGCTGATCAGCCAATAGGATGAGAACTACTGAAATCCTATTGGCTGTTCAAAACAGTCAATAGGATGAGAGCTTCTGAAATTATATTGGCTGTTCAAACCAGCCAATAGAATTTCAGTAACTCTCATCCTATTGAATGATTTGAACAGCCAATAGGAATCAGTAGCTCTCATCCTATTGGCTGATTAAATTTGCAAAATCAAATCATCCAATAGGAATGCAAGGGATGCCATTTTGAATCACGTACCTTGCATTGAAGATTCAGTATACGGCGGCAACAGTATGAAGAGGATGCTCCACGCTGGATGTCTTCAGGATGGACCCGCTCCGCGCCGCCGGGATGAAGATAGAAGATGTCGCCTTGATGAAGATGGAGCCGCCTGCCGCCTGGATGAAGACTTCGCCGCCTGGATGAAGATGGAGCCGCTGGGATGAAGATCCTTCAAGCGGGACTTCAGAAACTGTGAGTTAGGATTTTTAAGTTTTTTGAGTGTATTTTTTTTTAGTTTAGGGTTTGGGCTATTCATAAAAGAGCTAAATGCCCTTTTCAGGGCAATGCAAAATAACTAAATGCCCTTTTAAGGACAATGCCCAAACAAATGCCCTTTTCAGGGCAATGGGTAGCTTAGGTTTTTGTTAGAGTTAGGTTTTTTTATTTTGGGGGGTTGGTTGGGTGGTGGGTTTTACTGTTAGAGGGTCTTTGTATTTTTTTTACAGGTAAAAGAGCTGTTTAACTTTGGGCAATGCCCTATAAAAGGCCCTTTTAAGGGCTATTTGTAGTTTATTGTAGGCTAGGGGTTTTTTAATTTTAGGCTGGCTTTTATATTTTTATAGGGCTGTTAGATTAGGTGTAATTCTTTTCTATTTTTTTATTTTTTTAATTTTGTTTGTTATTTTTCATAATTTAGTGTGTTATTTTTTGTAATTTAGTCTTTTTTATTTTTTGTAATTTTTAGAGTAGTGTTAGGATTTTTTTAATGTGTAATATAGTTTATTTAATTAGTAGGTAGTTTAATTTTAGTTTAATAATTATATTAGTTAAATTGTTAGTTTAAACTTATTTTTTTTTTAATTTGATAGGTAAGTTTTAATTTAGTTTAAGAAAGGGAAATTGTTATTTTAATATAACGTTAGGGGGTGTTAGGTTTAGGGGTTACTAGTTTCATTTAGTATATTGTGATGTGGGGGACTTTCGGTTTTGGGGTTAATAGGTTTATTTAGTATATTTCGTTGTGGGGGGCTTTTGGTTTAGGGGTTAATAGGTTTATTAAATTGGTGGCGGAATTAGGGGTTAATAACTTTAGTACAGTGGGGGCGATGTGGGCGGATGGCAAATTAGGGGTTAATAATATTTAAATAGTGTTTGCAATGTGGGAGGGTGGCGGTTTAGGGGTTAATAACTTTATTATAGTGGCTGTGATTTCGGGGAGTGGCAGAATAGGGGTTAATCATTTTATTAGTGGCGGCAGATTAGAGGTTAATAAATTTAATATAGTATTTGTGATGCAGGAGGGCCTCGGTTTAGGGGTTAATAGGTAGTTTATGGGTGTTTAGTGTACTTTGTAACAGTTTAGTTATGAGTTTATTGTAACAGTTTTGTAACGTAAAAATTATAACTACTGCTCTCAGATGGCGTTACGGATCTTGTCGTTATAGGGTGTAATGCTAGCTTTTTAGCCAGAACGCAAAACTTGTAATGGCTGCGCTATGGAAGTCCCATGAAAAAAACATAATTTTTACGTGTGCGGGACTAACGTTGCGTTACAGGCTAAAAGGCTTGCGCTACAGCTATACCGACAAGACTTGTAATGGCTGCAGTGCTGTTTTAACGCTGAAATGACAATTTTTTCAGCGTTAAAACACGAATGCACAACTCGTAGTCTAGGTGAATGTATTATAAGATATTGTTTAATAATTATCAGCAAGTTTATGTCTGATGAAAAGCCATTTTCCATGTCCTTATACTTAACATGGGCCAATCCTGTATTTGCTTACCACAATCCAAATTTTTGATACTTAACAACACATTTACAAGGCGATTTTTCCATTTATTGAATTCAACAGTTAAAATGGCTGGAGATATGTATGTCTCTTTAAGGGATTTAAACCTAGCCATTATTAGGCATGTGTGTTTTTTGGGGGTAATTGGTTGTGGCTCATTTTTATTAGTGTTATTATTACTTTTTAAACTTTAATTGATTGAAAAGATAGCCTTTATATTGGATAACACAATGTTGTCCAATATGGCAGGTTCATTTCAGTAATTATTGCCCTTGAGCAATTTTTGGGGTACTCGTTAATAAGTCAAAAAGGGTTTTCCAAGGTTCATCAATTCCTTTTGGCTGTGGAACTTGTTAGGTGAAAAATGGCCCCTTAAAGGTGAAATATATCTATTAAGTAGAAACATCCATTAAGTATCAACTGTTTGACTGTGAGAGCTTTTTTTTTTTTTTTTTTTAAATCATAGAATTTAAGCTTTATTGTTCTATCTCTGGATTTTTAGCTACGATGTATCATGAATAATATGGTTAACTGAAATTAAGTTAGAGAATTAATTTCAGACAAAATTAGTTCAAATTCATTAATCGTTTTACAAGCAAATAACAAAATTGAATTTCTTTCATGTAATTGGCAAGAGTCCATGAGCTAGTGACGTATGGGATATACATTCCTAACAAAACCCAAACCTCAAAATGCCTATAAATACACCTTGCACAACACCCACAACTCTCCTATGGAGGTGGTGAAGTAAGTTTGTGCTTGATTTTTCTTCTATGATAAGCGCTTCTCAGCATATTGAAGCCTCAGAGTACAGTGTTTGTCAGAGGGATGTGAATAGAGCACTGCCTATTGATGTTATGGTTTCTCTCAAGGGTTCTCTGTTATCGATTGTAGGGATTCATCTCCTACCTCCCTTTTCAGATCGACGATATACTCTTAAATACAATTACCTCTGCTGATAGTTTTCAGTACTGGTTTGGCTATCGGCTATCTGTGGATGGGTGTCTTTCGGTAAGTATGTATCATTGTTTAAGACACTCTCAGCTATGGTTTGGCGCTTTATGTATTAATATAAAGTTTTAAATATATGTATGTTACTTAAATTTGCCATGAGTCAGGTCTATGTATATTTCCCTTTGCAGACTATCAGTTTCAGTACGGGAATCATGTTTTAGGAAGTTTATTTTCTTACCTGGGGTATAGTCTCTTTTTCAAATTGACTTGTTTTTCTTTAATTTTGCAGGCAAAATTAGGCTTGCAAGGTTGCAAAATGCTGTAATTTATTGCGTCATTCTTGGTGCGAGAATTTTTGGCACGAATGTGCGTCTTTGATGATGCAAGTTCGTCATTTCCTGTGTCTTTGTTGACGCCAGGTTGTTTGGCACGAAGTTTCATTGGTCATGACGCGAGTTGCGTCATTTCCGGATGTTTGTTGGCACCAAAAAAAAATTCTACTTCATTTTGCTTTGTGCATCATTGGCGCCAAAATTTGGTTTTATTTTACCCCACTTCCTATATGCCTCTTGCCTTCTTTATGCTCAGAGGGCTATGCTGTTTGCATTTTTTCCCATTCCTGAAACTGCTATATAAGGAAATTGAAAATTTTGTCTAAATGTTATTTTTTCTTTTACATTTGCAAGATGTCTCAATCTGATCCGGTCTCAGAAGCTACTGTAGGAACCATGCTGCCTGAACACAGTTCTACCAAAGCTAAGTGTATATGTTGTAAGTTAGCTGAGATTATATCTTCGGCTGTAGTATGTAACAGTTGTCATGATAATCTTTTGCATGCCGAAAATGTTTCTATCAGTACTAGTACAGTATCTGTTGTTCCCTCAACATCTAATGTACATGATATCCCTGTTGATATGAAAAATTATATTACTGATGCAATACAGAAGGCTATATCTGCTTTTCCGCCTTCTAATAAACGTAAAAGGTATTTTAAAACTTCTCATAAAACCGATTAATTTTGTAATGACCGACAACATACTGAAATATCCTCCTCTGATGAAGATCTCTCTGGTTCAGAAGATCCTACCTCAGACATTGATATTGATAAATCTACTTAACTTTTTAAGATTGAGAATTTTTGTTCTTTGTTGAAAGAAGTATTGGTTACTTTGGATTTAGAGGAGTCTGGTCCTCTTGATAACAAAACCAGTAAATGTTTAAATTCTGTTTATAAACCTCCTGTGGTTACTCCTGAGGTTTTCCCTGTTCCTGATGCTATTTCTGATGTGATTGCTTAGGAATGGAATAAGCCTGGTGCTTCTTTTATTCCTTCTTCTAGTTTTAAAAGGTTGTACCTTTTGTCAGTGACTAAATTAGAGTTTTTGGGAAAAAGTCCCTAAGGTTGATGAGGCTATATCTACTCTTGCTAAACGTATGACTATTCCTATGGAAGATAGTACTTCTTTTAAGGATCCTTTAGATCGGAAAATTGAACCTTATCTAAGGAAAGCTTATTTATATTCTGGCTATATTCTGAGGCCTGCCATTTCTATGGCTGATGTTGCGACTGCATCAACTTTTTGGTTGAATAGCATAGCATAACAGGAAACAGATCCTGATTTGTCTAGCATTGTTCGTTTGCTTCAACATACTAATCATTTCATATGTGATGCTATTTTTGATATCATAAAAATTGATGTTAAATCTATGTCTTTAGCTATTTTAGCTAGAAGAGCTTTATGGCTTAAATCATGGAATGCTGACATGGTATCTAAATCTAGATTACTATCTCTATCTTTCCAGAGTAATTTTTTTTTTTTGTTCCCAGTTGGATTCTATTATTTCCACTATCACTAGGGGTAGTTTTTTTGCCTCAAGATAGAAAATCTAAGGGTAAATCTAAAGCTTCTAATCATTTTCGTTCCTTTTGTCAGAATAGAGAACAGAAAACCACTCCTTCCCCTAAAGACTCTGGATCCAATTGGAAGCCATCTTCAAGTTGGAATAAATCAAAGCCTTTTAAGAAACCAAAGCCAGCCCCCAAGCCTGCATGAAGTTGCGGCACTCAATTCAGTTCAGCTGGTGGGGGGCAGATTGAAATTATTTCAAGACATTTGGGCAGATTCTGTTCAAAATCAGTGGATTCAGATCATTGTCTCTCAAGGGTATCAAATAGGTTTCAGAGTAAGACCTCCTGTGAGAAGATTCTTTCTCTCTCATGTTCCAACAAGACCAGTTCTGGATCTGAAGTTTTTAAATCATTTTGTAAGGGTCCCAACTTTCAAGATGGTGACTATAAGGACTATTTTGCCTTTTGTTCAGCAAGGTCATTATATTTCCACAGTAGACTTACAGGATGCATATCTTCATATTCCGATTCATCCAGACCATTATTGGTTTCTGAGATTCTCTTTTCTAGACAAGCATTACCAATTTGTCGCTCTTCCATTTGGCCTTGCGACAGCTCCAAGAATCTTTTTGAAGGTTCTCGGTGCCCTTCTATCTGTAATCAGAGAGCAGGGTATTGTGGTGTTTCCTTTATCTTGGTACTAGCTCACTCTTTACATTTGGCAGAATTTCACACAAATCAACTAGTGCTGTTTCTTCAAAGACATGGTTGGAGGACCAATTTACCAAAGAGTTTCTTGATTCCTCAAACAAGGGTCACCTTTTTAGGTTTCCAGATAGATTCAGTATCCATGACTCTGTCTTTAACAGATAAGAGATGAATGAAATTGGTTTCAGCCTGTCTAAACCTTCAGTCTTGGTCATTCCCTTCAGTGGCTATGTGCATGGAAGTTTTAGGTCTCATGACTGCAGCATTGGATGCAATCCCTTTTGCTCATTTTCATATACAGATGAAACTCGAAAAATTAGAATATCGTGCAAAAGTTCATTTATTTCACTAATGCAACTTAAAAGGTGAAACTAATATATAAGATAGACTCATTACATGCAAAGCAAGATATTTCAAGCCGTGATTTGTCATAATTGTGATGATTATGGCTTACAGCTCATGAAAACTCCAAATCCACAATCTCAGAAAATTAGAATATTACATGCAATCAATAAAACAAGGATGGTACATAGAACAATATCGGACCTCTGAAAAGTATAAGCATACATACTGTATGTACTCAGTACTTGGTTTGGGCCCCTTTTGCAGCAATTACTGCCTCAATGCGGCATGGCATGGAAGCTACCAGCCTGTGGCACTTCTGAGGTATTATGGAAGACCAGGATGCTTCAATAGTGGCCTTCAGCTCTTCTGCATTGTTCGGTCTCATGTCTCTCATCTTTCTCTTGGCAATGCTCCATAGATTCTCTATGGGGTTCAGGTCAGGCGAGTTTGCTGGTCAATCAAGCACAGTAATCCTATGGTCATTGAACCAGGTTTTGGTGCTTTTGGCAGTGTGGCAGGTGCCAAGTCCTGCTGGAAAATGAAGTCAGCATCCCCATAGAGCTCGTCTGTGGAAGGAAGCATGAAGTGCTCTAAAATTTCCTGGTAGACGGCTGTGTTGACCCTGGACTTAATGAAGCACAGTGGACCAACACGAGCAGATGACATGGCTCCCCAAATCAACACAGATTGTGGAAACTTCACACTGGACTTCAAGCATCTTGCAGTGTGTGCCTCTCCATTATTCCTCCATACTCTGGGTCCTTGGTTTCCAAATGAGATGCAAAATTTGCTCTCATCAGAAAAGAGGACTTTGGACCACTGAGCAACAGACCAGGTCTGTTTTTCTTTAGCCCAGGTAAGATGCTTCTGATGTTGTTTGTTGTTCAGGAGTGGCTTGACAAGAAGAATACGACATTTGAAGCCCATGTCCAGGATCCGTCTGTGTGGTGGCTCTTGATGCACTGACTCCAGCCTCAGTCCACTCCTTGTGAAAGTCCCCAACACTTTTTAATGGCCTTTTCCTGACAATCCTCTCCAGGCTGCGGTCATCCCTGCTGCTTGTGCACCTTTTTCTTCCACACTTTTCCCTTCCACATAACTTTCTATTAATGTGCTTTGATACAGCACTTTGGGAACATCCATCTTCTTTTGCAATTACCTTTTGAGGCTTTCCCTCCTTATGTAGGGTGTCAATGATGGTTTTCTGCACAACTGTCAGGTCAGCAGTCTTTCCCATGACTGTGATTCCTACTGAACCAGACTGAGAGACCATTTAAAGGCTCAGGAACCCTTTGCAGGTGATATGGCTTAATTAGCTGATTAGAGTGGGACACTTTGAGCCTAGAATATTGCACCTTTTCACAATATTCTAATTTTCTGAGAGTGTGGATTTGGGGTTTTCATGAGCTGTAAGCCATAATTATCACAATTATGACAAATCACGGCTTTAACAATCTTGCTTTGCATGTAATGAATCTCATATATTAGTTTCACCTTTTAAGTTACATTAGTGAAATAAATTAACTTTTGCATGATATTCTAATTTTTCGAGTTTCACCTGTAAGACCTCTGCAGCTTTGCATGCTGAATCAATGGTGCAGGGATTATATTCGGATATCACAATTGATATATTTAAATCTCTCTGTCCTGGTGGTTGGACCATCATTGGATTATTCAAGGGTCCTATTTTGTTCATCCTTCCTGGACTGTGATCTCAACAGATGCAAGTATTACAGGTTGGGGAGCTGTCTGGGGGTCTCTGACAGTGCAAGGGGTTTGGAAACCTCAAGAGGCGAGGTTGCCAATCAATATTTTAGAACTCTGTGCTATCTTCAGAGCTCTTCAGGCTTGGCCTCTATTAAAGAGAGAACTTTTCATTCGCTTTCAGACAGACAATATCACAACTGTGGCATATGTCAATCATCAGGGAGGGACTCACAGTCCTTTGGCAATGAAAGAAGTATCATGGATACTTTCTTGGGCAGAATCCAACTCTTGTCTAATTTCTGCGATTCATATCCCAGGTGTAGACAATTGGGAAGCGGATTATCTCAGCCGTCAGACTTTGCATCCAGGGGAGTGGTCTCTCCATCCAGATGTGTTTTTTCAGATTGTACAGATGTGGGGTCTTCCAGAAATAGATCTGATGGCTTCCCATCTAAACAGGAAACTTCCCAGATACCTTTCCAGGTCCAGGGATCCTCTGGTGGAGATGTTGGATGTGTTAGAAGTTCCTTGGTCTTACCAACTTGCTTATATTTGTGTGCCTCTAGTTCTTCTTCCAAGGGTGATCTCCAAGATCATAATGTAACAATCGCATGTGTTTCTGATAGCACGAGCATGGCCTCACAGCTTTTGGTATGCAGATTTTGTCCAGATGTCCAGTTGCCATTCTTGGTCACTTCCTTTAAGGCCAAACCTTCAGTCTCAAGTGCTGTTTTTCCATCAGGATCTCAAATCACTAAATTTGAAGGTATGAATATTGAACGCTTAGTGCTTAGTCATAGAGGTTTATCTGACTCAGTGATTAATACTATGCTACAGGCTCGTAAGTCTGTTTCAAGGAAGATTTATTATCGGGTTTGGAAAATGGTGTTTCTTCCAGATGATTTGGATAAAGGTTTGTCTGCAAGTACTTTGAAGGGACAAATCTCTGCTCTTTCTGTTTTATTTCATAGAAATATTACTAAGCTTCCTGATATTCACTGTTTTGTTCAGCCTTTGGTTCGTATCAAGCCTGTTATTAAATCAATCTCTCCTCCTTGGAGTCTTAATGTGGTTTTGAAGGCTTTGCAGGCTCCTCCTTTTGAGCCTTTGCATTCTTTGGATATTAAACTACTTTCTTGGAAAGTGTTGTTCCTTTTGGCTATCTCTTCAGCTAGAAGAGTTTCCGAATTGTCTGCTCTCTCTTGTGAGTCTCCTTTTCTGATTTTCCATCAGGATAAAGCTTTTGCGGACTTCATTTAAATTTTTGCCTAAAGTTGTGAATTTCAACAACATTAGTAGGGAAATTGTTGTTCCTTCTTTGTGTCCTAATCCTAAGAATGCTCTTTTCTAACTCCATTGCTTTCCCCTTGAACCCCTTAGAATGTAAGCCTATGAGCCCAGCTGTCTGCAGAAAGCCTTCATAAGAGCCGACTACAACAGTGAAACTCTCGGCAGGGCCCTCTACCCACTTGATCCCTGCAAAAGATATCCTGTATATTGACTATGTTTACAGCACTACGGAATCTGTTGGCGCTCTACAAATACCTGATAATAATAATAATAATAATAATAATAATAATAAAAAATATCTTTACATTCTTTGTATGTTGTAAGAGCTTTGAAATATTATGTCGAAGCCACTAAAGATTTCAGGAAGACTTCTAGTCTATTTGTTGTTTTTTCTGGTCACAGGAAAGGTCAGAAAGCCTCTGCCATTTCTTTGGCATCTTGTTTAAAGCTTTTGATTCACAAGGCTTATTTGGAGGTGGAACAGTCTCTGCCTCAGAGAATTACAGCTCATTCTACTAGATCAGTTGTCACTTTGTGGGCTTTTAAGAATGTAGCTTCGGTTGATCAGATTTGCAAAGCAGCAACTTGGTCTTCTTTGCATACATTTACTAAATTTTACCATTTTGATGAATTTGCTTCTTCTGAAGCAGTCTTTCGTAGAAAAGTTCTTCAGGCAGCTGTCTCAGTTTGATTCTTCTGCTTATGATTTAAGTTTTTTTTCTTGAAAGTTTGAGAAATTTATGAGAAAGACTTATTTTTTTTATGGATTTAATTTTTTTCAGCGGAAATAGCTATTTTTTATTTTATCCCTCCCTCTCTAGTGACTCTTCTGTGGAATTCTACATCTTTGGTATTTCTATCCCATACGTCACTAGTTCACGGACTCTTGCCAATTACATGAAAGAAAACATAATTTATATAAGAACTTACCTGATAAATTAATTTATTTTATATTGACAAGAGTCCATGAGGCCAACCCCTTTCTTATGGTGGCTATGATTTTTTTGTATAAAAGCACAATTATATTCCAGCTCCTCTTTTTGTATGCTTTTTTGTATGCTTTTTTACTCCTTATTTTATCACCTCACTTCTTGGCTATTCATTAAACTGAGTTGTGGGTGTGGTGGGAGGTGTATTTATAGGCATTTTGAGGTTTGGGAAACGTTGCCCCTCCTGGTAGGAATGTATATCCAATACGTCACTAGCTCATGGACTCTTGCCAATATGAAAGAATATTAAAGAAATGAATTAATCAGGTATGTTCTTACATAAATTATGTTTTTTGCACATATCTAGTACATCTACCTTAAATTTTATGTCACCAAACATGTTATTGTATTATACATATCTGTAAAATAGAATAATATGATATCTACATAGGATGATACATGAGCACATAGGAGTATATTCCCGATTTATTGATTGACTTATCTGTGACTTCATATATTAACTTAACGCATTAAGGGCCAGATTACAAGTGAAGCGGTATTTTGCGCATCTGCTAATTGTGCTAGGAGAAAACTTTTTGAGCTTGTCAGGTTGCAATGGTATTACGCGTTGAAAATAAAAAGTTATTGCTCTCTCGCTAACCCGATCAGCTTACTTCTAATGCAATTTGACTGTAGCGCAAAAGATAACCTATTCCCCCATAGAAGTTAATAGAGGAAAAAAGTTTAAAAAAAAACTAAGACCCGACTCGCGCGCTTACACAATCGCATTTCTCAGATGCGCACTCCCGATCGCGTATTCACATATGCTCTAACCCAAACTTATATTCTCATATGTGCAAAATCAACTACGTATTCTAATGTGCGCTAACCCGACATAAAAATATGAATATTTCACATTCCTATGTTCTTCACATAACAGAATATGTTCTATTTATTCCTAAAAACATATGTCTACATATATTTGTTGGTATTTTGGTACAATATATATCTATACCTATATATATATATATATATATATATATATATATATATATATATATATATACACACACACACATGAGTATACATAGGTATAGATATATACAGATATATATAGGAATATCTAATTTGAAATGCAGATAACATATTATGCTTTGTGCAGAACATTGGAATGTCAAATATTTACAGTAAATACACACTATAACACTTTATTAAAATATAAATATTGCATAAATATGATTTTTCATGGTTTCCTCTACTAAATTGCAAAGGGCACTTATACTGTATATATATATATATATATATATATATATATATATATATATATATATATAATCCACTGAAATAAGTGCACTCCCACAAACAGTACATTTCAATTTTGCCAGGGTGCTATAGAAAGTTCATATATCCAAGTTATAACACAAGCACTCACTGGACTTGATACAGGTGAATTAAAAAGTGTTTTATTCTATATAAACAAGTGACGTCCGTTGGTGTGAGGAAGGGGTGAACACACTTTTTATTTCACCTGTATCAAGTCCAGTGAGTGCTTGTGTTATAACCTGGATATTTGAACTTTCTATAGCACCCTGGCAAAATTGAAATGTACTGTTTGTGGGAGTGCACTTATTTCAGTGGATTATATATATATATATATATATATATATATATATACATATGTATTTATGTGTTTATATGTGTATATATGTCTGTAATTACATATATTCACATATAAATACATATGTACACATATATACACACATATATATATCTTTAGAGATGTATGAGTACAGTATGTATCTCTATGTTAAAGTTTTTGCTTGCCTTTTTTTCCTAACATCTGAGATCTCATATCTTTGAGCCCTTATTTTTGATAATTATTATTAGATAGTGTTATAATGAGTGTAACTATACAGTGTAATGTATTTTTTATGTGTTTTGTGCAACTTTTAATTTTTGCGAAACAGTTAACCACAGCTCTGAGATTGCAATAATCGTTCTAGCGTAAATGGCATATTTTTCAACTCGTAAAACGAGTGCAATTTAACCTGCTCACAAATAATAGCAAGAATCCAATATCGCTTGTGCGCAAACGTTTGTGCTCCACTTGTAATCTGGCCCAAATTGTTATATACTATCTATTAGGCCAAGGTGTCTTGGTGTCATCTGGCCTTAGGATATGATGTCTTTTAAAGATGTATTATATTTGGTTGCAGGAGAATTTAGAGAATGTTTGGATAACAGGACGAATGAGATAGAAAAGTGAACATTGCACAAACGTAGCATGGTTGAGGGGTTGGTGAGATTTTTATGGCATCAATTGTAAGGTAGATTTCAAAATTTAGATTAGAGTTGGAAAAGACCAGTAACCATATTTAAGTGACTGGAAGCTATTCAGGATGAAATGTCTAATAGACCCTTACTAACATGAAATAGGACAAATGGGGAAAGATCTGGGGTGACTGAAAATCTTGGAGTTCAGCTGACTTTCTTCACTACCAGTTAATCTTGAACTCCTACTATTCTGCCCTTAATCTTTATAAGCAACATTGCTTCTCTACTCTTATCTCTACTCTTTATTCAAACCCAAAACGTCTGTTTTCCACTTTCAATACACTTCTCCGCTCCCACCCCCACCTCCTAATACAACTTCTCTGTCAGCTCAAGATTTTGCCAGCCACTTCAATAACAAAATTGATTCCATCAGAAATTAAATCAGCTCCCAACATACTTCCAGTCTCTCACCCCCTCAAAAGCTTGCAATCAACCAAAACCCACATAGCCATATATTTAGCTCTTTTGCCCCTGTTACTGAGGAAGATGTTTCTGCACTTATACTGTGCTCTCACCTCACTACCTGTCCTTTCGACCCCATCCCCTCACAGCTACTCCACTCCCTCTTTTCTACACTTACCCCTATAATCATACATATTTTCAACTTCTCCCTCAGCACCGGTATATTTCTCTTATCTCTAAAACATGCACTGGTCACACCTATCCTCAAAAAAACTTCTCTTGATCCAACCTCCCCATCCAACTACTGCCCTATTTCCCTACTCCCTCTTGCCTCAAAGCTTCTTGAAAAGCTGGTATATGCACGCTTATCCCAGTTCCTTACATTAAACTCCCTCCTTGACCCACTGCAATCTGGATTTTCGCCCCCATCACTCCACAGAGACAGCAATCGTTAGGGTTACCAATGACCTACTTACAGCAAAATCCAATGGCCACTTCTCTCTGCTTATCCTCCTTGTTTTGTCTGCAGCCTTTGATACTGTTGACCACCCTCTTTTGCTCCAAACCCTCCAATCCTTCGCCATTTGTGACACAGCCCTCTCATTGTTCTCTTCCTACCTGTCTGTAATAAACTTCTCCTTTAAGGGGTGTGACTGGGGTTAATAAGCAGCCTACTTAAGGATACACATTGGATACACTAGTTGCTTGGTATTGAAGCAGTAATCTGTACTTGGCCTCCTAATCACACCTGTGATCCTTTTTTCTCTGACTGCTTGTCAGCACAGTCTCAGCATAACTTGCTGCTTGCTTTGTGTGAGCATTACCTCCTTCACCTGAACAGCAATCCTCCTCTCCAGCTGTCACTCAGTGAAGCTCAACCCCCAACAACAGAATCAGCACATCCGGAACTCCCTGCACAGCACAAGTGAGGTTTGTGGTTACTCTCCTACAGGAACAAACTTTATATGTGTCAACTATAGAACTATAGTTCCCAGCTGCTTTAACCACTAACTTTATTTTCCATAATCTTTTGTCCTTCACCTCTGTGTCTCATCTAATACGGAACTTCAGGGGAATCCAGCTGTACCTAATCTTACATTTCCATCGCTTGTTTCCAAAATTACAAAGTAAGCTTACTAACTACCTTATTTGCTTTCTTGTCATTTTTCATACGTATGTTTAATATAGTTTCTGCTCTATATTTATATCGCTGCTGCAACCTTATATTGGGGTATTTTATATCAGTCATGCATAATTGATTTGCATTCAGAAAGTAAATTAACCCTTTGTATAATAACAAACAACACTCATTTCAACTATTAGATTTAACATACAGAATCTGTTGAACATGATAGTTAATTTAATGAGACAACAACAACTTTTTATAAAGAAAGAATATAACAGAGACTTTTATGTTACAGAATATTATACTGTCAAACTGTACCTTTAGTGTAGCCTTCTCTCTGGCTTCCTCTGCCCCGTCACCACTTTCTGCTGGGGTACCTCAAGGATATGTCCTCGGTCCCCTTCTCTTCTCAATCTACACATCATCATTGGGTTCCTTAATAAAGTCCCACTGGTTTTTAATATCATTTATATGCCGACGACACCCAAATATACCTCTCTGCACCAGACCTATCTTCTTCCGTGTCACTAACTGTCTTTCTCACATCTCTTCCTGGGTTTCCTCTCACTACCTTAAGCTAAATCTCTCCAAAACTGAGCTCCTTATTTTCCCTCCTTCTAAAATCTCCACCCCATCTGTCTATAACTGTCGACAACTCCATCATTACCCCTACCCCACATGCCCGATGTCTTGGGGTCACATTTGATGCAGATCCTTCTTTCACTCCTCACATTCAGTCCTTGGCTAAATCCTGCCATTTCCACCTTAAAAACATCTCTAAAATTTGATATTCCCTTACACAAGACACAACTAAGATTTTTATCCACTCAATCATACTTTCCCACCTTGACTACTGCAACTCCGTCCTCTCTGGTCTCCCTAGCGGCCACATAGCTCCTTTACAATTCATAATGAATGCCTCTGCCAGGCTCATCTTCCTTACACGTCGCTCTTCATCTGATGCACCTCTCTGCCAATCCCTTCACTGGCTTCCTCTTGCCTCTTGTGTGGAACACAAGACTCTCCCCTAGATTTGAAACCTTCAAGTGCTCCCTAAAGACTCTACTGTTCAGGGATGCATACAACCTACACTAACCTTTACTAACAACAGTTCCTCTCCTCCATTACTATCTGCCATGAACCCCCTTAGCATGTAAGCCTAAGAGCCTAACTGTTTGCATATCACCTTCATAAGAGCTTAGTACAACAGTGCGACTCTCGGCAGGGCCCTCTACCCATTTGATCCCTATAAATGTTACCTTCTATACCGCCTATGTTTATAGCACTGCAAAATCTGTTGGCGCTCGACAAATAACTGATAATAATAAATTGCAGTGTCACCAGCACATCGATAGGCCCCCATTTATGAAGCTGTTTAATCAGCTTTGGTCTGAATGGTAAGAAGTGCCGGTCATTCAACTACAGTATATCATACAACACAGCTCATGCAATTTTAAATTCCAGCAGCCATTGCTGACCAAAAAGGTATCGAAGACATGCGGACAGGCTCTCTTTGTGAGAACCTTGTCTGCATGAAGAATGATAATTTGGGGCCTTTATAGTAGTAAACTTCAAATATTCTAATTACATTTTCAAGAGAAGAGCACAGTGTAAAGGTATGACAACAGACAAAGACAGTATAGAGGTAGAAGTACCAGTGTCAGTAAATGACCAGATAAAAAGAGATGAAACGTGAGACAATAGTTGACGGTATTAAAAAAAAATAGCATGCGTGATTAGAATTTGCAGGCGTAGCCAGTTGAGAGGTCTCAAATAAGTATATAGAAGTGACTATTTGGTTTGGCAAGAGAGTGGGTAATAAGTGACCTTTGTAATTACTGTTTCAGTGAGGTGGAGTAGAAGCCATATTGCAAAATGGTCTATCTAGTATAACGCTGGATGGAACATAATGTGTAATGTGATTTAAACTAGCTCCCAGTAATCCTGAGGGTAATGGAAGAAGTGATTTAGGAGGCAGTATTTAGAGCATGAATGTTGTAATGTAGAGATTCTTCAGAATAGGGGATATCTAGGGAACGAATGACATATGAGACTCTAAAGGGAGAATCTGAAGATATTAGAAAATATTGGAGAAGAGATTGATTACTTGCAATGGAATGGGGTCAAAAGTGCAGGATGTGATGACAAGATAAACACATTCCAATCCTACGAGAAGTGGTTAGATTATGCTCATATTAAGAATCCTCTGTATGTCTAAATTATGGTTATATTAATAGATGGACTATAAACTGCTATTAATTTAGCTCTGATGAAATAATAACTAGCACGACTCACATTTATAAGTTTTCCTTGTGGGTAATTCATTTGTAAATATTTTTACAAGATGATCATCATTTATTTTAGTAGTCATTGAAAATGTAACAAGTGATAAACAAAACAGACTTTAGCTTAGTAGAAATGTTGCTATATATATAGTGCCCTTTCTTCTTAATTACTATGACTTTTTAAAATATTTGTTGTCAGTTCGAAAGACATGTCATGCCTTTCACTTAATTAATTATCATGCTTTGCAAGTGGTGCAGATGTCATTTCCCATGGTTCATTACCACGAAGATATAGAGAACTGAAAGTTTTTTCCCCCCAAAGATTCTTCCTGTTATATCACAAAATTCCTTACAAACAACCATATAACATAAACATTTCCTTAAGATAAGCTTCTTTATGATTGAGTCATACTTTAATTGTTTGTCCATTTTGCATTACTAAGAAATTCACCATTTAATTATCTGTCACGTTAACAAAGATTAAATAAATTAAACAAAGAAAAAATATAATAATTTATATAAGCATATGTGTCAGCAATTTTATTATTAATTTTATGTAATATTGGTTATAATTAAAATTAGATTTAAAAAGTTTATTTCTACATTAATACAAAGATTGTGATTAACCAATCAGAAAAGGAGGAAATGTTTGTATAGCAAGCTCACCTACCACAATCTTAGCTGATTAATCTGATAATGATCACCATGCGTACAATGTATTCTGCTCAGATGATGACCAAATGTCAAGGGGGGGGGGTTCTTTCAGAGCTTATTGCGTATTCCTTGCACTTACCCTGCATCCCTGGTTGTTTAGTGGTCTGGTAAAGTCAGAAGGTCCCAGGCAGGTCCGCATGGCTTAAGGGAGCTTGATGGGGAAACACTCAATCTCAGCACCATTAAGCCCTAGAAACACCCACTGTTTGAAAGGGAATCAATTGCTCTTTCAAATGTCTTAAAAGTATAAAGTAAGCACAGATTTTAAAAAACAAAAATTTAAAATACAATTTTTTTTAAAGAGAGGATCTCCAGGCACCTGCAATAAGTCATCAAAAATGCCAGAGACCCTATATAAATTTTAATAGACCGGTGATCACTGGGGTAATGGTAATCACCTGGCATAAATAAATGTCCTTTTATTGAAATAAAGGTTTATGGGAGTCCCTATGTGCAGATCAAGGTTACATACCTATACCAAAAGGTCATAATGTATACGTATAGCATTTAAATTGCAAAAAACACACAAACCATTGTTTATTACTTTGTTTATTAAAATTTGAAATTCAATATTTTCTTACATGTCCTGATATAAACACAAAATAATTGTATAGTTTGAATCTGCTGGGTCTCCTGAAAAAAAGCTAAATAATATTTTCTAATGTGTAGATTTCTCAAATAAAAATGGCCTACTATATGACTAAAAGGTGAGCACCTAAAAACTGCAAAACAGCTTAACACAGGGTTAAAAGGGCTCAGAAGTTAAAGGGTTAATCTCCATTGGTTAAATATTTAGGGTCAGATTATAAGTGGAGCGCAAATGAAGCTTCCACTCAAGCGTTAATTGCGCTAAAAGTAAGCTTTTTGCGTTTGTCGGGTTGCGCTTGTATTACGAGTTGAAACTAAACAGTTTTTGCTCTTGTGCTAACCTGACAAGCACAAAAAGCCTAAGTTATAATATCTCATATGCGGTCACTTATTGCCCCATAAAAGTCAATGGAGAAAAAAAAGTGGAAAAACACCCCACTCTTGCACAACCTGATGGTATAGTCTCATTTGCATTAACCCAACATGGACATTTTAATATTTCACATTCCAATTTTCTTCAAATAACAGAGTCTGTTCTATTTATTCATAAATACATATTTTTACATATATCTGATGGTATTTTTGGTACAGTATATTTCTATGAGTGACAATAAACTGAAAATAATCACCAATCATTAATTAATGAGTAATTACTAAAAAAATGAACAAAAGTGAATAAAATAATAGTAAAAATTCAACACTGTGCACTAGACATGTATATTAGGGAAAGGATTAAATCTTAGAAATTGTTTATATTCCTTTGAAGAAAGTATATATTTTTTGGTATGTGCACTGTATATCCCTTTAAGTTCTTCAAATTTCCACAGCGATATCCTTAAAAATAAAAGAATGTGAAGATAGTGAGGTGGTAAAAAGCAGTATAGAATTGTACTACAGGAACATACTCACATACTGAAGAGCAAATGACTCAGCTCTAAGTAATATGCGCTCTATGCTGTCCCACTCCTCCACTGGCAGAGCAGGAAACTGCAGGATCAAAGATAAAGTATTTATTTTAAAACATTTAAAACATCATTATAGGACAAACTGCATGCACTTTTACAAGAGTAGGACCGGTAACAGCACAAATACGTCATCTACAGCAGTGATTTGCAACCTTTTTTTTGCCGTGGCACACTTTTTTACATTAAAAAATCCTGTGGCACACCACCATTCCAAAATTTTACAAAATCACACATTGTAGCCTAATATAGGATATATATATATATATATATATATATATACACACACACATATACATACATACACACTGTACTGTGCCGTCATGCCATGCCTCCTACAAACTATACATGACATATTGACATTCATTCACAAACAATCATAATCTGTCATGTCTGTGAATGAATGTCAATGTCATGGTTGTAAAGGATGCCTGATGAGCCTGTCACATACCTCCCAATATTTCAAAATTTTAAAGAGGGACACCCCCGCACTGTTGTCAGTCTGCTGCGGCACACCTGAGGATCTCTCATGGCACACTGGTTGAAAAACACTGATCTACAGCATAAAGATCGCCATGGCAGCTCAGCATCCTCAGCTGATTTTGGATCAAGAATGTTCTGTTACTTTTTTCAAATGTCTCTCCTTACGTGATGTGTCCAATTGATCAAAAAAGCTCAGATGTACATTTCCCCCTCAATGGCTTTTTCATGGAGTTCCTTGAAAGAAAGCCCTATCACTATAGCTCAATACTATCCCTCAAAACTAACCTAACGCTAACCTTCTCTGGGCCCAGTAATCTCTAACACTTACCTAAAAAAAATTACCCTAAATACTGTCCCTTCAGCTTAACCCTCCCACTAACACTAAAAGACAAGAGGGGGGGGGGATTAACCATTATGATAAACAACTAGAACATGAGAATATTAGAACTGTCATAGCAAAAAATAAATAAAATCCAAAACCACAAGATAAAACTATATAGCAATATCAATATTAGAGTAAATAAACCAGTAAAATATATTTTATATTATGATCTTTATGTAGTTATTGAAACATATCATATTGGATCATGTTAATTATTTTCAATTAAATAATCCACTATTCCTTTCAGATGTGCCCTTTAATATTTCTGCTTCTAATATCAGGTCATATAAAAACAAAGACGCTACCTAGAACTATTAGGGGCATTCCCACACAATAAAGTAATAGAAATAGTGAGTGCCCCATGACCTCAGCACTGTTGATGCTGATTGGCTGCAGTTCATTTCTTCATTTATTTTTTTTGTACCTGCATCTGGGCAGCAGCTGAAGTATAACTTTTTACACAGGACTTACTCTGGTGAGCTGAGGAAATTGTGAGGCAAAATATCTTCCTTTTTTACATAGATATGCTCAGGTGTTATTTTTCTGTCAGCTTTTTACAGTTATACTGCATCAGTTTCAAGTAATTTAGCATATGAGTATTATGTCCCTTTAAGTAGATTGTAAATTTACTGTGTTTTTAGTTTATTTTTCAAAGGCACACTAAAGTTAAAGTGTATTTATCAATGTCTCAATTCTACTGTACTCTACAGTACCCTACTGTATTTATTTCCTTCAGTTAGTTTCCATCCTAATCTACAAGTTATCATAAGCATTAAGCAAGTATGAACATTTATTTTTCAGTTTCTTAAATGTAATGAAAGAAAACAGTGTTACAAAGAAACTGTAATTAAAACATCAAGCCTGAAGATAATGGAGGTTATAGTTTTAGATTAATTAGCATAATGTGAATTCCACATTTGACAGCATATTTAAAGATTCCCTAAGCAAATGAATATTGCTAATGATCACACCCATGTGTCCAAGACAGGTGTGCTTTGTATTAGAGGAAATGTTAAATGAATTTTAAATAAGGTATTATTGTACATACAGATATAAATAGCCAACAGCTGGTATTCCAGAAGGTACATACCACTTTGTTATGTCCCTCTTCCTTTCTGCATATCTACTGGAATAATGTGTCTTTAGGGTGAAGGAAAAGACACTTATATTTCATCAAGTCAGATACTTTGCAACCAGAAGATACATTTTTTAGTTTAGAAAAGGAGATACTCCATTGAAATTGAATTGCAATTGTATTAATATTGACCAGATTACGAGTTTTTGGTTATGAGCTGTGCGGTGCTACCTTGCAGTTTTTTCTTACCGCTCACTTACCTGCAGCGCTGGTATTACGGGTTTTTATAAACCTGTCGTTATAAGACAAGAAGTGAGCGTAGAGCAAATTTTAGCTCCACATCTCACTCCAATACCAGCGCTGCTTAAGTCCGTGGTGAGCTGGTCGTACGTGCTCGTGCACGATTTCCCCATAGACATCAATGGGGAGAGTTGGCTGAGAAAAAGTCTAACACCTGCAAAAAACTCAGTAACGCAGCCCCATTGATTCCTATGGGGAAACTGAAGATATGTTTACACCTAACACCCTAACATGAACCCCGAGTCTAACCCCTAATCTTACACCTATTAAACCCTAATCTGCCGCCCCCGACATCGCCGACACCTACATTATTCTTATTAACCCCTAATCTGCCGATCCGGACACCGCCGACACCTATATTATACTTATTAACCCCTAATCTGCTGCCCCCAACATCGCCAACACCTACATTATTCTTATTAAACCCTAATCTGCTGCTCCGGACACCGCCGACACCTACATTATACTTATTAACCCCTATTCTGCTGCCCCCAACATTGCCGACACCTACATTATTTTTATTAACCCCTAATCTGCCGCCCCCAATGTCGCCACAACCTACCTACACTTATTAACCCCTAATCTGCCACCCCCTACGTTGCAGCACTGTATTAAATTTATTAAACCCTTAACCTAACCCTAACACTAACACCCCCTAACAAATATAATTTAAATAAATCTAAATAAAATTCCTATCATTAACTAAATAATTCCTATTTAAAACTAAATACTTACCTATAAAATAAACCCTAAGCTAGCTACAATATAACCAATAGTTACATTGTATCTATTTTAGGATTTATTTTTATTTTACAGGCAAGTTTGTATTTATTTTAACTGGGTAGAATAGTTACTAAATGGTTATTAACTATTTAATAACTACCTAGCTAAAATAAATACAAATTTACCTGTAAAATAGAACCTAACCTAAGTTACAATAACACCTAACCTTACACTATAATTAAATAAATTCCCTACATTAAATACAATTAAATAAATTAAATTAAATTAGCTAAATCACACACAAAAAAACCACTAAATTACAGAAAATAAAAAACAAATTACAGATCTTTAAACTAATTACACCTAATCTAATAGCCCTATCAAAATAAACCCCCCCCAAAAAAAAAAACCCCTAGCCTAATCTAAACTACCAATAGCCCTTAAAAGGGCATTTTGTGGGGCATTGTCCCAAATAAATCAGCTCTTTTTCCTGTAAAAAAATAAATACAAACACCCCCCGCAACAGTAAAACCCACCACCCACACAACAAACTGTCGGCATTTATCGATGTCAAGCGGACATGATTCGATATAGCGAATCATATGTTTAAATTTTAATATTACGCCTAATGCAAATCAAATGACGCTGTTTTTAGTGCACTGTTCCTTAAAATCACTGTTATTTTCGTATGCATAGGTTTTCCTTTCATAGTAATTAGTGTCTTGATTATTTTGATAAAAGCTCGACACCTTTTAAGTTGCAAGAAAAAAACTAAAAGATATGTAGGGTGAAAATGTTTACCGCATTACGCTGGGATTGGAGAGACAATTTTATATACGCCCATGAAACACCTATATTCAATCCATTTTTTACTATAAAACAATTACACTTTTTATTTTGTACTTATAAGTACAAATTTCTATGCATATATATTTGCATATCCAGGGTACTTAATTACGATTTATGCTGTGCATATTTAATATGATTTATTCCTGTGTAATTTACATACACATTTTAAATTTTTTGATAAAATAAAATTTTTAGTAAACAACTTTGTTACCATTTTTGATGCACCTTAACAATACATTTTTTCCTGCATATTTTTGTGTGAATAATTCAATTATTCGTTTTGTATGATAATTAAATTACAATTTTCATTGTGCACTTTTGTATCTCCTTCCCATACAAAAATGCAGTACACGCATTTTTAGGGTAAAAAGTGGCTTTATAGAATTCCACCAAGGAAAAAGAAGTACTGGCGAGCATTCTTATAGAATTTTACCAGTCAAGAAGCTTTATAGAATTGGGCCCTTAGGGTCTGATGATAAATGATTGTCCTGCTTGGAGAGAAATTGCAGAGAAGACTTCACAATGGCTGAATTTACTCAATACTAAAAGAAAAAGAGTGGAACCCTCCAGCACTGCAAAATCTCTTACAAGATTCTAGACAAGTCAATTTTTTATACTTGTCTAAGAGTCGTTCCCTGCATTTCTGTATGTGAAGGAAAGACAAACCCAGTGCAATATAACACTGCATGATATGAGAGTTTTGTTACACTTAAACTTTGTGCCTTGCATTCTCTATTACTTTATACTTTAGATTGAGTCCTTTCAGTATTATTACAGTTAAGCTTTGCACTTTCTATTTTCTATTTTAATACATTTAAGGCTAGATTACCATTTGAGTGCATATTTGCACTTCCACAAACCCGTAATCTCAGTTTTGTTATTTCCTTGCACACTACTGAGCATGAGATTATGGGTTGGGAGCACAAATATCGCTGCCTCACAATCGCATCTTCACGCTCATGAGCGCACATGATCACTGATGATTTTTTCCTCTCTATAAACTTGAATGGAGACTTTCATGCTGACAGCCTCACTGTAATATTTAAAAGTTAATTCCCTGTGAAGGGTTAAAAAAAATTTTGTTCAAAAATCACAAATGCAGAGCTGTATTTGCACAAGTAAGTAATAAATTACTATGGCAATATTGTTTCTTTAAAAGAGTAGTTGTAAGCTAAATATAATATGTTGCTGTATATTTGTGAACCAAAATAGAGTCTGTAATAGATATGGCATAAATACTTAGTATCCGTCAATGTGGTTTATAAGATTAGGGAAAAGGAAAAAAAGAAATAAAGTATGCATATACAGCGTTTAGTATATGCCAACAAACAGACCCGGAACTATGACCTCAGACAGCAGACTGCCTGAAATAGTAAGCGGAGCTGTTTGAGGGCAATTAATAGGAAGGAAAGGAAAAGGTAACTGTGCGAAACACACATTCAGACTTGAGGCCTTAAGTGGATTGTAAGTAGGTTGCAGTATCCGGAGACCGCAACACAAAACCACGCCAGGCAAAGGGAAGTCTGTAGACGCAGCTGAGAAGAGAGCCAGCTGACTGGTCCCATGATGTCATAGCTGGCAGCAGAATGCGGCAAGTGTGGCAAAGATCACAAAACTGAGTCCAGGATTTCAGTGATCAGAATGCACTAGTTAGGTACGCAAAGGTAAGTAAAAAGTTAGACTGTAGAAAAAACTGCTGATAACAATATACTATGACACTAGTAAGCTTGGGAAATAGAACTGCAACAATGCAGTGCAACAAAATTATCAAGCAAAGATTTGAAGGAAGACACAGCCTTTTATGAGCGGCAGAATAAGGAGCCACCCCTAATTAAAGGAACAGCATAACACTCACAGCCACAGCCCACTTAACTCTGATTGCAACAACACAACTAAATATATGTATACAAAACGTATACATGTTTATTTATGTGTATATACTGTATGTATGAATATACATATATACACATATAAATACATAAATATATATGTATACAATTGTATACATATATTTAAAGAGATATATGTTAATAAAGTTGTTCCAAAGGATCCCTATGTAAAAGTACTTTCAGCCCGTTCTTTTCCTGACATCTCCTAACTTTGACCCCTAATAACTTCTCTGTACAATATTATTATTAAATTATTTTTATTAGACAGTGTTAATATGAGTGTCACTGTACTGTACATTGTATTTTTGATATGTTTTGTGACACCTTTTAGGTTTGCGCTTTTAAGAAGCGGTGTTAACCAAAGCTAAAATCACGGTCACGGTGGCGTGATTACATTTACTTCCCACTTATTGAGTAGAATAATGGGTGCCCCCATAAAGGCGCATTTTTGCCCCAACGAAAGTGAAAGGAAAGTTGAGCTCCAATTGTAATCGATCCCCTAGCTGTAGATCCAGCAGGGATTTTACAAACTCTAATTATGTTTTAAAAGTCTCTGGGTTACTTTAACAAAGGTAGGATCATACTTTGTATATTTCTGTGTATATTTTACAAATTACATTGCACCTTGTAATTTCTCTATTGTAAAATAAAACAGAGAGGACTCAGACAGAGCATATAATTTTAACCCCTTAATGACTGGACCATTTTTCAATTTTCTTACCGTTAATGACAATGGCTATTTTTACATTTCTGCAGTGTTTGTGTTTAGCTGTAATTTTCCTCTTACTCATTTACTGTACCCACACATATTATATACCGTTTTTCTCGCCATTAAATGGACTTTCTAAATTTACCATTATTTTCATCATATCTTATAATTTACTATAAAATAAATTATAAAATATGAGGAAAAAATTTAAAAAAACACACTTTTTCTAACTTTGACCCCAAAAATCTGTTACACATCTACGACCACCAAAAAACACCCATGCTAAATAGTTTCTAAATTTTGTCCTGAGTTTAGAAATACCCAATGTTTACATGTTCTATGCTTTTTTTGCAAGTTATAGGGCAATAAATACAAGTAGCACTTTGCTATTTCCAAACCACTTTTTTTCAAAATTAGCGCTAGTTACATTGGAACACTGATATCTGTCCGGAATCTCTAAATATCCCTTGACATGTATATATTTTTTTTTAGAAGACAACCCAAAGTATTGATTTATGCCCATTTTGGTATATTTCATGCCACCATTTCACTGCCAAATGCGAGCAAATAAAAAAAAATCGTTCACTTTTTCACAAATTTTGTCACAAACTTTAGGTTTCTCACTGAAATTATTTACAAACAGTTTGTGCAATTATGGCACAAATGGTTGTAAATGCTTCTCTGGGATCCTCTTTGTTCAGAAATAGCAGACATATATGGCTTTGGCATTGCTTTTTGGTAATTAGAAGGCCACTAAATGCCGCTGTGCACCACACGTGTATTATGCCCAGCAGTGAAGGGGTTAATTAGGGAGCTTGTAGAGACCTTGAAGGGTTAATTTTAGCTTTAGTGTAGTGTAGTAGACAACCCAAAGTATTGATCTAGGCCCATTTTGGTACATTTCATGCCACCATTTCACCGCCAAATGCGAGCAAATAAAAAAAAAAGTAAAATTTTTCACAATTTTAGGTTTCTCACTGAAATTATTTACAAACAGCTTGTGCAATTATGTCACAAATGGTTGTAAATGCTTCTCTGGGATCTCCTTTGTTCAGAAATAGCACACATATATGGCTTTGGCGTTGCTTTTTGGCAATTAGGAGGCCACTAAATGCTGCTGCGCACCACACTTGTATTATGCCCAGCAGTTAAGGGGTTAATTAGGTAACTTGTAGAGAGCTTACAGGGTTAATTTTAGCTTTAGTGTAGAGATCAGCCTCCCACCTGACACATCCCACCCCCTGATCCCTCCCAAACAGCTCTCTTCCCTCCCCCACCCCACAATTGTCCCCGCCATCTTAAGTACTGGCAGAATGTCTGCCAGTACTAAAATAAAAGGTGTTTTTTATTTTTTTTTAATTATTCATCTGTGATGGACCCCTGCCTTAGCTCCCAACCTCCCTGATCCCCCCCAAACAGCTCTCTAACCCTCCCAACCTACCTATTTGCCACCATCTTGGGTACTGGCAGCTGTCTGCCAGTACCCAGTTTTCCCCAAAAAAGAAAGGTTGTTTTTTTTTTGTTTTTTTTTCTTAAACAGCGGTTTTCTGTAGTGTAGCTGCCCCCCCCACCTAACCCCATCCCCCTATCCTAGCAGATCCTATTATTTATTTAAAAAAAAAAACATTTTCTGCCCCCCTCTCTCTTCTCTAGTCATTGGTGGCAGTGGTTGCTGCGCGCGCGCGTGCGCACACACACATGCACACGCGCGCGCCCGCAGGCCCCCCCTCCGCACGCTCCCAGCATCCGGCGTGCACAAAGCACTTGAAGGAACCGGATGCCGGGGAGCGATGGGCCGCCCACTCGCCTCCCTTGTAGGGCCACAGAGTGGCTCTCTCTGCATCGGATGCTTTTAAAAGGGTATTGCAGGATGCCTCAATATCGAGGCATCACTGCAATACCCTGAGAGCTGCTGGAAGCGATTGCGATCGCTTCCAGCACTCTCTTAGACAACTGACGTACCAGGTACGTCCATTGTCACTAACTGTCAGTTGTCATTAAGGGGTTAAACAACTTTACAGTTTACTTCTATATTCAAATTTGCTTCATTCTATTTGTATCCTTTGCTGTTGGAGCAGCTATGCACTGCTGAAAGCTAGCTGAACACATCAGGGGCGCGATCCAATATACAGCGTAGTTTTTGGCGCAAGAGAGGGAACCTGCGCCGCCCGTAGTTTCACCTCGCACATCGGGGTATTACATATACCCCGCCGGCAGTTCCTAAAGTGCCGTAAGTCTGATAAACCAGCGATGTCCAGAAATGAGCGTAACTACAAATTTCTTGAGTCGCCAGTGACTTACGGCACTTTAGAAACTGCCGGCGTCTAAGAAAACTAACTAAAATGTTAAATCTCCCGTAACTGTCTAACCTGCCTCCCAAAAATAAGCCTGACATGTATACCCCTATATCCGCAATCCCCCCCTCACTCCTAAAAATAAATGTATTAACCCCTAGACCGACAACCCCCCACAACGCAATAAGTATAATTATTAACCCCTAAACCGCCATAGCCCACACCGCAATAACTAATAAAGTGTATTAACCCCTAAACCACCCCTCCCGGTGCCCACCGCCACCTACATTATATGTATTAACCCCTAAACCACCGCTCCCAGAGCCCACCGCCACCTACATTATATGTATTAACCCCTAAACCGCCGCTCCCGGACCCCGCCGCACCTAAATAAAGTGTTTAACCCCTAAGCCTCCGCTCCCGGACCCCGCCGCACCTAAATAAAGTGTTAAACCCCTAAACCGCCGCCCCCGGACCCCGCCGCCACCTATATTAAATTTATTAACCCCTAATCTGACCCCCCTACACCTCCACCACCTACATTAAATTTATTGACCCCTAATCTGACCCCCCTTACACCGCCGCCACCTACATTACATTTATTAACCCCTAATCTGACCCCCCTACACCGCCGCCACCTACATTAAATTTATTAACCCCAAAACCTAAGTCTAACACCCCCCTAACTTAATTATTATTTAAATAAATCTAAATAATATTACTATTATTAACTAAATTATTCCTATTTAAAACTAAATACTTACCTGTAAAATAAACCCTAAGATAGCTACAATATAATTAATAATTACATTGTAGCTACTTTGTATTTATTTTAACTAGGTACAATAGTTATTAAATAATTAATAACTATTTAATAGCTACCTAGTTAAAATAATTACAAAATTACCTGTAAAATAAATCCTAACCTAAGTTACACATACACCTAACACTACACTATCAATAAATAAATTAAATTAATTAACTACAATTAGCTAAAATAAAATACAATTAAATTAAATTAACTATAGTACAAAAAACAAACAAACACTAAATTACAGAGAAAAAAATATATTACAAGAAGTTTAAACTAATTACACCTAATCTAAGCCCCCTAATAAAATAAAAAAGCCCCCCAAAATAATAAAATGCCCTAACCTATACTAAATTACAAATAGCCCTTAAAAGGGCTTTTTGCGGGGCATTGCCCCAAAGTAATCAGCTCTTTTACCTGTAAAAAAAAAGACAATACCCCCCCAACATTACAACCCATCCTACTCTAAAACCCACCCAATCCCCCCTTAATAAAACCTACCACTACCCCATTAAAGATCACCCTACCTTGAGCAGTCTTCACCCAGCCGGGCACCAGTGGTCATCCGATCCGGGCAGATGTCTTCATCCTATCCGGGCAGAAGAGGACATCGGGACCGGCAGAAGGCTTCATCCAGGCGGCATCTTCTATCTTCTTCCATCCGATGAAGAGCGACTCCATCTTGAAGACATTCGGTGCGGAGCATCCTTCCAGCATGACGACTACTCGATGAATGACGGTTCCTTTAAATGACGTCATCCAAGATGGTGTCCCTCAAATTCCGATTGGATGATAGGCGGAATTATGGTAGGAAAAATCTGATTGGTTGATTTAATCAGCCAATCAGATTGAACTTCAATCCGATTGGCTGATTGGATCAGCCAATAGAATGCAACGTCCATTCTATTGGCTGATCCAATCAGCCAATCGGATTGAAGTTCAATCCGATTGGCTGATTAAATCAACCAATCAGATTTTTCCTACCTTAATTCCAATTGGCTGATAGAATCCTATCAGCCAATCGGAATTCGAGGGATGCCATCTTGGATGACGTCATTTAAAGGAACCGTCATTCATCGAGTAGTCGTTGTGCTGGAAGGATTCTCCGCACCAGATGTCTTCAAGATGCAGTCGCTCCTCGTCGGATGGAAGAAGATAGAAGATGCCGCCTGGATGAAGCCTTCTGCCGGTCCGGATGTCCTCTTCTGCCCGGATAGGATGAAGACTTCTGCCGGTCCGGATGTCCTCTTCTGCCCCATCGGATGAAGACTTCTGCCCGGATCGGATGACCACTGGTACCGGCTGGGTGAAGACGGCTCAAGGTAGGGTGATCTTCAATGGGGTAGTGTTAGGTTTTATTAAGGGGGGATTGGGTGGGTTTTAGAGTAGGGGTGTGTGGGTGGTGGGTTGTAATGTTGGGGGGGTATTGTCTTTTTTTTACAGGTAAAAGCGCTGATTACTTTGGGGCAATGCCCCGCAAAAAGCCTTTTAAGGGCTATTTGTAATTTAGTATAGGGTAGGGCATTTTATTATGGGGGGCTTTTTTTATTTTATTAGGGGGCTTAGATTAGGTGTAATTAGTTTAAACTTCTTGTAATTTTGTTTTTTATTTCCTGTAATTTAGTGGGGGGTTTTTTTACTATAGTTTATTTGATTTAATTGTATTTAATTTTAGCTAATTTTAATTAATTAATTTAATTTATTTATTGATAGTGTAGTGTTAGGTGTATTTGTAACTTAGGTTAGGATTTATTTTACAGGTAATTTTGTAATTATTTTAACTAGGTAGCTACGAAATAGTTATTAACTATTTAATAGCTATTGTACCTAGTTAAAATAAATACAAAGTTGCCTGTAAATCAAAAATAAATCCTAAAATAGCTATAATGTAATTATTAATTATATTGTAGCTATCTTAGGGTTTATTTTATAGGTAAGTATTTAGTTTTAAATAGGAATACTTGAGTTAATAATAGTAATATTATTTAGATTTATTTAAATAATAATTAAGTTAGGGGGGTGTTAGGGTTAGACTTAAGTTTAGGGGTTAATAAATTTAATATAGTGGCGGCGACATTGGGGGCGGGAGATTAGGGGTTAATAAATTTAATGTAGGTGGCGGCGGTGGAGGGGGGGTCAGATTAGGGGTTAATAAATTTAATGTAGGTGGCGACGGGGTCCGGGAGCGGCAGTTTAGGGGTTTAACACTTTATTTAGGTGCGGCGGGGTCCGGGAGCGGAGGCTTAGGGGTTAATACATATAATGTAGGTGGCGGTGGGCTCCAGGAGTGGGGGTTTAGGGGTTAATACACTTTATTAGGGGGATTGCGGTTGACAGGTAGATAGACATTGCGCATGCGTTAGGTGGGTTTTTTTGCAGGCATTTTAGGGAGTTACGGTGCTCCCATACTCAGCGCAAGGCCTGCTATGGCTGCATTTTATGGCGAGTAAGATTTCTCCATTTTCGCCACGTAAGGCCTTGCGCTGGATATTGGATATCGACTTACGACGCAGACCCATGTTAGCCTATGGAAGTAAATATTGCGGGCGACGGGTGAAATATATGGCCGTAACTTGTATGCTACGCCATATATGTGATAACAAAACAGCGCAAAAAACGGCATCGCCGGCTTTTGCGGGCGACGCTGCATATCGGATCGGGCCCCAGGTGATCAGCTTATCTAGGTTTGCTTTTTAACAAAAGAAACCAAGAAAATAAAGCAAAATAGATAAAAGAAGTAAATAGGAAAGTTGTTTAAAAGTCAATAACATGCAGATAATTATTATCAAATGACTGTTATCAAACCCCCTAGGTCAAAGCTTTCCAAACTTTTCATGTTGGTGACACACTTTTTAAACCTACATAATTTTGCGACACAGTAATTCAGTTGTAATAGCAACCAGGAGGTAACTAACTTGTTTTAAGAGATACGGACACACACATAAATGATATAACTAGATGTATTTACAAGTAACAGTATGTATGTGCAAGAATTTAAAAAAAGTTTAACACCACCAATAACTACTTACTATTTTAATGGGATGTATGAGGTTGATGGGATGAACACAGTTTCTGAATATTTGGTGGAATATTAAATAAAAACACTCGCATTTTATCATCAAGCATTTTTAAGCTTCCACTTCCTATCCATATATCAAGAGCAGGAATAGCAATGTACTAAGGGGAGCTAGCTGCAGAAAATTAAACCACTTTGACTTCTGACTTCAGCTCAGCGTTTAAGCAGCCGCCCTCAGAACTCTGCGAGTTGCACTGACTACTGCCCGCACTGCAAACACACTGCTATCCGAGCCGATTAAGGTGACTACACGTGCAGTCAGGAGCCAATGTGCCGCCAAAGCAGCCAATGGGAATAGTTTCAGTTCCCACTGAGCTGCGCCAATAGGTTAAGATTATCTGTAACCCACTAGGTATCAATCACGAGTCAACCATGTGATATGCGTAGCAAGCAGGCGGAAAGTCGGAAACCAAAAACAAATGTAAAATTCAAAAACATTTGTGCTGAAGCAGGGACACACCTACACACTGCTGCCAACAGCAATGCACTACTGGAAGTTGAAGACATTTGCTGTACCAATGACAAGTAGCAAGTGTAGCCAAGAGTCACTAGCTAAGCCCTTGTAGTGAATTGCTGCTCACTGACCATGTAGTAATGCTTTTAAGAAAGGATACAAAGAGAATGAAGTAAATTTGATAACAGAAGTAAAAAGAAAAGTCTCTTAAAACTGTAAGCTCTATCTGTACCATGAACATTTGTTTGACGTTTATATCCCTTTGAGATAACTGTAAAATATTTTAATAAGAGAAATACAGCATCGTTACAATATACATTCACTATGTATTTTACCTACTTTTGCTTTAAAATACCTATGAAAAACTATGCTTGTTCCACTCACTCCTGAGAGGCTAGAATGCCCCATCTTAAAGGGACATGAAACCAAACTTTTTTATGTGATTTAGATAGGGCATGAGATTTTAAACTTTCTATATTTAATTAGTTTTTTCTCTTGGTGTCCTGTGTTGAAAAAGTTACCTAGGTAGACTCAGGAGCTGCTGATTGGTGGCTGCACATATACAGTGCCCTCCACTAATATTGGCACCCTTAGTAAATATGAGCAAAGAAGGATGTAAAAAAAGTGTCTTTATTGTTTAATATTTTGATCTTTTGTTATCAAAATACACAAAAATACTCTGCTCTTAAGGATAGCAAGCAATTGCAAACACAACACAGGTTTATATAAACAAAATCTTTGTTAAATAAATGTGTGCCACAATTATTGGCACCCCTATGAATTAATATGAAAAAAATATATTTGAAGTATATTCCCTTTGATATTTTACATTTTTTAGTACACCTGGATGACTAGGAGCAGGAAATTGTTTAACTGTAACTTCCTGTTTGACAGGAGTATAAATATGAGGTAACACATAGGCCAAATTCCCTTAGTCATTCCTCACAATGGGTAAGACCAAGGAATATAGCTGTGATGTGTGGCAAAAGGTTGTTGAGCTTCAAAAAATGGGAAGTGGCTATATGTAAATAGCAAAAAGCATTAAAAATGCCCATTTCCACTATCAGGGCAATAAGTAAGAAGCTCCAGTCAACTGGAAATGTTATGAATCATCCTGCAAAAGGACATATGTATATATTGGCATTTATTTATCAAGGTCTGTCGGACCTGATCCGACAGTGCGGATCAGGTCCGACAGACCTCACTGAATACGGCGAGCAATACGCTCGCCGTATTCAGCATTGCAACGCCGCCCCCTGCAGACTCACGGCCAATGGGCCGCCAGCAGGGGGGTGTCAATCAACCCGATCGTACTTCATTGGGTTGATTTCCGGCGATGTCTGTCCGCCTGCTCAGAGCAGGCGGACAGTTTATGGAGCAGCGGTCTTTATGACCGCTGCTTCATAACTTGTGTTTCTGGCGAGCCTGCAGGCTCGCCAGAAACACGAGGCATCAAGCTCCATTTGGAGCTTGATACATATGCCCCATTGTCTTAACGCACTGTTGCGTCTTGGGGTCAGAAAATTTCCAAACCTACAATCCAACATCACCTACTTCACCACAAGTTGTTTGGTACGGATTCAAGAAAAAAACCTCTACTCTCATCCAAAAACAAACTCAAGCATCTTCAGTTTGCCAGACACTACTGTAGCTTTTAATGGGATTGGGTTCTATTGTCAGATGAAACCAAAATAGAGCTTTTTGCCAATAAATACCAGAGGTGGGTTAGGCAAAGTACCTCATGCCCATGGTTAAATATGGCGGGGGTTCTTCAATGTTTTGGGGCTGTTTTTCTGACAGAGGACCTGTACATTCTGCCTCTGCCAGAAAGCTTAAATGGGCCGTGGTTGGATCTTCCAGCAGGACAATGATCCAAAACATTCATCAAAATCAACACAAAAATGGTTTACTGACCTCAATATCAAGGTTCTGCCATGGCCATCCCAGTCCCCTGACTTGAACCCCATAGGGGGTGAACTGAAGAAGAGAGTCCAACAGCATCAACCTCAAAATGTGAAGGATCTGTAGAAATCCTGTATTTAGGAGTGGTCTGAGAACCCTTGCCATGTATTCTCCAACCTCATCAGGCATTATAGGAGAAGATTCAGAGCTGTTATCTTGGCATAGGGAGGTAGCACAAAGCATTGACTAAAAGGGTGCCAATAATTGTGCCACGCATATATTTAACAAAGATATATATTTTTTTTTTTAGATAAACCTGTGTTGTGTTTGCAATTGTTTGATATCCATGAGTACTCAAAAAATAGAAAATATTGGCACGGTGTACTGGTATGTAATAGGATTTAGAGGTATCTCTGACCTCGGTGCTGCCCCTTTAAATTAATTGAAAATAAGGGTAGGGAGTAGGGAGTGAATGAGAGGGGATTAATGAGCACTCTTACTCCTATTTAATGTATATAATGCTGTATACCAATTGTGAGTAATAAAATAGAAACTTTATTATAAACGATTAAAAAATTAATGTAAATAAGTGTTACAAAGATCACCTAAATACTATCCCCCACTACGAGAACTAAATGATAACTAACACCTATAAGCTGCTAAGTACCGCTGAGTGCCACCCCCCTGTGTTCCTGGCCGATAGCAGGAATCATCAGGTGCCAGGGTTAACACAACACAGCGTACTTGAGCAAAGAAAAAAGTGAGTTAAAATTAATAAAAGAAATAAGATTTCTATTACTAAGACACAAACGTGTTTCGGCCATTAAATCTGGGCTTTTCTCAATGTGATTATAGTTCAAAACTGACAAGCCGAGTATCTGCAGAAGCCTCTTTTTAAACCCATTGGTAAAATATATTTCACTAATCACTATTCCTTATTTCTGCCTGCCCCTGTATTAGCCAATAGTGGCTGCCTTTTATCATGCTCGTATAGTACCATGTTACATGCTCAGTGATTGGACCAGAGGAAAGACGATTGCCATAAAAAAAGGTTCAGCCTGAAAGACACACCTCTTATCTCGGTCCGTACCTATTCTGTCAACAAACCTGTCATTTACAGGGTTGCTGTAGCTGTTAGTTGTGTATTATTCAGACATAAAAATTATCATAGATGTTATTTGCAATATTAATTTTGGATGCAAATCGTCTGCTGAAATATCGGTGATCTCCTCTAATTCGTATGATTTAATGTCTCCCACATGTAATCAGCTCTTATGAGACAATCCATAATAAAGTTATGATTACTTCTTAACACAATCTTAATAAGTTATATCCAGGTAATATTTTTAAGGTACTTGTACTAGTACTTGTTAGAATAGAGGCTATTATAAATCCTGCATTAAGGAAAGCGGTTGTTGATAAAAATAAGGCAGTCCTTATTTAAACAGCTATTTATTGACGTGCACACATTGAATTTCACAATATTTAGCTGTAAGTTTGTCACATATCATTCAGTCACAGCATATAAATTTGCTGATCTGATTCATAATGTGATTTATTATATATTGTATATATATATATCATTTTAGAAACAGCTAAAATTGAGGCTCACCATGGTCTTAAAAATAATAATGATTGTAGATATAGACCTTTTAGAAGTATATGAGTATAATATCGTCACAGCAATCATTCTGTATTACTCTTTATATACTAAGGTACTATTAATAATTATAGACCTTACTATTTGGTTGCCCATTCAGGGTGCACATCTTAATATGGGTTCATTTAAAGTACTAAAGTGTATATATACCGATACTTACTAAAATTGCATTAAACTAATAATGGCCATAAACCCTGAAAAAGGTTCGATCTAAGGGAAACCTGGCCTATTTAGCACCTAATAGGTTAGTATTAAAGACAAAATAAAAAAAGGAGAAAAATAAAACAGCACCTTGGTGTTTGTACTTTTTTACTGTCAGTTTTATCTTCACACAAATATCTAACCATATTGCAATTTAAAGTTTTATCAGTAATTTACACATTTTATAAATAAACCCAAAAATTGTTGTTTTCATTCATGCCATGAGGCATTACAGAGTTAAGTCTAAAAATCCATCTGGCTTCGTTTTTTAATAATGCCTGTTCTGTATCTCCCCCTCTGATGCCAGGTTTCAGAGTCTCTAGACCCCAGCATTTAAAACCTTTGGTATTGCCATTATGACTTTGTAGAAAATGTTTGGCAACACTCGTTATTTTTTTGCCTTTCTCAACATCTTTTTTAGCCGTCCTAATATTGCTAAAATACTCTGTCATTCTTCTTCGTCTTAATATTGCTTAAATGCTCTGTCATTCCTACGTAAAATAAATTACATTCACATGATACACAATAAATCACATTTGTACTTTTGCAATTTATATGATTATTGATAGTCCACTTCTCTTGAAACCTGAGGGCTTTAGTGTCTTCAATACTTTTGGGCATTAAGAGCTCTTGTCTGTTTTTTCTTAAAGCCTTATTATAAGCTCTCGCTAAGACCTTTTTAGAATAACCTCTCTGAAGCAGTCTCATTCTTAAATCATTCACTGCTTTTGTTAAAGGATTCCATTGTGGAACTATTTCTACGAATCCTCAGGTATTTACCTATGGGTAAACTTTTAATGGTATTTGGATGATGGTATCTATCTGCACATAGAATGTTGTTTGTTGACGTGGGTTTTCTATATGTTTCCGCTTCCAGATGGTTTTCAAATCCAAAAATTCTACTTGATTCATATCAGTTACCATAGTGAGAAATAACCCTAAGGGATTCATATTAAGGGTAGAAATAAATTCCAGTAAGAGTTCTTTTGGGCCATCCCATAAAAAATATATCATCTATATACCTGGACCAGTGGGTAATGTTTTGTGTAAACCGATTGAAGGTGTCATGAAACACTATGGTTTCTTCCCACCAGCCCAGGTATATATTCGCATAAGTTGGGGCACAGGACGTCTCCATCGCTGTGCCGCATATTTGAAGATAAAATTTATCATCAAAGACAAAATAATTGTGTCCTAATATGAATTCCAGTAGGTCTATTAAAAAACCCTTGGTTTCATTTGACATTGAATCATTTTTTAGGAGAAAGTGTGATACTGCCTTACATACCCATTTTTTATCTATGCTGGTATAGAGTGATTCTACATCGCATGTAACCAGGATGGAATTGGGGGTTAATGAAATGTTATCAATTTTATTCAGTACGTGCATTGTATCTCGAGTGTGGGATGGCAAAGACTCCTCAACATATTAAAGTCTAGCGTCAACATATTTACTGGCCTTTTCTGTCAAAGATCCAATTCCTGAGACAATGGGTCTTCCCGGGGTTCATGACAGATTTTTGTGTACCTTAGGCAGTAAATAGAGAGTCGCTACTTTGGGTTGTTTCATTTCTAAAAATGTGAACTCTTTGTTGTCAATTATACCTTCAGAGAGTTCAGAGCTGATAAGTGTATTATATTGCTTGTGAAAAGTTTCTGTGGGGTTACTGAAGAGATTCTTGTAATTTTTGATGTTATTGAGTTGTTTTTTAGCCCCATCAATGTACATATGGGTAGGCCATAAGACAATGTTACCGCCTTTATCACTTTGTTTAATTTGAATATCTGTCCATTGTGTTAGGACTTTTAGAGCTTGTTTTTCTTCCTGTATTAGGTTATCAACATAAGTCTCTTTATTTTCAGATAATGTAAGAATATCTGTACATACCAAATCCAAAAAGGTGATACTACTCGGTGATACAAAGTGTGATATCCATGAGATCACAGTATTTTTGTGTATTTTTGACAGCCTTCTTTGCTCATATTTATGGTTGCCAATAATAGCGGAGGGCACTGTATGCCTTATGTTATTGGCTCACCTGATGTGATCAGCTAGCTCCCAGTAATGCATTATAGCCCATTCATAAAAGAATAACAAGAGAATGAAGCAAATTAGATAATAGAAGTAAATAAAAAAGTAGTTTAAAATGGTGTGATCTGCCTGAATTATAAAAGAAACATTTGTGGTTTCATGTCCCTTTAAGTATGGTGAAATTTACCTTAGTCAGTAATATTCTACACAGAAATTGGTTTGATAAGTGCATAATCACAGTTGCATCTTTTCCTTATTGGACACTGCAACATGGATCAGAAACATGGATTCCACTAGGCTTTTTAAGAAGTATATCCCTAAGCAGCTCTTGACTTGTAAAACCTAGTAAATTATGCTAATAAAATGACAGTTTATTTTAAAACATTTTTTTTTTTTTATAGTTCCTTTAAGAAACACATGGAGTTTCTGTTCATGAAGTGCAACAAAATAGTTAATATTTAAATGTGTTTTGTAATTTGCAACAAACATAATCTACAATATTTTTAAAACTTAGAATTATGCAAAAATATGGTTGCAGATGGGTCTGAATTCCCTTTTAGCTATATTAATAAAGTGTTTAAACAAGAATGTCGTGTTTATGATGTATAATGGCAACTAATTATCTAATCTTCTTCAATAAGACAGATGTTATGGGATTTCTGTTTAGAACAGGCTAATATTTTTATGACATTGACCAGGTTTTATTTCAAGGTGGAAAGATCATTACAGTGCAATTAATATTTGTCAAACAAAGAAGGGACATGCAGTACATGACTTAGGTAAAACCTCTAAACGTGATTAATATTGGTAAATGTAAGATACTGTCAATAAAAGCACAAATAATGGAATTCAGTTAATGAAAAGTAAAAAAATATTTATAATTACTATGAATATATAAAATGACAAACTTATTTAAAGGGACATTAAAGCCAAAATGAAACTGAGATGATTCAGATAGGACATGCAATTTGAAACAACTTTCCAATATACTTTTGTCATCAAATTTGCTTCATTTTCTCTTGGTAGGCTGATTTTAAAGCTCTTAAATCTGCCTATTATCTCAGTGAATTTTATAGTTGTACACAGTTTTTCAGTTAGACGATGCTAGATAATGCGTCCTGTGGAGTTTTGCAGGAGTCTGCACTGATTGGCTAAAATGCAAGTCTGTTAATACTAGCACTGAGATAAGGGGGCAGCCTGCAAAGGCTTAGATACAAGGTAATTACAGAAGTAAAAAGTGCATTAATATAACAGTGTTAGTTATGCAAAACTGGGGAATGGGTAATTAAAGGATTATCCTTTCTTTTTAAACCATGCCATTTTTTAAGTAGACTGCTCAATTTAAAATATGCATTTTGATGGTGTATTTGTATATTAGGAAATAGGTGATCAACAAAATAAAAAAAAAAAAACCTGAGCTAGGTAGGGTTGCCAGATGTCTTACAGTAAAACCAAGTCCCCAATAATCTAAAGGTCTCTGGGCTTGCAAGAGTCTCTATGAAACCTGTCCAATACTATGAAGCCCCTGGTGGAATGTTCTAAAGTCCAGCACTATGGAATTTGGTGGCACTATACAAATAAATGTAGATAATAATAATAATAATAATAATAAAGGCCATGGGAACAATGCATCTCGCAAAGAGATGTTTGCTGTATTTAAAGGGGCCGTCAAGTCTAAAATAAACTTTCATGATTCAAATAGGGCATGTAATTTTAAACAACTTTACAATATACTTTTATCACCAATTTTGATTTGCTCTTGGTATTCTTAGTTAAAAGCTAAACCTAGGAGGTTCATATGCTAATTTCTTAGACCTCTGAATGCATTTTGACAGTTTTTCACCACTAGAGGGCGTTAGTTCATGTGTGTCATATAGATAACTTCAAGATCAAGCACGTGAAGTTACCTAGGGGTAAGCACTGATTGGTTAAAATGCAAGTAAGTCAAAAGAAGTGAAATAAGGGGGAAAGTCTGCAGAGGCTTAGATACAAGGTCATCACAGAGCTAAAAAGTGTATTAATATAACTGTGTTGGTTATGTAAAACTAGGGAATGGGTAATTATCTATCTTTTTAAACAATACAAATTCTGGTGTTGACTGTCCCTTTAAAGGGACATGAAACCCAAAAAATTTTTTTCATGATTTAGATATAGAATACAATTTTTAAAAAGTTTCCAGTTTACTTCTATTATCAAAATTGCTTCATTCTCATGGTATCCTTTGTTGAAGAGATACCAAGGTAGGTAATGTGCACATGCCTGAAGCACTACATAACATGAATTAGTGATGCCCTATAGGGCTTTTGTTAATGTATAATATTGTTGCAAAACTGCTGACATATAGTGCTGCAGACACATGCACACTCCTGAGCTTACATCCCTGCTTTTCAACAAAGGATTACAAGAAAACAAAGAGACGTGGAAAACAGAAGTAAATTGGAAAGTTGTTTAAAATTGTATTCTCTATCTGAATCGTGAAAAAAAGTTTTGGGTGTATGTCTCTTTAACTAGAAGATGCAAACATAACATTAGGGCTAACAAAAATGGTTATTTCAAAATTGAATGAAACAAATAAATGAAATATAGAAATAAAAGCGTACAGCATACAGTAAAAATGTTATTGTTAAATTGCAGTAAAAATTGCTCTGATAAAAAATGTATTTTATAGAAACATTTAAATTTGTGTTGAAATTATGCAGAAAAACTATTAAATGCACTTAGTAGAGGTGTAATAAAGCTACACTGGACATGCAAAGAATTGCTGGGAAATTCTTACTTGTAAGTATAAAAATCAAAGCTTATTGTTTTTCAGCCTCCGCAAATAGGTGGAAGCCACTAGAAATGTTGGGGCCTCTTACTTAACCATTGATCAGCCCCCACCACCTTTGACGAAATGTACAATTTTTGTAGTCAAACTTGGAAATGTTGTTAAGGTAGTAACACACAAACACAAAAACACACAGACACTCTCATACACTGAAACACACACTCACACATAAGGATTCACATATAGACACTCTAGCAGACACGCAAAGAAACCCACAAACCCACACAAACACAAAAACACACAGACACTCTCATACACTGAAACACACACTCACACATAAGGATTTACATATAGACACTCTAGCAGACACGCAAAGAAACCCACAAACCCACACAGACGCTCAGCATTTGTTTACATTGACCTGACAAGTAATGAGGTAGACTACAGTTTTGTAAAAAAAGGAGATTTACAAGACAAAATATGGAGTCAAGGAAGATGCCAACTATATGATGACAACAACATGCAGTGGCTGAAAAGAAGGGCCCTGAACTGCCTACCTAAACAATAATTGGAAGGTTAAATGGTGGATTGGTGACTTCCGGAAAGGTCTCATTAGTCTCAAAGTCTGTAGAAAGATGTGAATAATCAGTAGTAATGTCCTAAAAAGGAAGAGAATGGACACACACACGCACAAACTCAAACACAAACTTGCACATACACCCAAGGAAACACCCACAGAGACAGCCTCAGAAAACACACAAAGACATTCACACTCACAGACACCCACAGAAAACAAACAAACACATACACACAGAGACACTCACAGAAAACACACAAAGATACATACACACACACACCCTAAACTGAGACATCCTCAGAAAACACACAAAGACATACACACAGAGAGAGACACCCACAGAAAACACACAAAGATACATACACACACACCCTAAGCTGAGACATCCACAGAAAACACACAAAGTCATACACAAAAACAACTTTTCAGAGACACCCACAGAAAATGCACAAAGACATACACACACACACCCTCACAGAGACACCCACAGAAAACACACAGACATATGCACACACCATCACAGAGACAACCACAGAAAACACACAGACATATGCACACACCCTCACAGAGACATCCACAGAAAACACACAGACATATACACGCACACACACCCTCACAGAGACAGCCATAGAAAATGTACAAAGACATGTGCATATACCCTCACAGAGACATCCACAGAAAACACAGACATATATACACACACACAAACACCCTCACAGAGACATCCACAGAAGACACACAAGACATACACACCCACCATTTACAGAGGCATTCACAGAAAATACACAAAGACATACATTCACACACACACACCCTCACAGAGACATGCACAGAAAATTCACAAAGACATACACACACACCCTCACAGAGACACCCACAGAAAATGCATAAAGATATACGCACAGACTCTCACAAAGACATCCACAGAAAACACACAAAGACATATGCACACACCCTCACAGAGACACCCACAGAAAATGTACAAAGGCATATGCACACACCGTCACAGAGACATCCACAGAAAACACACAAATACATACACACACACACACCCTCACAGAGACACCCACAGATATTACACAAAGACATATATACACACGCCTTAGAGAGACACCCACAGAAAATGCACAAATACATACACACACCCTCACATAGACATCCACGGAAAATGCACAAATATATACACACACACCCTCACAGAGAGACACACAGAAAAAATACATACACACTCATAGAGACACCAACAAAAGCACAAATACATAAACACAGACACCCACAGAAACACTGAATTCAAAATTATACATTAATGATCTGTCAGAATGGGTAGATGAAGAAAAGCACTTTTGAAAGGTTGACATAAGTTTGGTGTTTCCCCTCCTCCACTTTTCCCAACCAAGAGCACCACTTCAAATCTGGTGTACAAATGTTCCCATCTGTCAGCTGTACTTATGGATAAAATGTCTTCTGGCATCTGAGAAGTCCTTGCATAAAGGGGCAGTAAACTGGAATATAATTAAAAATATATATATAAATTAAAAAAAAATCATATCTGCCAAAAGGGCACCTACCATTTGTGTATTGAGGAGGAAACATTTCGGCATGGTTTTAAATAAAGAATTTCTACAGCATTGTCAAATAATCATAAATACACATAAATACACTGCTGCATATTGGTAAAAACAAAAAGGGTTTTTATGAACCCCTGGCCCCACCATACAACTACAACACTGAAGTTACAACCCGAAATTGCACAAAGAAATAAAAGACAAGTAAGTCCTACCTTCTCTGCAAATGAAAGTGATCTGTTTCACAGTTTTCATAGCGGTTTAGTACACACTTAGAAATACTCTAAAATGCTAATGCTTTAATCCTTGTAATGACATTTCCCATGCTCAAAAGCACTCTGCTGTAGCGCCCCCTTTAAAAAATAGCTGTGCTTGCCTCATGGGGCCCTTGGTCCAGTGGGCCCCTGACAGGAGTCACCCTTTTCACCCCCTGATGTCGGCCCTGCGTGTTGGCATAATCTCTTAACATTTTTCTTTGTAGATCACGTTTTATCTGAAAATGGCAATATTGTGTCAAAATGTACACAACGCTTAGTATCATAATTAAAAAAAATCATACATACAAAACAGAAGTTATTGTAAGATAATGGGCCACATTATAAGTAACCTTGTGTTTGCATTGTACCGAAGCATTGCGCTCACGAGAGCGAGCTTCCATAGGCTCCAATGGGAGCGTGGTTCTCATGCGTTAATATGTGTATATACTCATATAAACACACAAATATATATGAATATAAGCATATGCATATATATTTACAGGGAACACACAGTTGTGAAGACACTTTTTCGTGCCATTTTTTTCTAACACCCCACAGCCGCTGACTTCAGCCCCCAAAAACTGCTAAGTGCAGTTTTTTTTTTCTTTTTTTAAATACTACGTCTTTAAAAACAAAAACAAACAAAAAAAAACTAACACTTAAGTTTGGGGGTATTTGGGGGATATTTAAAAAATTAACCAGAGAGCTGATCTCCAATTAATTTTATAAGCACAATTTTTTTAGAGAACGCACTGAAGGTAGCTCTCTATAAGTGTCAGCGAGGATTTTCACACCCCATCTAGGTGAATCTTTAATATTTGGTTCCCTGGTGTCTAGTAAAACAAATATTATGTTTCTATACACGTCAGTGTACTACAGTGTTGGGTTTGTCAAGAGGTTGGTTCATACTCAACAGAAAAGTGCAGCAAGTATTGTTTGTGAAACAGCACACTGTTTTTGGTTGAGTAAAAATGTTACAATTTCAAATTACACTTTCAACCACTTAGCGACAGCTGACATACCCTGTACATTGGCAGTCATTCCCATATCTCCTTTAGATGAGCTGGAAATGAGACATTCAGTACTAGCACAGCTTTGTCGCTTAATGACCGCGCAGCATACAGGGTACTTCGGTCGTTAAGGGGTTAAATTATAAACCTTGCACTGAAATGTAATACAATGACCCGAATGTTCATTTATAACTGCAACAAAATGCTTAGACATTGTTATGTTTTCTTTTTTTCTTATTTGATGCTCTGTGCACCTCACGCAAATATAGTCCAAATTGATCTTTCATGATTCTGATAGATTATGCAGTTTTAAGAGACTTTCCAATATGCTTCTATTAACATGCGCACATTTTTTTTATAAGCATACTTTCTGAGGCATTAGCTCCTACTGAGCATGTGTAAGAGTTCACAAGACAGCAGTATGTGATTGGTTGATAGCTGTCACGTTATACAGGTGGCTGGAAAATGTAAATACATTTTTAAATTTGTCATAAAAAAATCTGCTGCTCATTTAAAATTGAGAGTTAGGGTTCTATTTAACAAAGGTCTGTCCGACCTGATCCGACAGTGTGGATCAGGTCCAACAGACCTCGCTGAATGCGGAGAGCAATACGTTCTCCGTATTCAGCATTGCACCAGCAGCTCTTGTGAGCTGCTGCTGCAACGCCGCCCCCTGCAGACTCGCCAGCAGGGGGGTGTCAATCAACCCGATCATACCCGATCGGGTTGAAGTGCGGCGATGTCTGTCCGCCTGCTTAGAGCAGAGGGACAGGTTATGGAGCAGCGGTCTTTAGACCGCTGCTTCATAACTGGTGTTTTTGGCGAGCCTGCAGGCTCGCCAGAAACACGGATCCTCAAGCTCCATACGGAGCTTGATAAATTAGCCCCTAAGTGCTATTGTATTGTTTTTTTATTATGCACTTGATGTTTATGCAATTCTACTTATTTAGCGGTCCTTTAACAGCAGGAACATCCACTATTGAAAATGTGGAAAGTCTAGCGGCTAGATTTAGAGTTTTGTCGGTAAAGACCCGCGTAGCTAACGCTGCTTTTATTCCCATCGCACCCTTCCAACAGCGCTGGTATTTAGAGTTGTCTGAGGGGCTGCGTTAGGCTCAAAAAAGGGTGCGTTGAGCCTAATGTAGCTCCACTTCAACTCTCAATACCAGCGTTGCTTACGGTAGCGGTAAGCTGGGAAAACGTGCTTGTGCACGATATCCCCATAGGAAACAATGGGGCTGAGCTGGCTGAAAAAAAACCTTGAACCTGCAAAAAAGCAGCGTTCAGCTCCTAACGCAGCCCCATTGTTTTCTATGGGGAAACACTTCCTAAGTCTGCATCTAACACCCTAACATGTACCCCAAGTCTAAACACCCCTAACTTTACACTTATTAACCCCTAATTTGCCGCCCCCACTATCACTGACACCTGCATTATACTATTAACCCCTAATCTGCCGCTCCGGACACCGCCGCAACCTACATTATAGCTATGAACCCCTAATCTGCTGCCCCTAACATCGCCAACACCTATATTATATTTATTACCCCCTAATCTGCCTCCCCCAATGTCGCCGCCACCTACCTACAATTATTAACCCCTAATCTGCCGACCGGACCTCACCGCCACTATAATAAATGTATTAACCCCTAAACCACCGCACTCCCGCCTCGCAAACACTATAATAAATAGTATTAACCCCTAATCTGCCCTCCCTAACATCGCCGCCACCTACCTACAATTATTAACCCCTAATCTCCCGCCCGCACCGTCGCCGCTACTATAATAAAGTTATTAACCCCTAAACATAACTCTAACCCTAACCCTAACACCCCCCTAACATAAATATAATTTATATTAAACGAAATAATATTCCTAAAATTAACTAAATTATTCCTATTTAAAACTAAATACTTACCTATAAAATAAACAATAATATAGCTACAATATAATTAATAATTACATTGTAGCTATTTTAGGATTTATTTTTATTTTACAGGCAACTTTGTATTTATTTTAACTAGGTACAAAAGCTATTAAATAGTTAATAACTATTTAATAGCTACCTAGTTAAAATAAATACAAAATTACATGTAAAATAAATCCTAACCTAAGTTACAATAAAAACTTACACTACACTATCATTAAATTAATTAAATAAATTACCTACAATTAAATATAATTAAATAAACTATTCTATAATACAAAAAAAACCTCTAAATTACAAAAAATAAAAAAGAATTACAAGCAGTTTAAACTAATTACACCTAATCTACGCCCCCTAATAAAATAAAAAAGCCCCCCAAAATAAAAAATCCCCTACCCTATTCTAAAATACAAAAGTAATCAGCTCTTTTACCAGCCCTTAAAAGGGCTTTTTGCGGGGCCTTGCCCCAAAGTAATCAGCTCTTTTGCCTGAAAATAAAAATACAATACTCCCCCAACATTACAACCCACCACCCACATACCCCTACTCTAACCCACCCAAACCCCCCTTAAAAAAACCTATCACTATTCCCCTGAAGATCTCCCTACCTTGAGTCGTCTTCACCCACCCGAGCCGAATTCTTCATCCAAGCGGAGCAAGAAGATGTCCTCCATCCAGTAGAAGTCTTGATCCAAGCGGCAAAGAAGATGTCCTCCATCTGGTAGAAGTCTTGATCCAAGCGGCAAAGAAGAGGTCCTCCATCCGGGCGAAGTCTTGATCCAAGTGGCAAAGAAGAGGTCTTCCATCTGGGCGATGTCTTCTTCCAAGCGGCATCTTCTATCTTCTTTCTTCCGGATCCATCATCATCTCGCCGACGCGGAATATCCTTCTTCCCCGACGGACTAACAACCAAAGAAGGTTCCTTTAAGGGACGTCATCCAAGATGGTGTCCCTTCAATTCCGATTGGCTGATAGAATTCAATCAGCCAATCGGAATTAAGGTAGAAAAAATCTGATTGGCTGATGCAATCAGCCAATCAGATTGAAGTTCAATCCGATTGGCTGATCCAATCAGCCAATCGTATTGAACTCGCCTTCTATTGGATGATCGGAACAGCCAATAGAATGGAGTTCAATACTATTGGCTGAATGGATCAAGAAGGATGTTCCGCGTCGGCGGGATGAAGATGGATCCGGAAGAAAGAAGATAGAAGATGCCGCTTGGAAGAAGACATTCCCTGGATGGAAGACCTCTTCTTTGCCGCTTGGATCAAGATTTCGCCCGGATGGAGGACCTCTTCTTTGCCGCTTGGATCAAGACTTCTACTGGATGGAGGACATCTTCTTGCTCCGCTTGGATGAAGAATTCGGCTCGGGTGGGTGAAGACGACTCAAGGTAGGGAGATCTTCAGGGGGTTAGTGATAGTTTTTTTTAAGGGGGGTTTGGGTGGGTTAGAGTAGGGGTATGTGGGTGGTGGGTTGTAATGTTGGGGGGGTATTGTATTTTTATTTTCAGGCAAAAGAGCGGATAACTTTTGTATTTTAGAATAGGGTAGGGGATTTTTTATTTTGGGGGCTTTTTTTATTAGGGGGCTTAGATTAAGTGTAATTAGTTTAAACTGCTTGTAATTCTTTTTTATTTTTTGTAATTTAGAGTTTGTTTTTTTTGTATTATAGAATAGTTTATTTAATTGCATTTAATTGTAGGTAATTGTAGGTAATTTATTTAATTAATTTAATGATAGTGTAGTGTTAGGTTTAATTGTAACTTTAGTAAGGATTTATTTTACATGTAATTTTGTATTTATTTTAACTAGGTAGCTATTAAATAGTTATTAACTATTTAATAGCTTTTGTACCTAGTTAAAATAAATACAAATTTGCCTGTAAAATAAAAATAAATCCTAAAATAGCTACAATGTAATTATTAATTATATTGTAGCTATATTAGGGTTTATTTTATAAGTAAGTATTTAGTTTTAAATAGGAATAAATTAGTTAATTTTAGGAATATTATTTCGTTTAATATAAATTATATTTATGTTAGGGGTGTGTTAGGGTTAGGGTTAGAGTTATGTTTAGGGGTTAATTACTTTATTATAGTAGAGGCGACGGTGCAAGCGGGAGATTAAGGGTTAATAATTGTAGATAGGTGGCGGCGATGTTAGGGAGGGCAGATCGGGGGTTATTACTATTTATTATAGTGTTTGCGAGGTGGGAGTGCGGCGGTTTAGGGGTTAATAAATTTATTATAGTGGCGGCGAGGTACGGTCTTCAGATTAGGGGTTAATAAGTGTAGGTAAGGTGGCGGCGACATTGGGGGGTTAGATTAGGGGTTAATAAATATAATATAGGGGTCAGCGATGTTAGGGGCAGCAGATTAGGGGTTAAAAAAATGTATTAGAGTGGCGGTGATGTGGGGGGGCCTCGGTTTAGGGGTACATAGGTAGTTTATGGGTGTTAGTGTACTGTAGAGCACAGTAGTTATGAGCTTTATATTCCGGCGTTAGCCCATAAAGCTCTGAACTACTGACTTTTTTTTGCGGATGGAGTCTTGTCGGTAGAGGGTCTACCGCTCACTTCTCCCAAGACTCCAAATACTGGCGTTAGGCAGATCCCATTGAAAATATAGGATACGCAATTGGCGTAAGGGGATCTGCGGTAGCCTGGAATCGTAGTAGGGAAGTGAGCATTAGACCCTTTCCTGGCTGACTCTAAATACCAGCGGGTGGCCAAAAGCAGCGTTAGGACCCCTTAACGCTGCTTTTGACGCCTAACGCAAAACTCTAAATCTAGCCATAGGTGAAAATATAGACAAGGAATTTTGGACAACAAAGTCCCTTGGCAACCCACTATTGGTTGATCAGATATTATATCAGATGAAACGAAAAATGAGTCCTTATGATTTTGCAGTTTAATTATAGACATGTTAGAGAAGCAAGAGGGGGACAAGAGTAGCAAGAGGACCAACTATTGTGTAATATTTTAGTAAATTAAAAAGTATGTAATATGGAGTAACAACATAAAGCAAATTCTCAGATGTGGATGGTTCACTCCTGAAATAGCTGGGAAGGTTATTAAAGGGATACTAAACCCAAATTATTTATGTCATGATTCAGATAGAGCATGAAATTTTATGCAACTTTCTAATTTACTCCTATTATAATTTTTTATTTGTTCTCTTGGTATCTTTCTTTGCAAAAGCAGGAATAAAAGCTTAGGAGCCGACCCATTTTAGATTCAGCTCCTGGGTAGAGCTTGCTGTCGCTGATTGGTGGCTAAATGTAGCCACCAATCAGCAAGCACTATTCAGGGTGCTGAACAAAAAATGGTCCGGCTCCTAAGTTTTCATTCCTGCTTTTTCAAATAAAGATACCAAAAGAACAAAGAAAAAATGTTAATAGGAGTAAATTAGAAAGTTGCTTAAAATTGAATGCTCTGGGGTATATTTATCAAAGGTCTGTCGGACCTGATCCAACAGTGCGGATCAGGTCCGACAGACCTCGCTGAATGCGGAGAGCAATACGCTCTCTGTATTCAGCATTGCACCAGCAGCTCTTGTGAGCTGCTGGTGCAACGCTGCCCCCTGCAGACTCGCGGCCAATCAAATCAACCCGATCGTACTCAATGGGGTTGAATTCCGGCGATCTCTGTCCTCCTGCTCAGAGCAGGCGGACAGCGTTATGGAGCAGCGGTCTTTAGAACTTCATAACTTCATGCTTCATAACTGCTGTTTCTGGCGAGTCTTCAGACTCGCCAGAAACACGGGCCCTCAGGCTCCATTTGGATCTTGATAAATAGGCCTCTATCTGAATTATGAAAGAAAAAATTGGGTTTAGTGTCCCTTTAAACCTTGTAAACAGCATTACTTGGTCCTGATTAGTCATTCTTTTATATAATGCTAGGTGCTCCTTGTAATATTCTCTCTCCCCTACAATTCCATAGAATGTTATTACTTTTTATGGGAGGCAGCTCACAACTTATTGCAAGTTTCAGGTTCAGACCCTTTTTTAAGAGAATTAAGTGAGGTTTACTCATGCAAGGGTTTGCCTGATATGTTGCACTGTTACATTTTATAGTATTAGGCCTATAAACTTTTTTTTTTTTCAATGATTTACAATAAAATGTTTATAGCCATTTGCAGTTGATAAAAATCACGGAGTTTAGCCATATTGAAATAAAGGGTAGCGCAACATTACGGCAGTAACTTTGAAGGAATAGGGAGTGTAAAGTGCCTATAGTGACTTTCTTTGAAATAAACAGATAGGGGTGTATATATCATAGTGCGAGAGGACATGATAAGATGTAGAGTATCATGTCTGCTGCACATCGATAAATGCTGACAGCATACGCTGTCTGCATTTATCATTGCACCAGCAGTACTTGTGAATTGCTGGTGCAATGCCGCCCCCTGCAGATTCGCGGCCAATCTGCTGCTAGCAGGGGGTGTCAATCAACCCGATCGATGTTTGATCGGGTTGATTTCTGTCCGCAGCTTGATAAATTGTCCACATTGGCTCTATTCACAAAGAGATTAATTATAGGAGAATTGTAGGTGATTTGAAATTTTTCATTAACTATCTATTATGAAGGGCCAAATCTAGTGAGTATCCAGAAGAGTTAGCGATGCGCAATGCATAGTTAATGCTGAATACAATTCACCTGCAATTCTCCTATTTTTGGGGGGACATAAGACCCCAAATGCTCCTTCTATGATTCAGATAGAACAGTTTAAACAACTTTCCAATGTACTTCTATTATACAGTAAAATGTTCTTCATTTTCTTGTTATCCTTTGTTGAAAAGCAGGGAGGTAAGTTCAGAAGTGTGCATGTGTCTGCAGTACTACAGGGAGTGCAGAATTATTAGGCAAGTTGTATTTTTGAGGATTAATTTTATTATTGAACAACAACCATGTTCTCAATGAACCCAAAAAACTCATTAATATCAAAGCTGAATATTTTTGGAAGTAGTTGTTAGTTTGTTTTTAGTTTTAGCTATTTTAGGGGGATATCTGTGTGTGCAGGTGACTATTACTGTGCATAATTATTAGGCAACTTAACAAAAAACAAATATATACCCATTTCAATTATTTATTTTTACCAGTGAAACCAATATAACATCTCAACATTCACAAATATACATTTCTGACATTCAAAAACAAAACAAAAACAAATCAGTGACCAATATAGCCACCTTTCTTTGCAAGGACACTCAAAAGCCTGCCATCCATGGATTCTGTCAGTGTTTTGATCTGTTCACCATCAACATTGCGTGCAGCAGCAACCACAGCCTCCCAGACACTGTTCAGAGAGGTGTACTGTTTTCCCTCCTTGTAAATCTCACATTTGATGATGGACCACAGGTTCTCAATGGGGTTCAGATCAGGTGAACAAGGAGGCCATGTCATTAGATTTTTTTCTTTTATACCCTTTCTTGCCAGCCACGCTGTGGAGTACTTGGACGCGTGTGATGGAGCATTGTCCTGCATGAAAATCATGTTTTTCTTGAAGGATGCAGACATCTTCCTGTACCACTGCTTGAAGAAGGTGTCTTCCAGAAACTGGCAGTAGGACTGGGAGTTGAGCTTGACTCCATCCTCAACCCGAAAAGGCCCCACAAGCTCATCTTTGATGATACCAGCCCAAACCAGTACTCCACCTCCACCTTGCTGGCATCTGAGTCGGACTGGAGCTCTCTGCCCTTTACCAATCCTGCCACTGGCCCATCCATCTGGCCCATCAAGACTCACTCTCATTTCATCAGTCCATAAAACCTTAGAAAAATCAGTCTTGAGATATTTCTTGGCCCAGTCTTGACATTTCAGCTTGTGTGTCTTGTTCAGTGGTGGTCGTCTTTCAGCCTTTCTTACCTTGGCCATGTCTCTGAGTATTGCACACCTTGTGCTTTTGGGCACTCCAGTGATGTTGCAGCTCTGAAATATGGCCAAACTGGTGGCAAGTGGCATCTTGGCAGCTGCACGCTTGACTTTTCTCAGTTCATGGGCAGTTATTTTGTGCCTTGGTTTTTCCACACGCTTCTTGCGACTCTGTTGACTATTTTGAATGAAACTCTTGATTGTTCGATGATCACGCTTCAGAAGCTTTGCAATTTTAAGAGTGCTACATCCCGCTGCAAGATATCTCACTATTTTTTACTTTTCTGAGCCTGTCAAGTCCTTCTTTTGACCCATTTTGCCAAAGGAAAAGAAGTTGCCTAATAATTATGCACACCTGATATAGGGTGTTGATGTCATTAGACCACACCCCTTCTCATTACAGAGATGCACATCACCTAATATGCTTAATTGGTAGTAGGCTTTCGAGCCTATACAGCTTGGAGTAAGACAACATGCATAAAGAGGATGATGTGGTCAAAATACTCATTTGACTAATAATTCTGCACTCCCTGTATATGGCAGCAGTTTTGCAATAATGTAATACATTAGCAAGAGCACTAGATGGCAGCACTATTTCCTCTCATGTAGTACTAATGTTATACATTAGCAAGAGCACTAGATGGCAGCACTATTTCCTGTCATGTAGTATTAATGTTATACATCAGCAAGAGCCCTAGATGGCTGCACTATTTCCTGTCATGTAGTACTAATGTTATACATTAGCAAGAGCACTAGATGGCAGCACTATTTCCTCTCATGTAGTACTAATGTTATACATTAGCAAGAGCACTAGATGGCAGCACTATTTCCTGTCATGTAGTACTAATGTTAAACATCAGCAAGAGCACTAGATGGCAGTACTATTTCCTCTCATGTAGTACTAATGTTATACATCAGCAAGAGCACTAGATGGCTGCACTATTTCCTGTCATGTAGTACTAATGTTATACATTAGCAAGAGCACTAGATGGCAGCACTATTTCCTGTCATGTAGTACTAATGTTATACATCAGCAAGAGCACTAGATGGCAGCACTATTTCCTGTCATGTAGTACTAATGTTATACATCAGCAAGAGCACTAGATGGCAGCACTATTTCCTGTCATGTAGTACTAATGTTATACATTAGCAAGAGCACTAGATGGCAGCACTATTTCCTGTCATGTAGTACTAATGTTATACATCAGCAAGAGCACTAGATGGCAGTACTATTTCCTCTCATGTAGTACTAATGTTATACATCAGCAAGAGCACTAGATGGCTGCACTATTTCCTGTCATGTAGTACTAATGTTATACATTAGCAAGAGCACTAGATGGCAGCACTATTTCCAGTCATGTAGTACTAATGTTATACATCAGCAAGAGCACTAGATGGCAGCACTATTTCCTGTCATGTAGTACTAATGTTATACATCAGCAAGAGCACTAGATGGCTGCACTATTTCCTGTCATGTAGTACTAATGTTATACATCAGCAAGAGCACTAGATGGCAGCACTATTTCCTGTTATGTAGTACTAATGTTATACATCAGCAAGAGCACTAGATGGCAGCACTATTTCCTGTCATGTAGTACTAATGTTATACATTAGCAAGAGCACTAGATGGCAGCACTATTTCCTGTCATGTAGTACTAATGTTATACATTAGCAAGAGCACTAGATGGCAGCACTATTTCCTGTCATGTGGTACTAATGTTATACATTAGCAAGAGCACTAGATGGCAGCACTATTTCCTCTCATGTAGTACTAATGTTATACATTAGCAAGAGCACTAGATGGCAGCACTATTTCCTGCCATGTAGTACTAATGTTATACATTAGCAAGAGCACTAGATGGCAGCACTATTTCCTGTCATGTAGTACTAATGATATACATCAGCAAGAGCACTAGATGGCAGCACTATTTATTGTCATGTAGTACTAATGTTATACATTAGCAAGAGCACTAGAGGGCTGCACTATTTCCTGTCATGTAGTACTAATGTTATACATTAGCAAGAGCACTAGATGGCAGCACTGTTTCCTGTCATGTTGTACTAATGTTATACATTAGCAAGAGAACTAGATGGCAGCACTATTTCCTGTCATGTAGTACTAATGTTATACATTAGCAAGAGCACTAGATGGCAGCACTATTTCCTGTCATGTAGTATTAATGTTATATATTAGCAAGTGCACTAGATGGCAGCACTATTTCCTGCCATGTAGTACTAATGTTATACATTAGCAAGAGCACTAGAGGGCTGCACTATTTCCTGTCATGTAGTACTAATGTTATACATTAGCAAGAGCACTAGATGGCAGTACTATTTCCTGTCATGTAGTACTAATGTTATACATTAGCAAGAGAACTAGATGGCAGCACTATTTCCTGTCATGTAGTACTAATGTTATACATTAGCAAGAGCACTAGATGGCAGCACTATTTCCTGTCATGTAGTACTAATGTTATACATTAGCAAGAGCACTAGATGGCAGCACTATTTCCTGTCATTTAGTACTAATGTTATACATTAGCAAGAGCACTAGATGGCAGCACTATTTCCTGTCATGTAGTACAAATGTTATACATTAGCAAGAGCACTATATGGCAGCACTATTTAATGTCATGTAGTACTAATGTTATACATCAGCAAGAGCACTAGATGGCAGCACTATTTCCTGTCATGTAGTACTAATGTTATACATTAGCAAGAGCACTAGATGGCAGCACTATTTCCTGTCATTTAGTACTAATGTTATACATTAGCAAGAGCACTAGATGGCAGCACTATTTCCTGTCATGTAGTACTAATGTTATACATTAGCAAGAGCACTAGATGGCAGCACTATTTCCTGTCATGTAGTACTAATGTTATACATTAGCAAGAGCACTAGATGGCAGCACTATTTCCTGTCATTTAGTACTAATGTTATACATTAGCAAGAGCACTAGATGGCAGCACTATTTCCTGTCATGTAGTACAAATGTTATACATTAGCAAGAGCACTATATGGCAGCACTATTTAATGTCATGTAGTACTAATGTTATACATCAGCAAGAGCACTAGATGGCAGCACTATTTCCTGTCATGTAGTACTAATGTTATACATTAGCAAGAGCACTAGATGGCAGCACTATTTCCTGTCATTTAGTACTAATGTTATACATTAGCAAGAACACTAGATGGCAGCACTATTTCCTGTCATGTAGTACTAATGTTATACATTAGCAAGAGCACTAGAGGGCAGCACTATTTCTTGTCATGTAGTACTAATGTTATACATTAACAAGAGCACTAGATGGCAGCACTATTTCCTGTCATGTAGTACTAATGTTATACATAAGCAAGAGCACTAGATGGCAGCACTATTTCCTGTCATGTAGTACTAATGTTATACATTAGCAAGAGCACTAGATGGCAGCACTATTTAATGTCATGTAGTACTAATGTTATACATCAGCAAGAGCACTAGACAGCAGCACTATTTCCTGTCATGTAGTACTAATGTTATACATTAGCAAGAGCACTAGATGGCAGCACTATTTCCTGTCATGTAGTACTAATGTTATACATTAGCAAGAGAACTAGATAGCAGCACTATTTCCTGTCATGTAGTACTAATGTTATACATCAGCAAGAGCACTAGATGGCAGCACTATTTCCTGTCATGTAGTACTAATGTTATACATTAGCAAGAGCAATAGATGGCAGCACTATTTCCTGTCATGTAGTACTAATGTAATACATTAGCAAGAGCACTAGATGGCAGCACTATTTCCTGTCATGTAGCGCTCAAGACATGTGCACTCTACCTATCTAGATATCTCTTCAACAAAAAATAATATTAGAACAAAGCAAAAGTGATTATATAAGTAAATTGGAAATTGTTTTCAAATTGTATTATCTATCTGAATAATGAAAGAAATGTGGGGTGTGCAATGTGCAGGGCTATCTCAGCTCTTCTCACTGGGTAGAGATCAGATCTCTGGTTAATTTTTTAAAAGTGACCCAAATTCACTCAAAATAGAGGGCATTGCAGTTTTTAATTTAAAAAAAAATCTACATTTTGTTTTATTTAAAAACCACTGCACTAGGCAGATTTTAAAGTCTAAAGTTGGTGGGAGTGCAACACATATATATATATAAATGCTGTCCATCACTGCGCTACTTACCCCCTTCGCTGCACGAGGTTCTGATGCCATCTGTGACGACATCAGAACGAGGTTCCCATAGGAGCCTTTGGAAGTCTCATGAGCGCAATGCTTCCTAGCAATGGGAACGTGAGTTCACGTTCGCATCACGTTTAGCGTGTAATACCAGCGCACATTATTGTGCGCTGGTATTACAAAGTGGAGCGCTAATATCACTTGCTCGCAAGCAATATTTAGCGCTCCACTTGTAATCTGGCCCTACATGGGTCAACACCACAACACCATTATTTCAGAATTTTTAATCACACAAAATGACGATAAGGTAACCTTCCATTACATGACTTATATTTTCTGAATATTTAAAGTTTTAAATAGAATGAAAATGCACACTATTTAAGGAAATGATTAGGTGTCCATTAATAGTAATTTCTTGCTCCTAAATAACTTTCATGGTTTTTAATATGTAATGGTTTTAAAATAGAAGCTTTGCTAATCTGTGCAAATTATTATCAGGAACATCTACAATTCTATATCTCTTTCAGAATCTGTAATTTTACATAATGACATAAAGTGCTATTAACACATATAGGGCATAAATATTTTAACCAGCCTGTCTAGCAAAAGTTGCTACAAAAAATTATATAATAAAACGGAGATATTTAAAGGGACAGTAAATTAAACAAAAAAATGAACGGATGGAGCATGCAATTTTAAACTATTTTTTTTTTCTTAGTTTTCTTGTTACCCTTTGTTAAAAAGTAATTCAAGTTGAGCTCAGGTGCGTGAAAGTGTCTTTAGCCATCTGGAAGACCAATTTGCAACAATGTTTATAGCAATGCTATACATTGTTACAAATACTTGGCCAGATTACAAGTGAAGCAGTATTAAACACTTCCGCTCGCATGCTAACTCCGCTAGAAGTACGTTTTTTGCGAGCATCGGGTAGCACTCGTATTTCAAGTTGAAGGTAAAAAGTTTATTGCTTACACGCTAACCTGATGCGTGCAAAAAACAGAATTGTGCGCATTAGCGTATTCCCCCATAAAAGTCAATGAAGCAAAAAAAGAGGAAAAAACACCCTCCTCCCGCACAAACCCGATTGCATATTCTCAAGTACGCTAACCCGACTTGAATATATTAATATTTCACATTCCAATGTTCTTCACATAGAAGAATATGTTCTATTTATTAATAAATACATATTTCTACATAAATGTGATAGTATTTTGGTACAATATATATTAATACCTATAATATATATATATATATATATATATATATATATATATATATATATATATATATATAATAGATAGATATAATATGCAGCCGGTAGCCTAGCACTCCTTCCACATATGTGTAGCCAGAGCCTGGGTGCAATCCTCAAATTGAAATATAGAGTAGCTTTGTAGATGGAGGGCACTCACAGGACTTATATAAAATGTAATCTTTATTTACCATATCAGTTTCACATCAAAGAATGTCGACGTTTCGGCCCATCTAGAGGCCGTCTTCACAACGGGCTCCCAGTAAAAGATTCAGAGAACATTTACAAAGCTACTATATATATATATATATATATATATATATATATATATATATATATATATATGTATACAGTATATATATATATATATATATATATATATATATATATATATATATATATATATATATATACATATAGCCAGACTGGGACTGCACAATCTTACAATTGTTAAAGTGCCACGGTGCGCTGCAAAACGTATCCAAATCAATCCCAGGGCACAGGCACTCAATAGTCTTTGTATAAAAAAAATTTTATTTCATCATATTAAAAATAAATACATAATGTTTCAGCACATTGCTGTGCCTTTGTCAAATGTCAGCAAAATACAGCGAGTGCCTGTACCCTGGGATTGATTTATATATATATATATATGTAATCCAGTGAATATATATATATATATATATATATATATATATATATATATATATATAATTATATGTAGGTATAGATATATACAGACATATATAAGAATATCTATTTATAAATACATAGGACATATTCTGCTATGTGCAGAATGTAAATATTTCACATTCCAACGTTCTGCACATAGCAGAATATGTTCTATGTATTTATAAATAGATATTCTTATATATGTCTGTAAATATCTATACCTACATATAATTATATATATATATATATATATATATTCACTGGATTAAATATATATATATATATATATATATATATATATATATATATATATATATATATATATATAATCCAGTGAATATATATATATATATATATATATATATAAAATTATATGTAGATATAGATATATACAGACATATATAAGAATATCTATTTATAAATACATAGAACATATTCTGCTATGTGCAGAACGTTGGAATGTGAAATATTTACAGTAAATACACAGTAAAACACTTTATTAAAAAATGAATATTACATAAATATTCTATTACATGTCTTCATCTACTTAACTGCAAAGGTCTCCAATGAACTCATATATATGTCTATATATGTAGATACAAAGTTTCAAAGAAAGCGCCACTGATCCTCTCTCACCTTGTTCCGCGGCGTCTAAACGTACTTCCGCTCCAGATTCTGACCTCAGTAGGTACGGCACAATGGAGTGTGAGTATATCCGGTCAGTGTAGATGCTGCATTCTCAGGTATTTGCTGGATACCATAATAGTGAATACAAAGGTAGAAAAAAGAATGTGCAAAATACCTCTTCAGACCGGTGCGCACTTGATCACTGCAGTGATCAAGTGCACAGGCACGAAACATGTATGCTACGTTCCTGTCTACACTGATGTGATTTTATTTACCTACACTCCGTGCTACGGTTTGTCTATTCTTTTAACATGAATCAATAAAAATTTGGATTTTATTCTACACCGGTCTGAAGAGGTATTTTGCGCATTCTTTTTTCTACCTATGTCTATATATGTATACAGCTTTTTTTTCTAACACCTGAGACCTCATATGTTTGAGCCCTTAAAACTTTTTAAATAATTAGATGGTGTCATTATGAGTGTAACTTTTTTTTTTAATGTATTTTTGATTTGTTTTGTGACACTTTTTTGTTTTGCGAAACAATTAACCAGAGCGCTGAGGATGCGCTATTCCGATGAGCATTAACTTTAATTGCACTCAACAGATTGCGTTTAATTTCAACTTGTAATATGAGTGCTACACCCTACATGCAAAAAGATGTGATACATCGTATCTGTTAGTGCGCCACTTGTAATCTTGCCCACTATTGTCATAGACTGCAAAAGGCACATGCACACTCTGAAGCTCCTATTGGCCTACCTAGGTTTAAACTTCAGCAAAGGATATCCAAAGGACAAAGCAAATATCATAATAGAAGTAAAATGAAAAGCTGTTTAAAATCACACGCTCTATCTGAATCATGAACATGTAATTTTTACTTTACTGTTCCTTTAAACATATTGCATATTTAGTACAGAATTCAGAATTACTCATAAATCTATGTCTATATTTTAACAAAGAAATTTTAACTATAAATATATTTTGTGATTGCACTCATATTACTGTCATACGTACAGGTGAAAGCCATGCTTAATTTAAAAAAAATCATCAAAAACTACGTTACCCAAATGGAGGTGTATTGATCTCCAATAGAAAACTCATCTCCCAGGGCTGGTCCATCCGTTATGCAAACCCAGGATGTCTCAATACAACTGACCTAGGGGCATTCCAACCAGGGGTGTCAGTGTATCTGGTGGAGTGGCACTAGTTCTTGGGTGCTAGGGAAACCCATAGACTCTTGACTACTCCCATTCAGAAGCCTCAGGGAGCACAAGGGGGACAATAGTGAGCACCAGTAGGTTACACCTCTCCCCTTTCCTACCTTCTTTCCTCCTCCGTCCTTAACCTGTGTCCTCCTCAGCTACTTTCCCTGGCTGCGATTTACCACTAGGCCCTGGCATCCATTTCAGCGCTTCCTGGACACAGACAGCAGCCTCAGCAGTAGCAGCAAGTAGACATGGGCCTGTGAATGTTGTGCTGGGCAGGGGCGCAGATTTTATGTGTTGTCTAGGGAACATGAAATCCTAGTACTGGCCCTGCCAGTGCTACACATTAAAACCAAGTAAAAGCGTGTATATATTCACATGAAAACCATACAAATGCGTGTTCGTAAATATAATAATTTAGGTATGCATAAAAAAAGGTGAAAATGCCCTCTTCGGTGTTTTAGTTGTAGTTTAGTATGTGATTGTTGTTTCAGGATGCTGTGATAAAGGATCATAAACTAAGGAAGTTATTTTTTTCTGTATCTCCTGCTGTCTTCGATCATTTTGCCCCATTGCTAACAATGGAGTTCACCAGCAAGCAGACTAAGAACTTTTGTAGTGTGATTAGGCTCAGATTTGTGTGGCTGAGACAAGTTTGAGTATCAAAATGTTACGTAGTGCGTCTAATGGTGGAATGAAAAAGTGTGGAAAACATGAAAATAAACGTCTGTCATTTATAATGTTTTGTGTGATTTTGGTGCCAGTATTTCACACGGAATTAGTTCATGCCTTGATTTATGATAAAGCTAAATGATTTATAATGGTATGATGTGATTTGCATTAAAAGATCGTCAAATCATTAATCATATACAAAATAAAGTCAGATTAATAACATATACCGGAGGGGTAATTCTCTTCAAAATCGAGTTCCATATTTGGTACATATTTTTTGTAACTGATAGTAATTTAACTGTGAATTCTGTATTAGTCAAATACAGAACATTAATATAAATATAGAAATAAATAAAAAAACAACAGCATTGCATTACTGTATAGTGCACCACTAAACAGACATAACGGTGGTAAAAGAAACTGATCTAAGGTGCACTATACAGCGCAAGCTGCTTTGGAGTCCTTGTGTTTCAGGTGCCTGCTTCCCGCTATGTAAGAAACAGCAGTAACCAGACCGCTACTTCTTACAATCTCCGCCACCTCTGAGTGGGTGGAGAGAAATCACCCCTAACATGCTCACTCAGGGTGATTGACAGACCCTTCTGATTGGTTGTGCAAGAGAAGTTGTCGGCATTACTCACACGCTTGAGTGTGTAATGATACATATGGGCAGTGGACGAGCAGGGTCCTCTGTCTGTACGGCGTTTAATACATTTAGCTTAAAGTGTTTTATTATTGCACTGTGGCATATAACTATGGAGTTGATAATAATCTTTCTGATATACGCTCCTGAAAATAAGTTTACAATTCCATCTGATTTTGTCAGCATGTTTTTTTTCAAGTGATCACAACCCAAATGGATTTGTGCAATAAAAGGCACCAGTGGCAAATTAATTTTCAACTGAAAACCTTATGAAAACACTTGAAAAATTGTGATCAAACTTTAAAAAGTGCCACGGCCTATCAGTGGCTGGGGGGGGGGGGGAAACAGATCAATTGTGATCTAGGCCTATGTGTTTAACAACTGTAAAGGGGATACAAACATAGTTAAAATCAGAATCAGAGATGCAATGCACTACTGGGACCTACCTGAACACATCTGTTGAGCCAATCACAAAAGGCACGTGTATGTAGCCACCAGTCAGCAGCTAGCTCCCACTAGTGCTTTGCCGCCCTTGAATAATTTACTTCTATTATCAACTTTGCTTAGTTCTCTTGGCAGTGTTTCTTAAATAGCAATCCTATGTGTGTCCAGGAGCATGAAAGTGCCGTTAGCCATTTGGCAGCTTTGTTTACAACTATATTTATAGTAATGTTATACAATGTTGCAAATACTGCTGACATACGGCTAGATTACATGTGGCACGCTAACTGTTGTGCACGAGCGAAGAGGGGTTAATCTCTTTGCTCACGTCATAAGTAGTGCGTTCATTACGAGTTGAAAGTAAACGTGTTCATTTAAGGGCATTTGAATTAAACATGCAGCAGGTGACGTGCGTAAAATGCTTACTTCTAGTGGAGTTAGCAAGCAAGGGGGAGTGATAAATAACGCTCCTCTCATAATCTAGCCCATAGCTTGCTAAAGAAACATGCATGCTCCAATGCTCTTATGAGCCTACCTAGGAATGCTCTTAAACAAAGAATTCAAAGAGAACAATAAAAATCTGATAATGGAATATCATATATCATGTGCTTTGTTTGAACCATGTCAGTTTTATTCTGACTTTCATGCCCCTTTAATGTGATTTTATTTGTATTTTGCATTTTAACAAATGTTCCTATCCTGAGTTAAATTAAAATGTGCCACCAATACTACACAAGTATGCATTTCCTAGTTTTTCCTAATTGATATACAGCTTAAAATTAACCTTTTTTTTAATGAAAAAATTTCATGTTTAAATAGTTCTCTTTCATATGCATTATATATTTTTAACTTTATACTTTTTTAACATTATACCAAAGAGGCAACACCTAAAATAACTATATATACTGTATATATATATGAAACCCCAAAAAAATATTTTGTGATTTAGACAGAATTTTTAAAAAAATTTAAAAAGTTTCCACTATACTTTAAATTTGCTTTGTTATCATGGTATTCTTTGTTGAAGAGATACCTAGGTAGGCGTCTGGAGCACTGCATTGCAGGACATAGTGTCATAATTCTAGAACACACTTGCAAATAGATAACATTCTTGTAAAACTGCTGCTATATAACACTCCAGACACGTGCCTGGTCCTGAGTTTATCAACAAAAGATAAAAAGAAAATGATGAAAATGGGATAATAGAAGTAAATGAGAAAACTGTTTAAAATCCCATGCTGTATCCGAACTATGAAAGAAAAATGTTGTTTTTCATATCCCTTTAACACAGGTATGTTAGTTATGGACTTAATAAAAATAAATACAGGTCCTGAAAAGGAGTGTTATTGTAAAGGTATAGTAAGTAAAAATTCATTGGATTAGATAAGGGACAATAAACACCTTGTAATTAAATTTTTTCTGCAGTTTTCCAAAACATTAACATATTAATAGAGGCTGAACATTATTAGAATAGATTGACACCTATTTGCTTCAATTGTTTTTCAATGGTCAATTTTCTTTTACCACTTTTTTTGGGGGAAACCAATCTGGACTTGAAACTGAAGAAGATAGGGCTTGGTACTGTCATTCTGTTGTCATCCTACTTGTTGGTTATTTTTTATTCCAAGAATAGAGGAAATGTCCTGTCTGTCTGTCAATCTTTCTATCTATCTATCTATCTATCTATCTATCTATCTATCTAACTATCTATATATCTATCTAACTATCTATATATCTATCATCTATCTATCTATCATCTATATATCTATTATTTTTATTATTATTATTATTATTATCAGTTATTTCTAGAGCACCAACAGATTCCGCAGTGCTAGCTATCATCTATTTATCTATCTATGTCTGTGCGTCTATCTATCATCAATAATATTTATAAGCTATTAAACACATGCATATACGTATATATTAACTATATATACTATATATATATATATATATATATAAATATATATTTTTTACTTATATATTTATTTACACACGTATATTAAAGTATTTGCTGTACTTTCTAATATTTCTAATATGTACCTAGGATCAAGAAAATACAGGCTTAGTTATTAATATTTAATGTGCAATGAAGATTAAAATACATTAAATGTGGTATTTACTGACACTAATATGTTTAATTTTCTAGGCAAACATTTTAATTTGAAGATGTAAACATTAAAAGCTTGAGGGATTCTCATTTCCATCTCACTTTATGAATAAAGTGTTTAAACAAGAACTAAGCGTTGATGAGGTCTAATGGCATCTAATTATCTAATCTGCAACACTAAGACAGATGGTGAGGGATTCATATTTAAAAATATCTCATGTGATTAATCTGGTAAAAGCCATATGAACAGAAATCAATGACTTCTGAATTAGTGTCATATTAAATTAACCATGGTGACCTGAAAATATTACTAGGCAATGTTTAATGACTTTTATAACTATTGTTCCTAATAGACTCTTTGCGGTATCTTATCTCCTTCTACTGGTCTAAGGAAATTCTTCTCATGTCGTTAGAGCATAAAAACTAATATTGTTACTCTTTTTAGTTTAAGATTAATTTGGGTTTTTAACAGTTATTATTATTTTTCTGTATCAATAATCTGTAATACCTAAAAACAAGACATGGGTATACAGCGTGAAACAGAAGGATCTAAGATATTGAACATTGGTCAGTTATCATCACTTAGATAATAGCTTTCACATTCTAAAGGCTATTATCTAAGTCAGTGTTTCCTAACCGCGGTCCTCAAATACCCCCAACAGGCCTGGTTTTCATTATAGCTGAACCAGTGCACAGGTGAAGTAATCAGCTGATCAGTAACCAACCTGCTCTCAGCCATCAGCTGATTATTTCACCTGTGCTCTAGTTCAGCTATAATTAAAACCAGGACTGTTGGGGGGAATTAAGGACCGCGGTTGGGAAACACTGATCTAAGTGATGATAACTGACCAAGGTTCCATATCTTACAATTTTGCTTCTGCCTCCATTTTCAATTTTAGAAGTTCTTTGAGCAGGACCTAAAAAATTTAAGTTTCACCTCAAAATGTTGTCCAGTTCATAAATTTTATATAAATATGTCAACTTCTGGTTTTAGATAAAATAGACAGATGGTTGTTAGGAGTAAATTGTAGGATAGAACCCATTTGAGATGTGCAGGGAAGAAATTTTGTTTCAGACTAAATTTCCGTTGTGAATATTATTCAGGGAAATTCGTTTCACTGAATATTCGTTGGCTGCCCTATTCCGTTTTTGTTTTGTTTACAACTAAACGAAAATCTAATTTTTGTTACACATAATTGTTTCAAAGCTGTAGGTGAAACTAAAATAAAGAAAACAAATGAATACTGACGATTTTTTGTCTGTCAGTTTCTTTATTTTCATTCCATTCATTAAAATGAAATTAAAATTCAAAATTTTGTGATGAATGTGCATTCGTCTGAAAACGAATGCACATCTCTAGAACCCATTAAGTAAATTGAGTATGAAAGGGGAGCCATTTCTGAATGCATATGTTTTGTGTGAGGTTTTAAGATTTTGAAAATTGGGAGGAGTTTGGAAGATTGAGGAAGACAATTTGAAACATGGGAGAGGCTTACAAATAATTTAATGACTATGTGGTGCCATATAACACATTAACTAAGATACCAGTTATTAAACCCCATGTAAAATTGCTCACTACTGTGCAAAAACATGGGCAAGGAATTTTGAGTTTCCCATAGAACTATATATATATATGAAAGTGTTCAGCTCACCAGAGTAAGTGGCTGGTATTTGTATCACAGATGATATACTCGTTTTACTGTAATCTGCATGGTGAAATAAACAACCATCTTTATTGGTTCACACTTTGCTTTACTGTGATTTCCTAGTAATTCACTGAAATCTCACAAATTTTCATAGAAATCTTAGAAGGAAAATAAGTTAAATGTGTCTGTACATTTCCCTTGAAACTCATAGGACTAGTGTTTCTAACTGCAGGGTATGCAACTATTTCATTGTTGGGCCGCTCACAAAATTTGGCCTTAGAGGGAAAATTTCCTGGGACTCACATACAGATTGGTTGCTGAAAGTCCCTTTACAGTGGAATGTGACTAGTGAGGAAATTCTGAGGTACAAATATAAATATCTTATATCGAGATTACGAGTTTGGCGTCAGCCTTAAAAAGCAGCTTTTTACCTAACGCTGGTATGAGTCTGACAAGTACAGACTCACCGTTCACTTTTCTTCTGCGACTTGAGGCTACCGCAAACGCTGGTATTATGAGTCTTGGAAGAAGTGAGCGGTAGACACTCTCCTGTCAAGACTTCGACCGTATTTAAAAGTCAGTAGTTAAGAGTTTTATGGGCTAACGCCGGAACATAAAGCTCTTAAGTTAAGTGCTAAAAGTACACTAACACCCATAAGCTACCTATTAACCCCTAACCCGAGGTCCCCCCACATCGCAAACACTAAAATAAAAAAATTTAACCTCTCATCGCCGCCACCTACATTATACCTATGAACCCCTAATCTGCTGCCCCTAACATCTCCGACACCTACATTATATTTATTAACCCCAAATCTACCGCTCCCAATGTCGCAGCCACCTACCTACAATTATTAACCCATAATCTGCCTACCGGACATCGCCCCCACATTAATAAATGTATTAACCCCTAAACCGCCGCACTCCCGCCTCGCAAACACTAGTTAAATTTTATTAACCCCTAATCTGCCCCCACAATGTCGCCGCCACCTACCTACATTTATTAACCCCTAATCTTCCCCCAATGTCGCCGCTACTATAATAAATTTATTAACCCCTAACCCTAAGTCTAACCCCCCTAACTTAAATATAATTTAAATTAAACGAAATTAATTTATCATAATTAAATAAATGAATCCTATTTAAAACTAAATACTTACCGATAAAATAAACCCTAAGCTAGCTACAATATAACTAATAGTTACATTGTATCTAGCTTAGGATTTATATTTAGTTTACAGGCAACTTTGTATTTATTTTAACTAGGTACAATAGTTATTAAATAGTTTTTAACTATTTAATAGCTACCTAGCTAAAATAAGTACAAAATTAACTGTAAAATAAATCCTAACCTAAGTTACAATTACACCTAACACTACACTATAATTAAACTAATTACCTAAACCACCTACAATTATTTACAATTAAATTAAATAAACTAAAGTACTAAAAAAAAACCACTAAATTACAGAAAAAAAAAGAATTACAAGAATTTTAAACTAATTACACCTAATCTAATCCCCTAATAAAATAAAAAAGCCCCCCAAAATAAAAAAAATCCCTACCCTATACTAAATTACAAATAGCCCTTAAAAGGGCCTTTTGCGGGGCATTGCCCCAAAGTAATTAGCTCTTTTACCTGTAAAAAAGAAATACAATACCCCCCAACATTAAAACCCACCGCCCACACACCCCTACTCTAAAACCCACCCAATCCCCCCTTAAAAAAACCTAACTCTAACCCCCTGAAGATCACCCTACATTGAGCCGTCTTCACCCAGCCGGGCACAAGTGGTCCTCCATACGGCAGAAGTCTTCATCCGATCGGGACAGAAGAGGTCTTCCAGGCTGCAGAAGGCTTTATCCAGGTGGCATCATCTGTCTTCATCCTTCCGGAGAGGAGTGGGTCCATCTTCAATCCAGCCAACGCGGAGCATCCTCTTCAAACGAAGTCCTAACGAAGAATGAAGGTTCCTTTAAATGACGTCATCCAAGATGGTGTCCCTCGAATTCTGATTGGCTGATAGAATCCTATCAGCCAATCGGAATTAAGGTAGGAAAAATCTTTTTGGCTGATGTAATCAGCCAATCGGATTGAAGTTCAATCCGATTGGCTGATCAAATCAGCCAATAGGATTGACCTCGCATTCTATTGGCCCTTTTAAGGGCTATTTTTAATTTAGTATAGGGTAGGGAATTTTATTATTTTGCGGGATTTTTTATTTTATTAGGGGGCTTAGATTAGGTGTAATTAGTTTAAAATTCTTGTAAATTTATTTTATTTTCTGTCATTTAGTGGGGGGGGGGTTTGTACTTTAGTTAATTTTAGTTAATTGTAATTAGTTTTATTTAATTGTAGTTAATTTATGTAATTTATTTAATGATAGTGTAGTGTTAGGTGTAATTGTAACTTAGGTTAGGTTTTATTTTACAGGTCATTTTGTCTTTATTTTAGCTAGGTAGTTATTAAATAGTTAATAACTATTTAATAACTATTATACCTAGTTAAAATAAAGACAAAGTTGCCTGTAAAATAAAAATAAATCCTAAAATAGCTACAATGTAATTATTAATTATATTGTAGCTATCTTAGGGTTTATTTTATAGGTAAGTATTTAGTTTTAAATAGGAATTATTTAGTTAATAATAGTAATATTTATTTAGATTTATTTTAATTATATTTAAGTTAGGGGGTGTTAGGGTTAGACTTAGGTTTAGGGGTTAATTACTTTAATATAGTGGCGGCGGTGTAGGGGGGGGCAGGATAGGGGTTAATATGTATAATGTAGGTGGCGGTGGGCTCCGGGAGTGGCGGTTTAGGGTTTAAAAAATTTATTTAGTTGCGGCGGGGTCCGGGATCAGCAGGATAGGGGTTATTAACTTTATGTAGGTGGCGGCGGTATAGGGGGCGGCAGATTAGGGGTTTATATGTATAATGTAGGTGGGGTGGGGTCTGGGAGCGGCGGTTTAGGGGTTAATATATTTATTATAGTTGCGGCGGGGTCCGGGAACGGTGGTTTAAGGGTTAATAACTTTATTTAGGTACGGGGGGGCTCCGGGAGTGGCGGTTTAGGGGGGTAAAACTGTATAGGATAGTGTGGGTGCTTAGTGACAGGCTAGCAGGAAAGCTGCGAATAAGCCGATGAGCAGCGAGATCGATGACTGTTAGTTAACAACAGTCTGCTGCTCATCGCACAGTACTTGGTCCGCAGCTTTTTGACAGCTTTCTTGATAAATTTGGCGAACCTATTAAGGTTTGCGGCGCCGATGTTAGGCGAGCATATTGGGGCCATCGAATGCAGGTAAGTAGATAGCTTGATAAATAGAGGCCTATGTGTCGGATGTCTTCAGGATGGAGCCGCTCTGCGCCGCCAGGATGAAGATAGAAGATGCCGCCTGGATGAAGATAGAAGACGCCGCCTGGATGGATAAAGACCTTGCAGCCTGGATGAAGACTTTGTCGACTGGATGAGGATGGATGTTCGGACTTCAAAAACTGTAAGTGAATTGTCGGGGGTCAGTGTTAGGTTTTTTTTTAAAAAAAATTTGGGTGGGTTTTTGTTTTAGATTAGGTTTTGGGCATTCTTAACAGAGCTAAATGCCCTTTTAAGGGCAATGATAAAGAGCGAAATGCCCTTTTAAGGTCAATGCCCATACAAATGCCCTTTTCAGGGCAATGAGTAGCTTAGTTTTTTTTAGATTAAGGTTTTTTATTTTAGGGGGTTGGTTGGGTGGTGGGTTTTACTGTTGGCGGGAGTCTTTGTTTTTTTTAGTTACAGGGAAAATAGCTAATTTCCTTAAGGCAATGGCCTAGAAAAGGCCCTTTTAAGGACTATTGGTAGTTTATTGTAGGCTAGGTTTTTTTTTTATTTTGGTGGGCTTTTTATTTTGATAGGGCTATTAGATTAGGTGTAATTGTTTTTATTTTGGATAATTTCGTCTGTTATTTTTCGTAATTTAGTGTTTGTTATTTTTTGTACTTTAGTATTTTTTTATTTTTTGTAATTTAGTTTTTTTTTGCCATTATAAATTAAATTTTTTAGCAGGGTTAGGTTTTTTTTAGTGTGTAATTTATTTATTTTAATTTGTAGTTATTTTACTTTTAGTATAATACTAATGTTAGTTTAATTTATAGTTTAAATTTAGTTTTTTTTAATTTCCCAAGTAAGTTTATATTTATTTTAAGATAGCGATCTTGTAATTTTAATATAAAGTTAGGGGGTTGTTAGGTTTAGGGGTTAACAGTTTAATTTAGTTTTTGGTGATGTGGGGGGCTGGCATTTAGGGGTTAATAAGTTTATTTAGTGGTAGTGATGTGGGAGGCCAGAGGTTTAGGGGTTAATAACTTTATTTAGTGGCGGTGATGTTGGGGAGCAGCGGAATAGGGGTTAATATCTTTATTATAGTGTGGGCGATGTTGGGGTACAGTTGAATAGGGGTTAATAACTTTAGTATAGTGGTGACGATGTCGGGGAGTGGCAGAATAGGGGTTAATAAATTTAATTAGTGGCAGTGATGTCGGGAGTGGCAGATTAGGCCCTAATAACTTTAATATAGTGTAGTTTATGGATGTTAGTGTACTTTGTAACAGTTAAGTTATGTTGCGTAAAACTCATAACTACTGGTCTCAGATTGCAGAACGGATCGTGTAGGTATAGACTGTAACGCAAGCTTTTTAGCCTCACCGCAAAACTTGTAATGGCAGCGCTATGGAAATCCCATGCAAAAACGTCATTATTTTCGAGTGCGGGACTGACGTTGCATTACAGGCTAAAAGGCTTGCAGTATAGTTATACCAACAAGACTCATAATGGTTCCATTGCTGTTTTAAAGGGACAGTCTACACCAGAATTGTTATTGTTTTAAAAGATAGATAATCCCTTTATTACCCATTCCCCAGTTTTGCATAACCAACACAGTTATATTTATATATTTTTTATCTCTGTGATTATCTTGTATCTAAGCCTCTGCAAACTGCCCTTTTATTTCAGTTCTTTTGACAGACTTGCAGTTTAGCCAATCAGTGCTGGCTCCCAGGTAACTTCATGTGCATGAGCACAGTGTTATCTATATGAAACACATGAACTAACACCCTCTAGTGGTGAAAAACTGTTGAAATGCATTCTGAAAAGAGGTGGCCTTCAAGGTCTAAGAAATTAGCATATGAACCTTCTAGGTTAAGCTTTCAACTAAGAATACCATGAATCATGAAAGTTTATTTTGGACTAGACTGTCCCTTTAACGCTGAAATGGCCATTTTTTTCAGCGTTAAAACACTAACGCAAAACTCGTAATCTAGGTGATAGAGTACTAAGGACACTCCTGAGCTCTTATGAGCCTACCTAGTTTTTATCTTCAATAAAAGATACAAAGAGAAAGAAGCAAATTTGATATCAGAAGTAAATTAGAAAGTTGTTTAAAACTGCATTCCCTATCCGAGTCATAAATGTTTAATTTTTACTTTACTGTCCCTTTAATAGATATCATAAATAAGTAGATTCTTCTATAATAAAGCATATACTGGCTTTTGTCCTTTTATAAATTAAAAACAATAATGCAAAAAAAAATCTATTTTTAGAGAATACCCCTCATTGTAGCATATTGTTAAAATACCTTATAATGCTCATTTGTAATGTTAATGAGAATGACTGTATATATGACATTTTCAAAGGAAGTACTATTAAATGTATCTCGCTTGTTAATTATGTATTTAATTTAGCATTTGTAATTAATTTATGCAAATCTTTCTAAACTCTAAATAATCCTTAAAATGTGACAATCATTGCAACCAAGGAATTCACTTACTGATTTTATTTACTGCACATATATGCCAAAGGCTTTATCTCTGTTTTATGTAAGAAAATATTTATTTTCTGTTGTTCGGTTTTATTATAACCAGGTCCTGTTTTAAATTGGAAATCCTGACTGATTGACACATTGGAAGTGTAAAGTTGGATGGTTTAGTTTGTACTATGTACCCTTGAAAATAATTACATTTGATAGAGATTATAATTAGTAAAAATGCTAATCAAGCATGAGTGTGCATAAGGCATGTCTAAATCTATCTAACATAGAAAATAAATAATTCAATAAAAAATATCAAATCTTCAATGATTGGTTGTTTTTGAACCCATTGCTATTAAATCCCAGTTTTAAAAGGACAAAAAAGGGTTACAAAAGGAGATCTAAATGTGTACATTTAAATTAAGTTAAACCATTGCTTATTTTTCTGAAATATATTTTTTCGGAATCTTAAAAATATGTTGATTTTTTTCAGCAAGGTAAGGACATCTGTAGGTTGAATGACTACTAGCTAAAACATAGGCCGATGTCGGAAGTTGTTCTAGGCCAATCGGGACTAAGCTATAACACAAGTGCCCTATGTGGCATTAAAGGGAAATTAAACACTAAGGGCTGGATTACAAGTGTAGCACTAATTAGTGCTTTCTCTAGATCACTAATTGTGCTATAGGTAAGACTTTAATGCTCTACGGGTTGCGCTGGTATTGCGAGTTGAAAGTAAAAATGTATCACGCTCGCGCTAACCCGACGAGCACAAAAAGACGATCTTACACTATCGCCCTTGGGATAACTTATTTTCCTCATAGAAGTCAATGGAGAAAAAAAAGTGGGAAAAACCTAACACCATACTCGCGCAAACCCAATCGCCACATAGCTCACCGCAAAGTCCCCACTACACTATTAACCCCTAAACTGCCAGCCCCCAATGAAAAGTAAAACACTACACTATTAACCCCTAAACCGCAAGCCCCCCCCCCCCCCCCCAAGTAAAGTAAAACACTACATTATTAACCTCTAAACAGTCAGCCCTCCAACAAAAAGGATAAATTGTACCAGTGGACACAAATGTGTTGAATTAAAGGGACATGGTACACTAGATTTTTCTTTGCATAAATGTTTTGTAGATGATACATTTATATAGCCTATCTGTGAGTGCATTTTTTAAAAAATCTATAGCTTTGCTTTTTCATAACATTGTGCTGATTTTCAGGTTCCTAACTAAAGTTTTAGATGTTTACTGATCTCTACAGATTCATGAGGCTCTTTTTTTTATAATCTGTATTATTATATGCAGGGGAGGAGGGGAAGTGTCTGCTCTTTATGTTTTCCCTACCCCTTTAACGAGGTGTCCCAGCCTAACCTCATCAACTGTGCTAAACTGGGAGCTTATATAAAGATTTTTAAAGGTTTTATACTGGATTTATAGACCAGTATCTGTGCATATTCTACTTTACAGTAGTGTCTATTACATGCAGTTATATGAAAATTGCTGTATACTGTCCCTTTAACTATCTAATAGTATATGGGAGTATATTTATGTGTGTGTTTTGCGCATGATTAATGGCTGTATGTAGCTAGAAATATCTCTGTATTTGTGGATGCAACATTCTAATAAAGGGACCCCGATGGAGTATTTTTAAACAGTGATGCTGCTGTATTTTTTATGACTTATATTTTATGAATAGGGGTTGCAAAAGAACTTTGTGTAACTTGCACAATCTAATTGATTTGAGTATTGCGCTGTCCTATTTACTACGTTTGGAACAATAAATACTTTATTGTTACATTTTGAACTAATGTTTCATTATTAAAGAATCGCACTCTTTATTTGCCTCCAGCTCTATGATCTGAAACTCAGTAAAACTTTACAAGACATACGGCTAGATTACGAGTTTTGCGTTATGAGGGGTGCGATAGTTACTTGTACGTTATTTCCATTGCGTAGCTTTTAATAACGTAGGTATTACGAGTCTGAAAACAACCTCGTAACGCGTTGCAGTAACACGATTACCACGTTTATTTAATAAGCGTAATTACGGGCGCATTAAACATTCTCCCATAGAGATCAATGATAAATGAACTAAGCACAGATTTTTCAGCTAACACTTGATCTCGCGAAAAATACACACTGCTCTGTCATATTACGTATACCACATATTGCACAACAAAAAAACACACATCAAATGTACAAACAACAATCGCTCACACAACATATCACATACGCATTACACATTCACAATCAGAAAAATAAAATATTGCACAACATTTACACTAAACGAGGAATCCATAAATACGTTCAGATCTTGCAACACGGAACAATTGTACACTGATACACTAACAAAACATTGGCATTAAAGATTACGTAAAATTAGTATAAATAAACATTTACACAACTTGACAAATACGAGACCATCACAAATCACCATTTACATTTACAGTCTCAGATACTACTTTTGGACAATGTTATGCAAAACGATCACTATGACATCATCGCATTATACACATTACACAAATACAAAATCAGTATAAGCATGCACAAATTTAAACAACTAATACACATTGCACACATAATAATTACTAACAAAGCACACCTGAACCTCCTTTACTTTACAAACCGGTACATCATTAAACATTTACATATGGTATATAAGCACGCTACAAACATGGCTTCTTTGACTGTATTGCTTTTGTTGCAGGTCTAGGCATTGGTGGGTTTTGTGAGATTAGAGAGGAGAGAGATTTAGTGAAAGAAGAGAGGAGAGAGATTTAGTGAGAGTGAGTTAGTGTGAGTTAGTGTTATTGTGAGAGTTATTGTTAGTGTTAGAGTGATAGTTAGTCTGAGTTATTGTGAGATAGTGAGTTAGTGTTATTGTGAGAGTTAGTGTTAGTGTGAGAGTTAGTTAGTGTGAGATAGTGAGTTAGTGAGAGAGCATTAGTGAGCGAGAGTTTGTTTGGGTGAGTGTGCAAGTGTTTTTTGTTAATACTTATATAAACACATTTACACGCAAACACATTCAATACATACATACACTTATCACTAACACTACATACACTCCATACCCCATCCCCTCTCATACTACACTCCATACTCCATTCCCTTTCATCCCATACCCCATTCCCTTTAAACCCATACCCCATTCCCATAGTTGCCAACATTTTAAAAAAAATTCCAGGGACACTTTGCAGCTATCAATTACCTGCATTTAATTTTTTACCACACCCCCTGCCCTAAAGGTCCGCCCACTTTGTCAAACCCACATAATTAGCATAATTTAGCTCCGCCTGTTTATTATGGGGAAAAAAAATCTATAAAGAACAAATTTAAAAGGTTACATTCCCTTATGTCTCACTCCTGTGCAGACTCAAAGTGGATAATTCAAACAAAAGTCACATTCTGTGGCTTTGTATTAATAAAGACATTAACAGTCTGACTTTAATATATATATACACACAATATTATATATAACATGGGGAGAAGTTATAGGTGCCGTTAGTGGAGGGGACATGGGGAGCAGTTACAGGAGCAGTTAGAGGAGGAGACATAGGGAGCAGTTATAGGAGCAGTTAGTGGAGGAGACATAGGGAGCAGTTATAGGAGGAGACATAGGGAGCAGTTATAGGTGAAGTTAGTGGAGGAGACATAGGGAGCAGTTATAGGTGAAGTTAGTGGAGACATAGGGAGCAGTTATAGGTGAAGTTAGTGGAGGAGACATAGGGAGCAGTTATAGGTGAAGTTAGTGGAGGAGACATAGGGAGCAGTTATAGGTGAAGTTAGTGGAGGAGACATAGGGAGCAGTTATAGGTGAAGTTAGTGGAGGAGACATAGGGAGCAGTTATAGGTGAAGTTAGTGGAGGAGACATAGGGAGCAGTTATAGGTAAAGTTAGTGGAGGAGACATAGGGAGCAGTTATAGGTAAAGTTAGTGGAGACATAGGGAGCAGTTATAGGTGAAGTTAGTGGAGACAAAGGGAGCAGTTATAGGTGAAGTTAGAGGAGGAGACATAGGGAGCAGTTATAGGTGAAGTTAGAGGAGGAGACATAGGGAGCAGTTATAGGAGCAGTTAGTGGAGGAGACATAGGGAGCAGTTATAGGTGAAGTTAGTGGAGGAGACATAGGGAGCAGTTATAGGTGAAGTTAGTGGAGGAGACATAGGGAGCAGTTATAGGTGAAGTTAGTGGAGGAGACATAGGGAGCAGTTATAGGTGAAGTTAGTGGAGACATAGGGAGCAGTTATAGGTGAAGTTAGAGGAGGAGACATAGGGAGCAGTTATAGGAGCAGTTAGTGGAGGAGACATAGGGAGCAGTTATAGGTGAAGTTAGTGGAGGAGACATAGGGAGCAGTTATAGGTGAAGTTAGTGGAAGAGACATAGGGAGCAGTTATAGGAGCAGTTAGTGGAGGAGACATAGGGAGCAGTTATAGGTGAAGTTAGTGGAGACATAGGGAGCAGTTATAGGTGAAGTTAGAGGAGGAGACATAGGGAGCAGTTATAGGTGAAGTTAGTGGAGGAGACATAGGGAGTAGTTATAGGAGCAGTTAGTGGAGGAGACATAGGGAGCAGTTATAGGTGAAGTTAGTGGAGGAGACATAGGGAGCAGTTATAGGTGAAGTTAGTGGAGGAGACATAGGGAGCAGTTATAGGTGAAGTTAGTGGAGGAGACATAGGGAGCAGTTATAGGTGAAGTTAGTGGAGGAGACATAGGGAGTAGTTATAGGAGCAGTTAGTGGAGGAGACATAGGGAGCAGTTATAGGTGAAGTTAGTGGAGGAGACATAGGGAGCAGTTATAGGTGAAGTTAGTGGAGGAGACATAGGGAGCAGTTATAGGTGAAGTTAGTGGAGGAGACATAGGGAGCAGTTATAGGTGAAGTTAGTGGAGGAGACATAGGGAGCAGTTATAGGTGAAGTTAGTGGAGGAGACATAGGGAGCAGTTATAGGTGAAGTTAGTGGAGGAGACATAGGGAGCAGTTATAGGTGAAGTTAGTGGAGGAGACATAGGGAGCAGTTATAGGTGAAGTTAGTGGAGGAGACATAGGGAGCAGTTATAGGTGAAGTTAGTGGAGGAGACATAGGGAGCAGTTATAGGTGAAGTTAGTGGAGGAGACATAGGGAGCAGTTATAGGAGCAGTTAGTGGAGGAGACATAGGGAGCAGTTAGTGGAGGAGACATAGGGAGCAGTTATAGGTGAAGTTAGTGGAGGAGACATAGGGAGCAGTTATAGGTGAAGTTAGTGGAGAGACATAGGGAGCAGTTATAGGTGAAGTTAGTGGAGAGACATAGGGAGCAGTTATAGGTGAAGGGAGGTCACAATAAGCAATTATTGATCATTAACATTTATAGCTAGCAGAATTTACACATTTATTCTGTTTACATGCAACTGGAATGTAGAAAAACTACTTATGTTTGCACAACTCCCTGTATTTGTGGAGAGATAAAGGTCTGTACAAGTTGGATTTAAAATGAAAGGGAGAAAAAACATTTTGAGTACAATATATTTCTAACCTTTCATATGCCAGACAGGGTTAGCATCTGTGCACTACAGCATCTCTGGAAGCAAGGAGTTAATCACTTAGGGGTTAAGTAAATTAATCTCTCCCCTGTATTTATCAACATTTCACTGAGGTGCTCACATGCTGTGCTTTGCAATAGTAAAGCTTCAATTAAAGGGACAGTCAAGGCCCAAAAAAACTTTTATTTTTCAAATAGGGCATGTAATTTTAAACAACTTTCCAATTTACTTTTATCAACAATTTTGCTTTGTTCTCTTGGTATTCTAGTTGAGAGCAAACCTAGAAAGGCTCATATGATAATTTCTAAGCCCTTGAAGGCCGCCTCTAATCACATGCTTTTGTATTTGCTTTTCACAGCAGGGGAGAGTAGTTCAGGTAAACCATATAGATAGCATTGTGATCACGCCCGTGAGTTGTGGCAGACACTGCACTAATTGGCTAAACTGCAAGTCAATAGATAATAACTAAAAGTCATGTGATTAGGGGCGGTCAGAAGATGCTTAGATACAATATAGTCACAGCAGTAAAAAGTGTATTAATATAACAGTGTTGGTTATGCAAAACTGGGGAATGGGTAATAAAGGGATTATCTATCTTTTTAAACAACAAAAATTCTGGTGTTGACTGTCCCTTTAAGTGCCATAAAAGTCCCATATTTGTTCTAATAATTCATCCACCATTTCTATCTCCCATCTCACATGCAGCTCACACGCAATGCAACTCAGACAGCAACAAGTTAATAGGTGACTTTTTTTACCTCCTCAGAACTCCGTGATCTAAAAGGATTTATGAGACCCCAGGGACTAATAGGCATTCCTCTCAAACACTGACACCGTGTGATATGCTCTCTGCATCGTCTGGTGTTCACAAGGAATGCATTTTTGCTACGTGCAGCATTCAGTTCCCTGATGTTATTGTACAGTTTTTTTCCCCATCTAAATAAATAACAATAACTTTTGAGGAAGCACATATTTGCAAGTTGGCTTAGTGCACATTATAAATGGTAAATGCTGAATAATGTAAATTATAAATTTGTTAAGAATAAAGTAAAACTGTATGAATTAAACCGTAGCAGACAAAGGACTTTGGGAATCTTAGCAGACAACGTAACTGCGAGAATAACAGAAAACTTTATCTGGGGCTTTATTTTTCCTTGCATATGAAGAAGGGACAAATATATTGCTGGGGGTGTGGGATAAAAACACGAGAGACACAATAAGCTTTATAAAATACAATCCCTTTGTGTATTTAAGATAACTGGCTTACACAGTGCAGATCAGGCGGAAAAGGAGTGGCGCTGATTACCTTCACAGTTCACACCAGTAGTTACACGCTGCCCGCAGGTATCAGACACATCCACAGCCCTTACCCGCCCCAAATGTGATGTCACTGCACAGCTAGCTGACGGGGAGGAGAAACTGACTTGGTTTTTTTTTTTTAAATAACAAACTTTATTTACAAAAGACTGTCAGTTAACTTGAGTTTTGAACACACAAAACAGTTGCCGGGACAGTCCGGGACATTTAAATGGTCGGGACTGGCTCTCAAATTCCGGGACTGTCCCGGCAAAAACGGGACAGTTGGTAACTATGCATTCCCTGTAAGCCCATACCCCATTCCCTTTAAACCCATACCCCATTCCCTGTAACCCCATACCCATCCCATAGTTAGATTTTGTTTGATTTTCATCTTATTATTTACATATCCTAATTTTTGTCTTTTTCTACATATTTGTCTGTTTAATACCCTTTACCCTCTTTTATTTATATCCCTTTCCCACTTTGAGCACTTTTTAATTTTTGTTCATTATTTTGACCCCCTTTCATTTGGGCACATTTACTTTTTGTTTGAGTATGTCGGGAGGGGGGGATAGGGGGCAGATTAGCCCTGAGCTATTCAAGCTCATCAGGCAGGAGATTAGAGAACAGCTTGTAGAGGAGGTTAGGCAGGAGGTTAGTCAGGAGAGACGGAGGGGGAGAGGGAGAGGGAGGGGAACTGGACAGGAAGGAGGAGAGGAAGGGGGAGAGAAAGGGGGAGAGGATGCGGTGGGTGGACCCGGCCAATTTGTTGAGGATGAACAAGTGCCTGGGCCCAGTGGCTTGCAGTGTAGAGAGGGAGCTTCACAGTCCGGGAAACAGAGGCTCACATCACAGGGGAAGCTCAGGCAGAGGGATGAGAAGTATACTATGGAGGAAAAGGAGGCCCTTGTAGGGGCTTTTATGGAGAGGGCTAGGAGGCTGCAGGCTCAGAAGGCCACCCCTAAGGAGAAGAGGAAGCTATGACTCGAGATCAGGGATGCCGTTAATGCAGTGGGGGTCAATAACAGGGATGTCAAGTCTATACAGCATTGCTACCGGGACTGCAGAATGGAACTAAAAAGAAAGCTCTCAAGGGAGAACCAATACCTTACAGGGACCGGTGGCGGTCCTAAAATGATAGTTGAATATTCCGGCTGGGAGTAAATGCTGCGTCCCAACATCTCCGAGGTGGCCATATTCAGTATTGGAGGAATCGATATCGGGAACCTGCCACTCTCATCTTCCAGTGAGCTCATTTACTAATCTCTTTACATCCACCTCATAACCCATTCACACGGAAAAAAAAATAAGGATATAACTAACTCAATTATTCTTTTTTATACATTGTTACGTAAACACATTCACAATTACCTTGAGACAGTTGCATTTCAAGAAAAGCCATCACATTAGTATCTAGTCTACAGATTAGGTGTGCATTTAATCAGACTGAAGACAAATGCAAAAATACATTCAGATTGACCATATAAATATCAGAAACACGGGTTTGCAAATGCGGAAATCATTGCTTTTGCTTACAATTGATTGTGCTCCACAAATTTAAATAACAATAAGGGTAGATGGCACTAAAAAGCAATTGGGTAACTAAATAGTGGTATATAGTGAGGGATAATTCTCAAAACTCTCTTCTAAATTTAGACTATATCTAGATAGTCACAATTTTCCAACAAACTGATTCCCACTCTGTAGTTCAATCAAATCTATAACAACTTTTATTATCAGTATTTTTGAACAATTTTGCTCTAATAGACCAACTTGTACAATAAAATTTCTTCAAGCTTTCATAATGCAAATAAATCTAAAATCATATATATTAACTGTCAGCTTTAAAACATCTTAAAAAACGTTTGATAGACACAATATCTCTAAAATTCTTGCTACAGTGACTGCTTCGTTTCTATGCAGTTAGAAAACACAGCTCTAATGCTTCAAATATAAAACATATTCACAGTGATAAATGACAGCGGTATCTCTTTAAATTTTTTTTTTTTTTTGCCTGCAGGCTGTAACGTTTTTTCAGATAGTACAGTCTTTCCTTTGTATGCTGTTTTCACAGACAATTGATGCAGGTACTTTTAAGTTGCAAATTACAGTCTCTGCTTCTATTAGCAATTGCTGTGGGTGTATTTTCACACAGTTTATAAGCTTAGCTAGGATTAGTACAGTGATTCAGAACCATCCCAGGATAGCCTGTTTCATGGTGTTTGCCACTCATCAGCAGAGAGTAGGCTTGAATCGCTGCTGGGTGAAGTTGATTTCTGGGTGAAATACAACAACATTTAAACAGGCTGTCCTGGAAAACTCACTTTTCACCTCCCCATAATTTTAAATGTTGTTGTATTTCACCCAGAAATCAACTTCACCCAGCAGTGATTCAAACCTACTCCCAGCTGATGAGTGGCAAACACCACGAAACAGGTTGTCCTGGGATGGTTCTGAATCACTGTACTAACTCTAGCTAAGATTATAAGCTGTGTGAACAGCGATGCTTTGGCATAAAGGGAGTCTGCGTAAAAGTAGATTGAAGTAAAAAAATTAGTCATTATGAACCTCATTTACATATCTTACCCAGAATCCTTTGCTGCATTGGAAACAACCTAATTCAGAGGTTTTCTGTGGGAAAAACAAGCCATCAGGCCCTAAAGTCTACCTGATCTGCTGTTGGTGTAACAACAGTGGGCAGGAGTGGGCGTGGCCCTGCGTGACCGGGCATGGTGGGGCGGGACCAGGTGCAGCAGGTGCGGGATCAGGCATGATTGCACGCTTGCGAGAGAGACAGATCAAAAGAAAGGGGGGAGAGAGAGAGAAAGAGAGGGGCAGAGAGCAAAAGAGAGGGGAAAGAGCAAAAGGGAAGGGAGAGAGAGCAAAAGAGAGGGGAAATAACAAAAGAGAGGGGGGAGAGAGAAAGCAAAATAGAGGGGGAGAGAGAGCGAGAGAAAAAGAGAGGGGGAGAGAGAAAAATAGAGGGGAAAAGAGAGAGAGCAAAAGAGCGGGGTAGAGAGAGAGAGCAAAAGAGAGGGGGAGAGAGAGAGCAAAAGAGAGGGGGAGAAAGAAAAAGAGAATGGGAGAGAGAGCAAAAGAGAGGGAGGAGAGAGAGCAAAAGAGAGGGGGAGAGAGAGAAAGCAAAAGAGAGGGGGGACAGAGAAAGAGCAAAAGAGAGGGGAAGAGACTCCCCTAGTTTTGAAAGCTTCAAGTGCTCCCTAAAGACTCTACTGTTCAGCGTTAGAGTCCAGCTGTTTGTAGATCACCTTCTTAAGAGCTGACTACAACAGTGCAACTCTTGGCAGGGCCCTCTACCCATTTGATCCCTATAATTTACACAACAAAAGGATGAGCGCTAATAAATAGCTAGTAATAACCTCAATGATATATGAGCATATAAATACAATTAGAATTGCCGGCAATTTGGCATGTTAAAGGAAAGTTCAATTTCAGATTAAGAAGTGTATCTTTCTTCCCAACGATGGGAGCCTCCTCCTCACCAACAATGGTCCAGAGATACTATATAAAAGACAAAACAAAGGGGTGCCTCATGTGTAGTATCATCAAATAAGCACAAAGCCACAGAAAAAAAAGCCAAATGGGTACTCACAATTCTCTGGAGCACACCTATGTGCTTGTAGGGACAGGCTGCAGATTTTATCAGGTGTGACAGCTCACCCACAGAGGATATCAGTCATTAACTGTAGTAGAAAGATAAAACACAGGAAAAGCACCAAATTGTGCAGATCACAAAGGATATGGTGTTTGACTTAGCACAAAGGAAGATTGGGTACTCACATGTTAGATGAGCACACTTATGTGCTAGTAGGAGCAAGCTGGCATATTATGGTAAGGTGTGTCAGCTCACCACCAAGGGACTTTTCCTTAGGATGCAATATCCAAAAGTGGCAGACTTCTGTGTGTTAGATTCCACTCCAAGCAGGTGCAGGCAGTTAAAATCACTCACAAGAGTATTTTTAAAAATTAAAAAATACTATTTATTAAAAACTAATTAAAATGCATGTACAAAGGCGTGAACTAGGGGCATACAGAGAGAGAGCAAAAGAGGGGGGAGAGAGAGCAAAAGAGAGGGGAGAGAGAGAACAAAAGAGAGGGGGGAGAAAGAGAGTGCAAAAGAGAGGGGGAGAGAGAGAGAGCACAAAAGAGAGGGGGAGAGAGAGAGCGCAAAAGAGAGGGGGGAGAGAGAGCAAAAGAGAGGGGGAGATAAAGCAAAAGAGAGGGGGAGAAAGAGAGCAAAAGAGAGGGGGGGAGAGAGAGCAAAAGAAAGGTAGAGCGAGAGAGCGCAAAAGAGAGGGGGAGAGAGCACTAAAGAGAGAGCAAAAGAGAGGGGGAGAGAAAAAGCAAAAGAGAGGGGGGAGAGAGAGCAAAAGAAAGGTAGAGCGAGAGAGCGCAAAAGAGAGGGGGAGAGAGCACTAAAGAGAGAGCAAAAGAGAGGGGGAGAGAAAAAGCAAAAGAGAGGGGGGAGAGAGAGATCAAAAGAGAGGGGGAGAGAGAAAGCAAAAGAGAGGGGGCGAGAGAGAGCTAACATTGTTAGCCTGTTCTATGGCGATTTACCACTGGTGGTACTCATGGTTGCTGAAGTCCGGCGGAGATGGTCCTGTCCCATGCGGTGAAGTCTTCTTCCAAGCGGAACCTCTTCTTTCTTCTTTTAGGAACATCCGGTGCGGAGAGGAGGGCGGAGCTGAAGACCGGCGACCCAGGAACTGAAGACCAGCGACCGCGGAGCCATGGAGCGAGGAGGATCCTCTTCATACGATCGCCGCCGTACACTTGGTAGTGAATTCAAGGTAAGATTAAAGATGGCGTCCCTTGAATTCCTTTTGGCTCATTTGATTCTTCAAATTCAAATGAGCCAATAGGATGAGAGCTGTTCAAATCAGCCAATAGAATTTCAGTAGCTCTTATCCTATTGGCTGATTTTAACAGCCAATAGGATTTGAGTAGCTCTCATCCTATTGGCTGATATGTTAGCCTTTTTTTATTTTGTAAACTTAGTTTTTTTTTACTTTTTGTAACTTTAGAATTTATTAGTTTAGGTAATTTGGGTTAATTTAAAGGGGGTGTTAGGTTAGAGGGTGTATGGTTAGGGTGCTTAGTTATTTAAATAGTTATTTGCGTTGTGCGTTTAAGGGGTTAATAAGTTTATTAGGTTTATTGCGATGTGGGGGGGTTTTCAGTTTAAGGGTTAATAGGATAATTAGGTTTATTGCGATGTGGGGGTTTTGCAGTTTAGGGGTTAATAGGTGTATTGCGATGTGGGGAGTTGACGGTTAAGTGATTAAGGGGTTAATTACTTTATTATTTAGCGATGTGGGGGTTTGCGGTGTATGTGTTAATACTTCATGTAGTAGGTTGTTTTTTTGTTATATTTAGTGCGGGCGTGTTTTGTTTTTTAATACTTGATGCGGGCGGTTAGTTTTCTTTTTAATACTTGATGCGGGCGGTTAGTTTTTTTTTTTAATACTTGATGCGGGCAGTTCGTTTTTGCTTTTGTAATGCTCCGTTTGCCTTCTCTGCATCCAGGTGAATTCTTTTGTCCTTGCGCTGCCAACATTCCATTGAGGATGCGTGCGCAACTGCTGACTGCGACGGACATTACAAACGCAATTATAGTATAGATATATATATGTGTGTGTGTGTGTGTGTGTGTGTGTGTGTTAAAGCCCTTTGCATACCTTTTTTTGTCAAACACCTTATACCATATATCTGTGAGCCCTTAAACTTTAACTTTTTAATTATTTTTTTTATTAATTAATTTTTCACAGACAGTTTTTATTTGAGTGTTAATGTAATTTTAAATGTATTTATGTTGTGCTTAATGCAACTTTTTTCTGCCCTTAGCATTTACGTGAGCTCTCATGTCGCTCTAAACTGACGAGCGTAAATCTTGATTGCACTTGAGCAAACATATTTACTGTCAACTAGTAAAATGCGAGCAAAAAGATGATGAAAGCCCAATAACTCTTGCGCGAACAGTTAACGTGCCACTCGTAATCTAGCCCTAAATATAGGCAAACATAAAAATATGCATCAAAAGAGTAAATGCTTCTTTTATAGCACACTTGTTTTTATTTTTTCAAACTTTTATATACAGTAAGGACAGTTGTGGGTTTACTGTCCCTTTAACTAGATGTTCCTACAAATTCAAAAATTGGCTGTTCAAATGTATTGGAATGGGTTCGAAAAAGAAGACAAAATCACCCATGTTGCAGAACTTGTTTTTTTACAAGCCACATTTCATCAGCTGAATTTGTTAAAAAAATATTATTTTGTTTTTTATGTGGTCTAATAAAGAGGTGAATAAAATAACATTTTATATATTTATTAAAGAAAGTGACTACAAAAATATGCTACTAACATAAGGTTCTCATAGAAAAGGGCCAAGTTACAATAAAGAAAATCAAGAAGTAAAACTGATATCAGAAGAAAATTGGAATCATAAAAGATAAAATTTTGACTTCCATGTTCTTTAAGTGGAGTCTCAAAAGATTACACAACAAAGTTGGAGACTTCATAAATCATATTTTCAATATCAAAATATTTAGCTCAATTTAACCTGCCCCACAGTCCGTAATAAAATTTTCCCAAACTGTAAAATAATTTTCCATATCATTTATAAATAACGTACGGAAATTGCTTCATATAAGTTAGCTACTATTTCTTTAGGCAGCACAAACTCCATTAATAATATGTCAGTTATAATATCTAAAACCTTTGACTGGATAATTGAAAAAGCTGACTTTTCAGTTTCTAATATTATGCTTAAATGCTTAGTTAGCTAAAACAATATTTTACAGCCTCTGGCTTTGTTGAACCCTTATAGCACTAGAAAACAGGAAGCTATTGAATGTAAGCAAAGTGGAATCTGTGAACAAAGAATTATTCATAACTAGTCCTAAAGCCCGTTCACACGGGCCATTTTGTGCAGTACAGCGGTCCCACCCCTTGCGCTCTCTCCCTCCCCCTCTCTTTTGCTCTCTCTCTTCCCCCTCTCTTTTGCGCTCTCTCTCCCCCTCTCTTTTGCGTTCTCTCCCCCTCTCTTTTGAGCTCTCTCTCTCCCCCCTCTCTTTTGCACTCTCTCTCTCCCCCTCTCTTTTGCGCTCTCTCTCTCCCCCTCTATTTTGCGCTCACTCTCTCCCCCCTCTCTTTTATGCTCTCTCTGTCCCTCCTCTCTTTTGCACTCTCTCTCTCCCCCCTCTCTTTTGCGCACTCTCTCCCCCCTCTCTTTTGCGCTCTCTCTCCCCTCTCTCTTTTGCTCTCTCTCTCCCCCTCTCTTTTGCTCTCTCTCTCTCCCCCCTCTATTTTGCTCTCTCTCCCCTCTCTATCTCCCCTCTCCCTCTCTCTCTCTCCCCCCTCTCTCTCTCCCCTCTCTCTCTATCTCCCCCTCTCTCTCTTCCTCCCCTCTCTCTCTTCCTCCCCTCTCTCTCTTCCTCCCCTCTCTCTCCCCTCTCTCACTCCCCCCTCTCTAACTAGTCCTAAAGCCCGTTCACACGGGCCATTTTGTGCAGTACAGCGCTCCCACCCCTTGCGCTCTCTCCCTCCCCCTCTCTTTTGCTCTCTCTCTTCCCCCTCTCTTTTGCGCTATCTCTCCCCCTCTCTTTTGCGTTCTCTCCCCCTCTCTTTTGAGCTCTCTCTCTCCCCCCTCTCTTTTGCACTCTCTCTCTCCCCCTCTCTTTTGCGCTCTCTCTCTCCCCCTCTCTTTTATGCTCTCTCTCTCCCCCCTCTCTTTTGCGCTCTCTCTCTCCCCCCTCTCTTTTGCGCACTCTCTCCCCCCTCTCTTTTGCGCACTCTCTCCCCCCTCTCTTTTGCGCTCTCTCTCCCCTCTCTCTTTTGCTCTCTCTCTCCCCCCTATCTTTTGCTCTCTCTCTCCCCCTCTCTTTTGCTCTCTCTCTCTCCCCCCTCTATTTTGCTCTCTCTCCCCTCTCTATCTCCCCTCTCCCTCTCTCCCCCCTCTCTCTCTCCCCTCTCTCTCTATCTCCCCCCTCTCTCTCCCCCTCTCTCTCTTCCTCCCCTCTCTCTCTTCCTCCCCTCTCTCTCCCCTCTCTCACTCCCCCTCTCTCTCCCCCCTCTCTCTCTCCCCCTTCTCTCTCTTCCCCTTCTCTCTCTCTCCCCTCTCTCTCTCTCCCCCCTCTCTCTTTCCCCCTCTCTCTCCCCCCCTCTCTCTCCCCCACCCCTCTCTCTCCCTCTCTCTCTCTCTCTCTCTCTCCCCCTCTCTCTCCCCCACCTCTCTCCCCCCTCTCTCTCTCTCTTTTCCCCCCTCTCTCTCCCCCCCTCTCTCCCCCCTCTCTCCTTTTGCTCTCTCTCCCCCTTTTCTTTTGCCCTCTCTCTTCCCCTCTCTTTTGCTCTCTCTCTTTCCCCCTCTTATTTTCTCTCTCCCCCTCTATTTTGCTCTTTCTTCTCCCTCTCTTGCTCTTTCCCCTCTCTTATCCTATCTTTAGCTCTTTCCCATCTCTTTTGTTCTCTCCCCCTCTTTCTATCTCTCCCCCTCTCTATCTCTCTCCCCTCTATCTCACATGCGCAATCACGTCCGGCCCCACCCACTTCATACCAGTCCCCGCCCCCTTCACATCCGGCCACGCCCCATGTTCACGCCCACTTTTGCCTGCACCACAGATCAGGTAGGGACTCTAAGGCCAGGTGTGTTTGACCTTGTGCTGTCTCTACTGCGCATGACAGCTTCGGACAAACACACTTGGCTTTTTATAGTATAGGATGAAACTAAATGTGATTATTATAAAGAAATACTCATGAAATAATGAGCATCTACCATAACTTTGTGGGTTCTGTGCAGAGAATCATAGTATTACTAGTATCATTAGTGGTGTATTTTGGCCAAGGCAAACCAGGTGTGTGCCAAGGGCAGCAGGATTTTGGGGAAGGGCAGCAAATTTTGAAGAACAGCTTGGTTATAAGAGCCCTTGCGGGTAGGGTTGACAGCTTTCCACCACAAAAATGCAAATAGTTAACTGTATTGCTAACATGGTGTCATCGTCATACAAATGGTATTCAAACCCATGGGACTTTATTAAAGAACATAAGGATAACGTATTGATTGAGAAGAGAAGGGGGTCAATGACAGAAACTTGTGATACCCCTACAGAAAGTGGTAAAGGGGCAGAGGATGCACCAGAGAAGGCTACATTAAAGGTATGGTTGGACAGGTAGGAGGAGGACCACGAGAGGGCTGTGTCACAAATGCTGAAGGATTGAAGGGTTTTGAGCGAGATAGTGTGGTCAATAGTATCAAAAGCTGCAAAGGATAACCAGAGAGAAGTGGCCTTTCATTTTTATTGTAAGTAAATCATTAGTAACCTTAATTATTGTTGTCTCTTTGGAGTGTTGGGGGCAAAATCCAGATTGCAATGGAGGGAATCTAGCCTGCTCAAAAGTTTTGAGGTAATGGGGAGTAGGGAAACAGAACAGTAGTTGGATGCGGAGGTTGGATTGAGAGTTTTTTGAAAAGAGGTGTGAATAGGGCATGTTTAAGGGATGAGATAAATATACCAGTGTTAAGGGAGAGATTAAAAATATGAATGAAGAATGGAGTAAGATTAGGAGAGAGGGAGCACAGTAGCTTTGAGGGGATCGAGGGGACAGGTAGTGGAAGATATAAGGGGAGAAACTTGCCCCCTCAGTAAAAGGGGCAAAAAAGCTGAATTTGTGGATTTAGGACATTTTCAAATGCTTGGGGGAGGTTGGAGACTTGTAGTATGTTTTGAGATTATTTTGTTTCTGATTAAACCATTTTTGTTGTTGAAGTGGTTGGCAAAATCTTGAGGTTAGAGAGAAGCTGTAATAGGAGGTGGGGGTGGGCGGTGAAGGGTAATAAAAGAAGTTTAAATCCTTTTTGGGTTTGAATAAAGAGTAGAGATAAGAGTAGAGAAGTAATCCTGCTTAGAGAGGTTAAGGGCAGAATAATAGTAGTTAAAGATGAACGTGTGGTAAAGAAAGTCAGCTAAACACAGAGACTTTCTCCAATGTCACATGGCAGTGCAGAAATATCTGCATAGGTAGCATGTCAGAGGAGTATGCCAAGGCTGATAAGGAATGTGTGATTTCTGAGCTAAGGTAGGAAGGGCCAAAATGTTAAGGACCGATGTAAAAGTGGAGTTGTAGTGACAGATAGATTGGTAAGGGCAGGAAATGGAAGAGAACAAAAGTTCAAGAGTTTATGAGAAATGTTGCTGATCTAGTGACTTTTGTGTGAGGGTTAGAAGGATGTAGAGTAGTGGAAAGTGCTGTGATGCTGCAAGTGAGGAGATGATGGCTAGAAATAAGAAAAGTAAAATTTCTGAAGTCTGAGAGAGTGCATCGGTAGCTGAAAATCAGATCAAGGAAAGATTAAGGGGCCTATTTATCAAAGTGTCACCTGAAAAGACACTGGAATTCTGCATCGTAATTGTTGCGAGATTGATCCGACCTAGTTATCAAAGCCTCAAGATCGGCAAATGTTGAAATTTTTTGACGTAAGATACGATCCCGCAATCTTAATGAGATGCAGATCGATGCTTAGGTCATTACAGATGTTCCGAATACACATACGACTCTATTTGACACTTTTCCCCATTTATCAAACATTTACCAGGTACGTTTGTGTCTTTTCCGACACAGCGTACCTGGATTTCAATTCGCCACCCTTAAGGCCGCAGATGCCATAGAAATCAATGGGAGTCTGAAAGCACCGAAAGCTTATGTTTGATGCTGCAAGAGAATGAAGCATACCCTATTGATTTCTATGGTAGAAAAAAAGTTACGTTTACATTTAACACCCTAATATAAACTCTGAGTCTAAACACCAGTAATCTGCCGCCCCCGACATTGCTGCCACCTACATAATGTTATTAACCCATATTCCGCCGCTCCCCAACACCGCCACCACTAAATAAACTTATTAACCCCTAAACCTATGGCCTCCCACATCACCACCACTAACTAAACCTATTAACCCCTAAACCGTCAGCCCACCACATTGCAAAAAAACTAAATTCAGCTATTAACCCCTAAACCTAACAACCCCTTAACTTTAAATAAAAATTACAACATCCCTATCGTAATACAAATTAAAACTTACCTGTAGAATTAAAATAAACTAATTTTAAACTATTAATTAACTACCCTAACTATTATACTACAATTAAATTAAACTACCAATTGAATAAACTAAATTACATATTAAAAAAACCTAACACTACTAAAATTATTTAAATATACAATTAAACATTCTTACAAAGTCCTAAATTACAAAAAAAAACACTTAATTCTGAAAAATAACAAACCAAATTATCAAAAATAATGTTTTTTACACCTAATCTAATAACCCTATCAAAATAAAAAATCCCCCCCCAAAAAAAAAAAACCCTAGCCTATAATAAACTACCAATGGCCATTAAAAGGGCCTTTTGTGGGGCATTGCCCCAAAGATAACAGATCTTTTACCTGGCCAAAAAATACAAACACCCCCCCAACAGTAAAACCCACCACCCAACCAACCCCCCCCCCAAATAAAAAAACTATCTAAAATAACCTAAGCTACCCATTGCCCTGAAAAGGGCATTTGTGTGGGCATTGACTTTAAATGGGCATTTAGCTCTTTTACTGCCCAGACCCTAATCTAAAAATAAAACCCACCCAAAAACCCTTAAAAAAAAACTAACACTAACCCCCGACGATCCACTTACAGTTCTTGAAGTCCTGCTTGAAGGAGCCATCCAGCTAGCTAAGTGCTCATCCAGGCGGCAAGAAGTCTTCATCCAGGCGGCCTCTACTATCTTTATCCAGCCGGCGAAGATTGGAACAGCCAAGAGGATGAGAGCTCAATCCTATTGGCTGATTGGAACAGTCAATAGGATTTTAGCAGCTCTAATTCCTATTGGCTGATTGAATTCTTTCAGCCAATATGAATGCAAGGGACGCCATCTTGGATTGCGTCTCTTGCATTGAAGAATCAGTGTATGGCGGTGACCGTATGAAGAGGATGCTCCGCGCCGGGTGTCTTCAGGATGGACCCGCTCTGCGCCAGCTGGATGAAGATAGAAGAGGCCGCCTGGATGAGGATGGTTGGATGGATCCTTCAAGCGGGACTTCAAGAACTGTAAGTGAATCTTCGGGGGTTAGTGTTTTTAAAGGGTTTTTTGGGTGGGTTTTATTTTTAGATTAGGGTCTGGGCAGTAAAAGAGCTAAATGCCCTTTTAAAGGCAATGCCCATACAAATGCCCTTTTCAGGTCAATGGGTAGCTTAGGTTATTTTAGATAGTTTTTTTATTTGGGGGGGTTGGTTGGGTGGTGGGTTTTACTGTTGGGGGGTGTTTGTATTTATTTATTTTTGCCAGGTAAAAGAGCTGTTATCTTTTAAGGGCCATTGGTAGTTTTAATGTAGGCTAAGGTTTTTTTCTTTTGGGGGGGCTTTTCTATTTTGATAGGACTATTAGATTAGGTGTAAATTTTTTATTTTTGATAATTTGGTTTGTTATTTTTTGTAATTTAGTGCTTGTTTGTTTTTATGTAACTTGGTTTTTATTTTTTTTTGTAATTTAGGACTTTGTAAGAATGTTTAATTGTATATTTTAATAATTTTAGTAGAGTTTGTTTTTTTAATATGTAATTTAGTTTATTTAATTGGTAGTTTAACTTAATTGTAGTATAATAGTTAGGGTAGGTTAGTTTATTTTAATTCTACTGGTAAGTCTTAATTTATTTGAAGATAGGGATTAATAGCTTAATTTAGTTTTTTGCGATGTGGGGGGCTGATGATTTAGGGGTTAATAGGTTTAGTTAGTGGTGGTAGTTAGTGGTGGTGATGTGGGAGGCCAGGGGTTTAGGGGTTAATAAGTTTATTTAGTGGCAGCGGTGTTGGGGAGTGGCAGAATAGGGGTTAATAACTTTATTTAGGTTGCGGCGATGTTGGGGAGCGGCGGGATAGGGGTTAATAACTTTATTTAGGTTGCGGCGATGTTGGGGAGTGGCGGGATAGGGGTTAAACATTTTAGTATAGTGGCAGCGTTTAGTGACAGGGTATGAATAAAGTTGGAAAAAAGCCGAATAGACGCGAGATTGATAACTGCTAGTTAACAACAGTCCGACGCTCATCGCCCTGTACTTAGTGCGTGTGTTTTTGACTGCTTTTTTTTATAAATAAGGAGAGTATATTGAGATCCGCGGCCGCGATGTTTGGTGATGTTAGACAAGCATATTGATGCCGGCGAATGCAACATAGTTGACACTTTGATAAATATGCCTCTAAATCTTTGTGAGTGGAGAGTCAGTCCATTGTGACATACTATAACAGGAAGTGAGCTGGAAAAATATTTTTTGCTCTGGGGCAGTGGGATTGTCAACAGGGAAGTTAAAATCCCCAAGAATAAAGGGTGATAGTATATAAGCAGAAGAAATAAGGTAGCCAGGCAACAAAATGACCAAGAAATTGAGTCAGGGTGGTGATATATAATCACAACAGTGAGAGAGGAGAGAATAAGTGAATCATGTGGGTTTTAAAGGAAGAAAATATGATGACAGAGATGGGTTGTATTTGTTAAATGGTATAACGATAGGAAAGTAAAATACCTGCACAACCTCCTTGTCTGTTTCCAAGAATAGGAGTTTGAATGAAGTGGAGACCCCATGTGATAATGCAGCAGGGGAGACTGTGAGGCCTGCTTATCAAGCCGTCAACTGTGCTGCATTCGCCGGCACCAATACGCTCGTCTGACATCTCCTAACATCGCGGCCACGGACCTGAATACGATCTCCATATTTAACAAAAAAGCTGTCAAAAAGCCGCGCACTAAGTACGGGGCGATGAGCAGCGTGTTTAACCCCTATGCCGCCGCTCCCCGACCCCGCTGCAACTAAATAAAGTTATTAACCCCTATCCCTCTGCTCCCTGACACCGCTGCAACTCTAATAAACTTATTAACCCCTATCCCGCCACTCCCGGACCCCGCCGCCACCTACATTATGTTCTTAACCCCTAATCTGCCGCCCCCTACACTGCCGCCACCTACATTATGTTATTAATGTATTATATAATTTATCATAGCAGCATTAGATGGTTATTTATAAAGTCAGGTTTATGTCACTTTATAAATTAGCTTCTCCCTTGTTTATGATAAACTGCTCCATCCACCAAGCAGTTTATCATAAAATAGCCTTGGCATTTACAATATCAAATTTAAAGCTTATCTATCAGTTTATCTATAGATATCTGTAAAATCATTTGCAAAATAAGGCCTAGATTTGGAGTCCGGCGGTAGATGGGTTGTTAACGCCACGCGTGTTTATGTCTAACGCACGTCATTGTTTGACTCCGGTATTTAGAGTTAATATAAGACCATCTAACAATGCTCCTAACGCGTGTATGTCACACGCGTAATACTGCCCGCGTTAGACAGTCTCCCATAGAGATCAATGGGAAAGGCAAAAAATTGCTTTTTTCACCTAACACTCGATCTCGCGAGAATACGTACAGCTCGGTCATATGACGCATACCACATCATGCACAACAATAACACGCCGCAAATGTCACAACAACAATCAATCAACAAAGCACACAAGCATTACACATTCACAAGCGGGGGATGTTTTAATAAAATTTTATACGGGGAATACGCATATACTTTAAGATGCGGAAAATCGCAAAATAACAACAAGGATTAAAAAAGATATACATACACTCGAAACAAAATCGCATTCAATATCACTATATATTATGACAAACATACATATACAACACTTCACGAAGAACACACCATCGCAAAATCACATTTAAAAAGAATACTTTTGGACAATGAAAGCTAAAACGAACACTATGACATCATCGCATTCTACACATTCCACAAATACCAACTCTAAATGAGCATGCGCAAATTCAGACACTTAATACACATTGCAATAATATTAATTGCTAATAAAGCACACCTGAACACTATTTACAACGGAAATTGGGACATCATTGAACATTTACACAGGGTATATAAGCACCACACAAGCATGGCTTCTTTGACTGTGTTGCTGTTGGGTCTTTGGAGATTGGAGGTTTAAGAATAGAGAGTTTGAGAATTTTTGAGAGTGAGTTAGTGTTAGCGTGAGAGAGTCAGTTGGTAGTGTTAGCGTGAGAGAGTGAGTGAGTTAGTGGGAGTTAGTGGGAGTGGGAGAGAGTCTGTTAGTGGGAGCGTGAGTGAGTTAGTGGGAGTTATTAGTGAGAGTTGTTAGTGGGAGCGTCAGTTAGTGGTAGTTAGTGAGCGTTAGTGGGAGTGTTTGTTAGTGAGAATTAGAAGTAGTGTGAGTTAGCGAGCGAGTTATTTTTCTGTACACTTAACACATTTACACGCAAACACATTCAATACATACATACACTTATCAATAACACTACATACACTACATACCCCCTACCCCCTCATACTACACTCCATACCCCATTCCTTGTAGTCCCATTCCCTTTCATCCCATTTACTCTTATCCCATACCCCATACCCATCCCATACCCATCCCCTAGTTACATTTAGTTTACATATCCTCCTTTTAGTCTTATTCTTTTCGTTTATTTAAATACTCCTTACCCTCTTTGTTTTTTACATCCCTCTCACACTTTAAGCACCTTTTTTGTCTTTTTAGTTCTTTATTTTGACCCCCTTTAATTTCATCACACTCACTTTTTGTTTTATTATTTGGGGTTTAGTTTAGGGAAGAGATGGAGGCCAGGCAGGGGACAGGTAGAGGGGGGAGTAGAGGGAGGGGGAGAGGAACAGGGCAGGAAGGGGGGCAGGAAGGGGGGCAGGAAGCGGGGGTGGAAGCGGTGGGTGGACCCAGCCACTTGGTTCAAGATGACCAAGTGGCTGGGCCCAGTGGCGGTCAGAGTAGGGCTTCACAGTCCGGGAAACAGAGGGCATCGTCACAGGGGAAGGCCAAGGCGACTAGGGAGGCGAGGTTTACGATGGAGGAGAAGGAGGCCCTCGTAGAGGCCTATATGGCCAGGCATAGGATGCTGCAGCACCAAAAGACCACCCCGACTGATAAGAGGAGGCTCTGGAACGAGATCAGGAATGCAGTCAATGCAGTGGGTGGCCGGAACCGAGATATGGATTCTATCAAACATTGCTACCGGGACTGTAAACTTGAACTGAAAAAAAAGTTAAGCCTGGAGGCCCGACATGCCGCAGGGACCGGTGGCGGCCCTGCCATTGAAATGGAGTACTGCCGATGGGAGGAAATGTTGCGGCCCAGCATCTCCGAGGTGGAAGTAGTCGGTATCGGAGGAATCGATACCGGGAACCTGCCACTCTCATCTGACGGTAAGCTCATTGAACAATAATTTCACATACAAATGTATTTCAAGGGACACTATACGCAAACATTTACTTTCATGATTGAGGTAGCGAATACAATTTGACAAAACATTCAAATGTACTTATATTACCTAATTTGATTCATTCTTGAGATATATTTTAATGAAGAAATAGCCATGCACACGGTAAAACAATCACAGGAGGCAGCTATATTCAGCTAACAATCAGCATCTTATAAGCATATTTAGATATGCTTTTCAGCAAAGAATATCCAGAGAATTAAGCGAATTAGATAAGAAAAGTACATTCGAAAGTTGATACAAAATGTATGCTTCTAAATCATGAAAGATAAAACATTGGGTTTCATGTGTTAAGGATCAGATTAATGCTATAACGTTGTTTACACGCATTCTATTACTTTGCGGTTACATCAGTATCTAGGCTATAGGTTAGGTGTGCATTTAAACAGACTGAAAACAAACGCAAAAACATTCACATTGACCACAGATATCACAAACACGGTTTAGAAAAAGCGGAAATAGTATTGATTGTTTGTTAGATTTCAAAGTGGATTAATGATTCTGCATTTGTAATTGTATCGTAAGCTAAGTAATTTAAACCTTTATTTGCAAATATGCTAATATATACATTTCTTTATTTCTTTTTTTTTTTTTTATATACAGAGTCTGGGGACGAGGCAGCACAGCCTCCTGCATCTCCCCGGGATGAGAGTGGTGGTGAGGAATTTCCACTTCGGAGGGAAGAGGCCCCCCGTGACGAACAGCGCACGGGAGCTGATGAAGAGGCCCCGGAAGCACAGGAGGATCCCGCGGAACCCGCGGAACCCGAGGTCCCTCAAAGACCCGCACTCCGCCGTGCATGGGCACCCCGCCGTGCACGGGTTCAACAAGCACAACAAGAGGAAATAGCGGAGGTGCGGGTTCTACTGGAGTACATAGACCAGATGCGTACCTCCCGGATAGAAAATATAGAAGGACGACACAGAATACTTGATGGCCAAAATCAAATTATTCAAGGACAAAATGAAATCATCAACATACTGAATCGAATAGAAGAAGGACAAACCAGAATATTTCAGCTTCATCAAGAAATGTTCACTTTTTTCCGGGAGGCGCATGCTGGTCTACCTCCTGTTGCTGGGCCTCTTGTTGCTGGGCCTCTTGCTGCTGGGCCATCTCCTCCTGCCGGCCCATCTCATCCTCCTCAGCCATCTACTCCTCCTCCTCAGCCATCTACTCATCCTTCTCAGCCATCTACTCCGCCTCAGCCATCTTCTCCTCCTCAGCCATCTTCTCCTCCTCATCCATCTTCTCCTCCTCATCCATCTTCTCCTCCTCAGCCATCTATTCCTCACCTTGGTCGTCCCAGTACTCTTACTTCCACTCCTCCCACAACAGCTCCAAGGAGGACTCTTCGGAGTCGGCAGTTGCCTCTCCCAGAGCCTCAGCCCCGTGGGAAGAGGGGAAGGAAGAGGAAGTAAGTATTTTTTTTCATCTTCACTGCTTTTTTTAATTTAATGTATAATGGATAGGTATGTGATGATGTGGTTTTCATACACTTGTGGACCACACTCTGTATATAATCGACTTCTATGGGACCGGGTCCATGGAGGCAGATTGTTTGCAGAGTGTGGGTTATAAGTGTGTCAAAACCACATCATCACATACCTATCCTTGTTCATGATATTGATTGGTTTCTGTGATGTGATGTCCAAACTGTTTCCCGAATCGCTAACTAAATTACCATAACAATTATCCATGATGGCATATTACTGTTTGAATGCCAATAACACAGCTTAAAGGGACAGTCAGAAAATTATTGATTACAAAGAAAACACTGTATTACGCATTATAAAGTTTGAAACAACAAAACATGGAGAAATACATGTGTGACTTATGTGCTTACCCTTGTATCTATGACTATGAAAAATGACCACTTATTTGTTGTTCATACATAACAACATTTTAGATATCAATGATCAATACATGGTCAATAATATGCTGTATGAGCACAAGGTTTTACATATACAAATGCTATCCAAATGCCCTCTAGTGCTCAAATTGTATAATGATTACAAGCACTCTTCAAGATTGAAGAAATGAGCACACCAACCTCATAGGTTTAGATAGCAAATTTAAATAAACCCAGACAAATGTTCAATTGTTGAGAAACATTTGATAGCCTTGATATTACATAATTGACTTTTAGAATAATGAAAAACATTATATTTTTTCTAAACTGTCCCTTTAACAACATTACATATGCTAACACATATTTTAAGCTTGTTGGTATATCTACATGTACTTTGTAAAAAAAAAAATATTGAAATCACATTTATATTGACGTGTTAAATAAAGTCTATTTTCTTTAAGAGACATTATTGTGTTAATATTTTATTGTAAAGACATTTTTTTTAACAATGAATATGGTTTAAAGTCCTTTTAGGAGTGGGGGGGGGTGAAAATATGCTAACAATAATATATTTGAAGATTAAACTATGTGGATCTCATACATGATACAAAAAACAACATTTGCATTCAAGGGACAGTATCCTATATTTTTAACATAACTGTATGTAATAGACACTACTACAAACAACAAGATTAACATATACTGATATCAATATTAAAAAGCTTCAAACACTTGAAAATAAAATAGGGTTAGCTATATTGAAAATATAGATGAACCCCCATTACAACCGTAAAACAACACAATACCCCATCATTAACATATGAAAAGACCCTTTACACAAACTGGAGAAAGCTGGAGATGGTACTCACATGAAACTCAGAGGCTTTGCGAGGAGTAAGAAAATTACTTACATTTTCTTAGAACAGAAGAAAAAATAAACGTATTGGTTAAACAATGGACTATCTAACTAGAGACAAAATCCAAGCTTTTGATTTATAATGTGAGTGTCTAATGAACCTTTAATAAAATATACAACGAAATTACATTTAGAAGAAGTCGGCATCATATATTTAGCATATGATAAAGATAAATGCATATTGATTACTTTATTCAAACACAATAGCGCATATTTATTAATTAGATATATTCAACATTAAACACAACATTAATTTTTCAGAAAAAGGAACATATTGTTGACAAACATATTAAACATGGACTGTAGAGATTTGCACTTGCCTAGAAATATCCTATGCATGAAAACATTTTTCTTTCGTTCGTTGATTCAACCAGACATACAGCAAAAGAGAATGTGGTGGTCTTTATCAGCTACGGGTCAACAATGTAACATGATGCAAATAATACATATTCGCAAGCTTTTTAAAATTGGATGCAGTCACAAACGTTTTTAACGTGCACAAATATTGCGGGACTACGTAATCCAATCAGACGTTTTTTTACCTTTACATGTGCCGTCTTAACATGGCGCTTCCTTGATCACGTAAGAACGCCATCCAATGAAAGGCACATTATTGATCACGTAAGAACGCCCCAAAAAAAAGGCGCATCCTTGATCGCGTCAAAACGCAATCCAATAAAAGGCATATTCCTGATCACGTAAGAACGTCAGTCAATACAAGGAATCATTGGACAGCCTGGCAGGTGACGTCTTAAGCAACATGGCGCATCCGAGATCGCTGAAAAACCGCAGACAATACAAGGACTCAGTGACATCTTGGCATATCACTAAGAAACGTATTTATATTTTAGGAACTAGTATGTGTGTAGATTGCTATCTAGGAATGACAACAAATCCTGAATCATCTTTTCAGACTTGACTGTCCCTTGAACTATAGCTATGGTGTATATCTTTAACATTTAAAAGATACACATGAGAAATACATATGCCATTGATGTTTTAAGATATGTTTGGATTGTTGTTGAATAACAATAGTTATACATGTATTGATTAAACGTGTCATTTATTCAAGTTTAATTATTGTCAGCCTACCTATAGCCATATATGGGAGGAGATGTATTTTGCTAACATATTAGTTAACTAATATTCATCATCTAAATTATTTGCATTACACACAGAGATTTATTTGGTTACACTTTTACAATAATATAGATTTGAAAATGAAATACAGGTGCTGTCAACATTACAATAAGATTGTTTATTAATAAAATTATATGTCCTTGTTCTTGTAAAAAGGACAAAAACGCTTTACAAATGGAAATACATTCATTAACAATTGTGATCAACATCACTTAAAGGGACATTATTTTGTTTTTAAAAAGAGCATACACATAGTCAATACTATTTCAATAAAATGAACACTTTACAGGGATTATATCATTGTATCAATACTCAGATCATTTGGTAAAGGTGCATCAATTCATGCAGAGTTTCTAAATACACACATGGATCTGAACATTTAAATATACATATATACACAAATACCAATCTATATATACATATATAAAGAAATTACTCTGCTAATCATAATCAGGCAATGATAGAGCTAAGAGAAAATAATATAAAGACAAATAATAAGATTACATTGGAGATGTTAATCTTAAAGTCATTTACTATTGTCTTACATATATGATTTCATTATAACAAATATATTTGGTAGGTCCCTTTAAGGATCAACAACATAAACTAGAGCTTTCAAAAAATAACAGGAAGAATGAGGACAAAGATTTGTGAAATAAAATGTATTTTATTAGTATGTAAGAAAACATACACAACGTTTATAAATAATCTTGTAAAAATAAGGAATATATGAACCATATGACAAGGTAACACAGTGCATCACAGTCCATGAAGAGAGTTGCCAAGGGCCAGCATAGCCCCATTGGAGACACATGGCAAGGTAACACAGTGCATCACAGTCCATGAAGAGAGTTGCCAAGGGCCAGCATAGCCCCATTGGAGACATATGACAAGGTAACACAGTGCATCACAGTCCATGAAGAGAGTTGCCAAGGGCCAGCATAGCCCCATTTGAGACACATGGCAAGGTAACACAGTGCATCACAGTCCATGAAGAGAGTTGCCAAGGGCCAGCATAGCCCCATTGGAGACATATGACAAGGTAACACAGTGCATCACAGTCCATGAAGAGAGTTGCCAAGGGCCAGCATAGCCCCATTTGAGACACATGGCAAGGTAACACAGTGCATCACAGTCCATGAAGAGAGTTGCCAAGAGCCAGCATAGCCCCATTGGAGACATATGACAAGGTAACACAGTGCATCACAGTCCATGAAGAGAGTTGCCAAGGGCCAGCATAGCCCCATTGGAGACACATGGCAAGGTAACACAGTGCATCACAGTCCATGAAGAGAGTTGCCAAGGGCCAGCATAGCCCCATTGGAGACACATGGCAAGGTAACACAGTGCATCACAGTCCATGAAGAGAGTTGCCAAGGGCCAGCATAGCCCCATTGGAGACATATGACAAGGTAAAAGAGTGCAACAGGCACAACAATAAACAGAAAAAAAGGCCAAATGGCAACAATAAAAATACAAATTCAACATGTGGACGGAGGATTCTTATCTGCCACCATGGAGCATATCCAGATCCTCCACTTACTGGTCATCCTCTTCATTGTCCTGTGCATGTCCAGCTCCAGATTCAGGCCTTGAACGTAATCGCATAATTTCACGCAGAGTCAAGTCCTGAACCCGGAGCTGGGCCTGCATGGTGTCGTTCATCCCTCTCAGGACAGCTGCGTTCCTCAACACGGCCTGCTCTACTCTTGCTATCCCTTCTAGCATGAGCCATGCTGAGTCACAGCCTAAAATAAAATAAAATTAAATATTAAGGATAATTACACAACAGACTAAAAAATTTTAATACATACATTGTCATCATAAAGACAAATAATTCTTTACATAAATTAGTTTACATTTATTCTTTACACATGAATTAGGTTATTCAGACAGACAGAAATCATTAAAGGGACATGTTACTCAAACATGTTGTCCCCTTTAATTGGTTTTAGATGATCCACTTATACAGCTTGAGTGTATCAAATCTTGTTAAAGGATTTACATTGTACTTACATCAGCAATTTAAAAATTAAATTTAGACTGTGGTAGGCACACCTATCCTTAAACATTTTTGCATTGAGGACAAGCTGTGTAAACATAGCAACCAGAAGAAATTACATTCCCACTGGGTTAGACAAGAGATAATGTATCCACATTTGTACATAAAATTTTGGATCCAAGTAGTGGTGTTTGGTATATGTAGTGATATCCAATTAAAGGGACACTGAACCTAAATATTTAATGGACTGATTCAGATAGAGCATGACATGACAAATCTTTATAAATTACACATATTCATTATATGTTTTAATTATCAAGCTATATTTAGAATGCAAGAATGTTGCTTTTTATGGAAGCCAATATTTGTTTATCAACTTTGTTTGTGCATGCTGGTTGATGGATACATTCATCCAACAATAAAGAAATGATGGCCAGATTTATTTTATTGTTTAAACTAATTATAGGAATTACTTTTTTTCAAAAAATATATCAAGAGAATGACGAATAATTCATAAGAGTATTAAATTATAAATTTGATTAACATTGCATGCTGGATTTGAATCACAATTTAACCAATTTAACTTCACTGTACCTTTAAGTATCTTATAAAGTGTATTTAGAATGATACTTACAGCTGTGCCTGGGAAGGACAATCTGACACCCAGGACAATGAAGGTTGAGACAGGGGGGAGGGATGGGATTGGCTTGGGGAGGGATGTGAATGGCTTGGGGAGTGGTGAGCTGCCGCTCCGGGGTAGGCCGTACAGCTGGGGAGTGGGGAGTTTGGGTCTGGGCAGCTGTACGGGCCAGAATACGGGGAGAGCGGCGAAGGGGGGTGTATGGGAGTTTTTTGGGAGGGACAGGATATGAAATATGGGAAGGGCTGGCAGTGGTCTGGGCATGGTCATGAGTTTGGTCATGGGAAGGGCTCTGGGTCTGTGCAGGGGTGTGGCCATGGTCAGGGGTGTGTGCATGGGGAGGGGTCTGTGACTGGGCAGGGGCGGAAACCAGATGACCAGAAGTGGTGGATCCATCTGAAAATGTAAAGAAAATATATTAACATCTCATACATCCTGACATCAAATCAACGCATTTCAAATTGATTATGTTTTCAATATACTTTGAAGTGTGTTTGAATTTGTAAACAATTATGAAATGAGGATATGGTATCTATATAGGCACTCAGATGAATATCAATGACTGTATGTACAATTTGAACCTTATTATTGTGTTTTGGCATGGAATATGCATGTGACATAATGATGGAATGAATTATAAATTTTTAAAAATAAATATACAAGCAGATTTTCATGCTGCCTGATATAGAAAGGGGGCAGTAGTGTATTTGAACAGACAAATAATATTCCTTTTTAAAGGGCAAAAGCTGTAGACTTTTAATGTCTTCAATAAAATGATTTCCAAAAAAGAAACATGTTGGAAACATGATAGATATATTTCACATACCATCAGACTCCAAGGCAGCCTCTTCCTCCTCCGTCCCACATGTGACATCAATCTCTGTAAAACATAACATGTTGTGTACACGTTAAGATCAGATATTATAACATATGTTACTGTTGCTCAAATACGCACATCAATGTTGCATTAAAGATATACACACACAAAGTTATGATTTACATCATTTTGATGGAGCATACAAATGACAATAGATTTGTTATTGTCAATGAATCTGAATTTTAATGTATTGTTTGTATTAATGTTAAATTCATAAAAGCATAGTACATAGAACATTTAAGATTTCTCATGTGTGTATCACTTGATGACTGTTGTCAAAAAATCAAATGGAAACAAACATATGTTATACATCTTATGAATAACATATGTGTAGACTAATAAAGTTGAAATTATTAATCGTTCAATATGAAAAAAAAATTAATATATAATCAGAAGATAAATATTTTGAATTTTTATAATGTTATGCTTCATCAGAATCATGATCATAATATTGATTAGCAATACACCTTCAATTACATATAAATGAGTCAATGGACTTACCAGGAGACCGCAAAGGCGGCTCTATGTCACTGCTGGATTCCTGTGGGCTCACCACACCAACTCTCTCTATGAATGATATAGATATATATTATTAAACACATTTGGGATATCACTAAATCACATCTGTCTAGAATTTTAACATTAATCAACTTTAAAATGTGAAGAATAGAGCAGTCATTACACCAGAAAATGCTTGATTGAATCAAGGGGATTCTGTAAAAATATCTGTATTGAACATATGTTTAATCTCAGACTACATTAGACATCAAATTCATCGCAGATGCTGCTATTGCATATCTAAATATACCCAATGATCAATGTTCTTAACCCTTTAAGGACACAGCTTTCACTTTGCTCAATTGTTTTATGACGGAATAATTCCGTCATATGTCCTTAAGAAGTTACAAGAATACACACAAACCACATATTGAGGAGCATCTGTTGACAAATCTAAACAAACACATGTGTCACATCGAGCCATTTTTGCAATGTACAGTAATCTTGTTTAGGACACAACACATATTTATCACAATACAAAACAAAATTGATTATTACAAATATGTAATCATGGTGCTGTTAGAGTATGCAGATATCTATAAAGTAACTCCAACAGAGAATGTGATTTATATATCAATAGTTTTTAATAAAAAGAATGTAAAGATGAATGAATCTATTTTGTCTTAAAGGGACACTGACATGATTAATTTAAATAATTGATTTCTATGTTCAAACTGTTAAAAATGATTTAACATTGACTCCTATTATAATTAGAATGTTGCTCGATATTAATCTAAAAGGCAGATAAGGAATATTGGATTCAATAAATATTGTTTGTTGAAGGTATCCACCAATCATCAATAAAAACCCAGGTTGGTCAACCAAAATTTAGATGCACATAAACGTACTTTCTTTATTTTAAAATACATTTAGCAATAGAATATGTCACATATGATGATAGTATTATATTTTTATGTTTATTAATATTGCATACTGTATCTGAATGACAATATTAATAATTGTAGCTCAGTATCCCTTTAATCTAAAATTAAATTGATTCCACAATGTTGTTGTTAATGAATTATCTACTCCATATGTTGATGTCATGAATGGTATTGAGCATGCAATTAAAATCTAATATGTTATTTAAGGATATCCGAATAATTATTTAATTTTCATCTATTAAATAGACATTACATATAAATATTGAACAATGTGTATTTAGTATGTAATGTTCAGTCCATGTTTCTAAGACAAATGTCAATTAAAAAGAGACATACCATACTGTGACAAGCCCTGGCTTGAGGATCCAGCAGCCACATCCATATCTGTAATATATAAAATGAGGATTGCATATCATTAATACTAATCATGCCATGTTTAAAAAATTTACATTAATAACAAATCAATTGAAAAATATTAATCCTTTGGTAGTCCCATGAGTTAATTGTTTCCTCAATTAAATTAATTATAAATATATCCTGGACTCTTATTTTCAATCAGTTGTGTTGTTTACTGTATCTTTAAGAATATCTGCTTGTTATTACATAATCATCAATTGATGGCCATATGTTATAATTTATTTGTATTATTCGTTTATTATTAGCTATAATATTTAAAATAAGAATACTGTATTCTTCACTAATCTAAGAATTCCCATTTAATTTTTAACAACATGTATAAAGCAATGCCACTTTCCGCAAACCCATGTTAACGTGGATGAGAAATGCCATTTTCGCGATCATTGCGCAATGATTCCAAGCGGAATTACGCATCCGTCATTTGAACAACATGTATAAAGCAATGCCACTTTCCGCAAACCCATGTTAACGTGGATGAGAAATGCCATTTTCGCGATCATTGCGCAATGATTACAAGCGGAATTACGCATCCGTCATTTGAACAACATGTATAAAGCAATGCCACTTTCCGCAAACCCATGTTAACGTGGATGAGAAATTATATTTCCGCTCTGTGACGCATATTCTGTAGAGCGCAAGAAACATCATTCCTATTTCATGTGTCAATAATCTAAAATCAGATATCTAAACATCATATGTAGTGTATGTTGTGAGATCTGTATAGGTTTAGTATCTGACTATATACACATTTTTTGATTATAAAAAAAAAAAAAAAGATATTATATGAAGTTGGATAATTACCTGGTTCAGATTCTCTATCATCTCCTCCCAGGCCACCGGACGGAGAAGCATCTGCCCTGTCCCCCGCGTCAGGACTTTCAGATCCCGCAGCTGGGAGGGAAGAAGAGGAGGCCGAGGATGGCGAGGATCTAAATCTTTTGGGGACCCGGAGATTGAGGAGCTTGCATAAAGTCACCTCATAAGGGAGTAGGTACAGTTTCCGCGGGGCCTTTCTTTGGCCCCCTCTTTTACGGGCTTGTACCCAGTCCCTTATGAGGTTTACTTTTTTCGATAAACGCAACCTCATATCTCCGAATCTCCTCATGATCTGATCCTGGGTCCTCTGGACGTCACACACCAATCTAACCGCATTGGTGATAGACTCCCAGAGGGCCTTCTTAACAGGCGCATCTGTCGAGCTCCTCTTGTTCCCAAACAGCTGGGGATAAAAGTCCTTGACGGCGTGGACCAGTGCAGCGCTCTCCTCCTTGGTGAACCTGGGAACTGACATGCCTGCTCGGTTGGCTACTAAATATATTATAATAATATTAATATATAACACTGCCTGCAGGCATTAGAGAACTGACAAAGATGGCAACGTGTAATGGACTTTTATATAGTAAAGTAAACATGAGATGCACCATGGGACATTTTATCTGTACATCTGATTGGATAAAAGTTAGAAATATTGTTATAATGTCTGTGAGACCATCCTGACTCAAGTTGTGTTTGTGTGATGAACTCTGATTGGCCGTTCCTTAATGTTTCATATCTTAGTAACTTCCTTACACATACCGCTTGGTGGTGCTGTTACTTCATTTTTCATGTAGACTTATTTGTAACTCATGGGCCTGTCATGCGGATATGTGTGACGCAGATTTAATATCCGTGATCCGTTAAATATTAATGATTAAATACTCTTTAAAATCTAATACTGTCACATTATTAATGTTGTAGACATTTCTCGGTTTAATAACGGTCTGTTTCTTTAATACAAATACACATTTCATATTGTATGTCTTTATTGTTCTTTAAATACATTTATTGTGAAGTATTGACATTGCTCTATTAAATGTCTTTATAATGCACATTGATTGTGTGCTATTGCGTGACATTAGACTAATGTTTAAATATGCTAATCTGGTGTTTCAAGATGCGTTTCCCACGCAATATTTATTAATGTTAAAATTCAGGTTAGAATGTCAGTAACTTGGATAATCTGTTTATAAATATTAAACTACAGCTTTGTTATTCGCAAATAAACCTCGAGCTTGTATTTGTCTGAAGTGCTCATATATGTTATTGTGCAATGGCGTCTTTAGTTTTAAAGAGACATTACAAACAATTGTATCAAATGATCTGTAGAGATAGAAGATTGTTTAGACTTTAAAATGTAAATCATTTTCCCTTAGTATTTATATATCCTCAACAGAAGAAATTTAAATGCACATGGTTGAGACAATCACATAAGGCATCTCTGTGCATCCACCAATCTTCATCTACTGAGCCGATCTCGATATGCTTTTCAAGCAAAGTATGTCAAGATAGGAAGAGAAGTAAATACACTATTTAAATCTCTTAAAGGGACACTGTCCAAACAAATTTAGCATTGGTGATTGAGCATGAAATGTTAATCAACTTTATTATTTAATCCGATTATCAAATGTTAACAGTTATCTTGTTATGTTTCTTTGCAAATCAATAATGATATTTTATATTACGGACAATTGTTTAATAAAAACCTGGGTTGTCCTTGACGATTGTTGCATCAATTATTCCAAACAATCAAGTTCTGTCCAGAGTACTGAAGCAAATAAATTAGCTATTTACTGCCTTATTTTTAAAGTAATGATAGCAACATCACAATGAGCATTCATAATATGAGACAAGTTTTAAAGTTGATTAAAATAGAATACTCATTCAGAATGTATAAATCATTAATTTTTTAACTTTCTACCTTTAAGTATATTTTGAGTTCATGTCCCTTTAAATAAACATTTCACAATAATGCTTAAAATATCATAAACCTAGGCACCTTCCTTTTGCTAAATGAGTCTAACATATGAGTAAAGCAAATTTAGATTAACTTCTAGATTGTTTTACACACTGACTGAAATATATTTATTAAATGAGGTCTTTTTTAGCCTTCAGCGTAGAGGGACATTAAGCTATATGTTATGTATGCATTTTGTATAACATTCTTATATTTGAACAACTTAATATGTTTTGTTATTCAATCATTATATTGTAATTATATATATTCTTGGATTAAATACATCTCTACATAGGCTATTTTGATGCTGATTGTTGTTTGCATATAGATGCCTTATATCATTGACTAAGATATGTGCATTTTTTTTTTATTTTAACAAGTATATTTAAAGACTGAATGTAATTCTATAGTACTTTCTAAATATGTTTAAATTCTTGTATGATATTTGTAAAAATCTATACAAAATATACTTTGTGAATGTCCCTTTAAGGACCCAAACATTTTGTATTTTGATTTAACATTGACAAAATAAACAAAAGGGGAATTTACATTCTATATAGATATTTGATGTCTAACCCAAGAGGTAAGATTGTAATAAATACATAATATTACTAAGTATAGTTAAATGACTCCACTAGAAAATTACATAGATTAACCTGGCATCCAATAACTAATTTTTGAAAAATATCAAGTTAAATGACCTACCATTTATAAATGTAATAATTTAAATAATTTTTCTAATAATGTTTTGAGATACCTAAGGAAGATACATGATCTTATACAATTATTTTTACATTCAACAACACTGTCACTTTCATGTAATTGAACCACTTCACCTTATTAAATGTTAAAACAATTAAAATTTTACTACATATCCTAAATAATTTTAATATATACATTTTCAATATAAAAGCATTGAAGAATCTGACTCCCCAATTAATGTTATAAAATATATTTTAATATTCTCGGAAGCATTTTATTTTCTAATATTAATGCATTATTTTATCTTATGCATGTGCTTGTCAAATAGCCAACTACCAGTCATGGGAGTCCAAGTTTTATTTATTTACAGATTATATTGATATTTAGTAGAATCTGTTCAAAATAATGTATTTAATAATAAAATGTTTAGTATTAACATGTAAAAATATATTTAATAGAAAATAATTAAATATTCCTGGAAGTCATCAGATGCCAATCTGAAATGACAAATAATAAAAATGGAACAAAGTTAATACACACGTTGTCAAATATTAATAAAATACATTTAAAATCATATGGTGTCTATGCTCTAACTTTGATCAACATTTTTTAAAGATAATCATTAAATTGATTTAAAATTAATGAAATACATACACCATTATATTGTTGATTAAAAATTCTATTTAAATATCCAAAATTCAAATTATACATAATAATGTATATCACATTTCAAAAATATATGTATGCTGAACATAAATCTAATATTTCATGTCCATTCAAATACCTCTATATCAACTATAATATGTATTCCTTTTTCTGATTGTGATCCCTAAATATCTAATGATGAAATAAGTATGACTAATGTATGTAAGCTAACAATAATCAACATTCTTCATGTGATTCTTAACTAGCATGCACCAACCTGGATAATGCATGGTCTTTGAAAGTCAATTCAGGGTTAAACAGTTGATCTTCAATAGGTGTCTTATTCATCAGTTCATTAAATAGAGGACTGGGAAATACCATCTAAAAAAGTACAATCATCTAAGTGTCTGATTGTGATCCATAAATATCTAATTAACAACTAAATATGACTAATGTATGTAAGCTACTAATATTCTACAGTCTTCACTAGCATGCTTTGGTACACCAACCTGGACAATGCATGGTCTTTGAAAGTCAATTCAGGGGTAAACAGTTGATCTTCAATAGGTGTCTTATTCATCAGTTCATTAAATAGAGGACTGGGAAATACCATCTAAAAAAGTACAATCATCTAAGTGTCTGATTGTGATCCATAAATATCTAATTAACAACTAAATATGACTAATGTATGTAAGCTACTAATATTCTACAGGCTTCACTAGCATGCATTGGTACACCAACCTGGACAATGCATGGTCTTTGAAAGTCAATTCAGGGGTAAACAGTTGATCTTCAATAGGTGTCTTATTCATCAGTTCATTAAATAGAGGACTGGGAAATACCATCTACAAAATAGAAAATCATCTAAGTGTCTCCAATAGGATGTCTCCACAGCCTTATTCTATCAAATAGTTTGCACTTACCATGTGAACATGTCTTTGTATGGTTTTCAAGGTCAGCAGAATTGAAAGATAATGCCAGACATGATCCCATTGGTATACTTCAATTTCAATCTTGGCTTTTTCCCCACTGTCAGTCTGGGCAATCTTCACTGTCAGGCTTCAAATTGTTCCCTTTCAGTCTTTAGATTAAGTCATCTCCCTAATGTAAGAAATTTTATCAAAAAAATTCATACAAGTGTGTGAATCAGTTCTGTACCCCTCTCCCACCCCCCATTTCATAATAAATATCTGTCACTAGCTTACTAAGCCTGTGTATGAACCTGTGTTATTTTCTATCAAGTGTGAAGATTAGTCATATTGAGCAGAATAAACCTCTGTGTGACATTGAACCATAGTCATTCTACAGTATCCCTTTCTGATTATGTACATTTTAAGTAATGTGTAAACAAAATTCTATTTTTGAAAATGTATGCCATATGATGTATTTGTGTACAAATCATGCCAGCAACAGTCCATACATTTCTACTTACCATCTGATGTCCTCTTTAAAAACCAGGTGGCAAAGACTCGCTATAGGACCCAATGCCCAGAGCATCACCTATATTATGAAAATTAAAAATTATTCTAACATTTGATCAATACTAACATGTTTGCACAATTCTCTACTTGTCATTTCCATAGAGTTCACATCTATTGAAAATACTCCAGTGTAACTTCTATTCTTTACCGTCTAAAGTGGCGGTTGATGACGTCTGCTCTGACATCAAGTCCCTCGTCCTGGAATTCCCCCTCTAGAACAGGATCATCCTCCTCATCTCTGAGGAGGTCTCTGTCCACCGGGACGGCCTGCAGCATCCCAGCCCGCTGTGCAATATTATGCAGGACGCTACAGGCTACAACGATCTTAGCCACCTTCTTTGGGTTGTACTGGAGTGCTCCTCCAGAACGGTCCAGGCACCTGAATCTCATCTTCAGGAGCCCGAACATCCTTTCAACCACCGCCCTGGTTCTCTTATGAGCCCTATTGTAGCGCTCCTCAGACACATCAGTCGGGCTACGCAAGGGGGTAATGAGCCAAGGCCGGCTCATGTACCCAGAATCACCTATAAATTTTGAACAGAACATAATTCAAACAGAATACTTAAACTAGTATATTGTTGTATAAATTTTTATTTTTAAAAACGATAATCCATATTAAAAGTTGTCAGAAACATCCAAAAAATAAATTTCTATATTATTCTGTATTCTGTGTTAAATTGCATGAGATAATATCTTCCCATTTCAGCTAAGACATGCTACATATGCGTAATGTTCTGAAAACAAACCTTGTGTAAAATGCTAACTACATGGTTACATTGCATTCTCTATCTGAACACTTAAGGTAAGACATGCTACATATCTGCATTTAAATAAAACTAGACATTAGCAGAAAGAGACAATGACAGGGTTAAATTGCATGAGATAATATCTTCCCATTTCAGCTAAGACATGCTACATATGCGTATTGTTCTGAAAACAAACCTTGTGTAAAATGCTAACTACATGGTTACATTGCATTCTCTATCTGAACACTTAAGGTAAGACATGCTACATATCTGCATTTAAATAAAACTAGACATTAGCAGAAAGAGACAATGACAGGGTTAAATTGCATGAGATAATATCTTCCCATTTCAGCTAAGACATGCTACATATGCGTAATGTTCTGAAAACAAACCTTGTGTAAAATGCTAACTACATGGTTACATTGCATTCTCTATCTGAACACTTAAGGTAAGACATGCTACATATCTGCATTTAAATAAAACTAGACATTAGCAGAAAGAGACAATGACAGGGTTAAATTGCATGAGATAATATCTTCCCATTTCAGCTAAGACATGCTACATATGCGTATTGTTCTGAAAAAAAACCTTGTGTAAAATGCTAACTACATGGTTACATTGCATTCTCTATCTGAACACTTAAGGTAAGACATGCTACATATCTGCATTTAAATAAAACTAGACATTAGCAGAAAGAGACAATGACAGGGTTAAATTGCATGAGATAATATCTTCCCATTTCAGCTAAGACATGCTACATATGCGTATTGTTCTGAAAAAAAACCTTGTGTAAAATGCTAACTACATGGTTACATTGCATTCTCTATCTGAACACTTAAGGTAAGACATGCTACATATCTGCATTTAAATAAAACTAGACATTAGCAGAAAGAGACAATGACAGGGTTAAATTGCATGAGATAATATCTTCCCATTTCAGCTAAGACATGCTACATATGCGTATTGTTCTGAAAAAAAAACCTTGTGTAAAATGCTAACTACATGGTTACATTGCATTCTCTATCTGAACACTTAAGGTAAGACATGCTACATATCTGCATTTAAATAAAACTAGACATTAGCAGAAAGAGACAATGACAGGGTTAAATTGCATGAGATAATATCTTCCCATTTCAGCTAAGACATGCTACATATGCGTATTGTTCTGAAAAAAAACCTTGTGTAAAATGCTAACTACATGGTTACATTGCATTCTCTATCTGAACACTTAAGGTAAGACATGCTACATATCTGCATTTAAATAAAACTAGACATTAGCAGAAAGAGACAATGACAGGGTTAAATTGCATGAGATAATATCTTCCCATTTCAGCTAAGACATGCTACATATGCGTATTGTTCTGAAAACAAACCTTGTGTAAAATGCTAACTACATGGTTACATTGCATTCTCTATCTGAACACTTAAGGTAAGACATGCTACATATCTGCATTTAAATAAAACTAGACATTAGCGGAAAGAGACAATGACAGGGTTAAATTGCATGAGATAATATCTTCCCATTTCAGCTAAGACATGCTACATATGCGTATTGTTCTGAAAACAAACCTTGTGTAAAATGCTAACTACATGGTTACATTGCATTCTCTATCTGAACACTTAAGGTAAGACATGCTACATATCTGCATTTAAATAAAACTAGACATTAGCGTCGGTAAATAACAAATGGTTAAATTTAATCCTATAGCTGAACATGACGCTAACAGTTAAAAAATACAGGGGCAATTGTCAAAATAATTAACCATGTTGAGCACAAATACTCACCAACGAGATAACCAGGGGGCATTTGTCTTTCCTCAAACTGGCTCCACAGGGACGACAGAGAGAGGATGCGGGCATCATGACAAGCCCCTCCAAAATTCGCATACACATGCATAATCCTCATCCGTGCGTCACAAACATACTGCACGTTGAGGCTATGAAAATGTTTGCGATTTCTGAAGGGCAAGTCATCAATTGGAGCACGCAGCGCAATGTGGGTACAATCTATGGCTCCCAAGACATTGGGCAATTGAGCAATATCAAAGAATTCCCGCTTCAGGCGCCTCCAATCACCATCATTCTGTGGGAATCCTATGTATTGCTTACTGATACGTACCATGGCGTCCAGAAAGTTATCAAACACCACAGAGAATGTACCTTGAGCCAGGCCATGCATGTACAGTTCTCCGGATTGAAAACTCCCGGAGGCCAGGACGTATAGACAGCTTAGCATCTTACTCATGGGGGGAACAGCAGTCCTTATTTGTATACGTGGCTCCAAATGAGGTTTAAGAAGCTCGTAAAGGCCAATGAGCTGTTCGCGATCGAGCCGATACTTATCAAAAACCTCAAAGTCGCTCATGTTTTCCAAGGTGGGTCTCACCCTGTAGACACGAGGACCTCGAACCAGACGACCCCTTCGTCTCGGTCTGAGCCGCCGAGGCTGCCTGATTCGACCAACAGCTAGTTCGCCAATAGCAGCACCAGCAGCGTCTACCATGTCATCGTCATCCATCTTTCAAAACAGCGTAACAAGGTAAGCACTTGATCTGATGTGGATCACAAGTGATGCATTGGCCATGTTGTTTGGGGGATTTATAGTACGATTAGTCCAATGGTATTGAGTTTGTAATGATTGCTGATTGTATTCACCTGTTTGTATGTGAGCGGCGCGAATGCTTTCAAAGTGGGCGTTGTATTTTTTTGGCTGAAATGTTGTTTTCCGCCAATAAATCTCAATGTGAAAGTGTCAAATATCACACATACAGTGCATGTTCATATGCGTAATCAATATTTCTTAAACGCGATGTTATAGTAACAAGCACACGTCCAGGCTAACATGAATGAAAGTGCATAGTTGTGTATAATGTGATCGATCAATGTTGCTGCAACATTGTTTGTAAACGATAAAGTAACATCTGCCATCTGTAGTATTGTATATATAAGTGATTGCCGAGCTGTCAATATTGTATGTGTCCCTTTAAAATCGCAATAATACTGAATAACTTCCGGCTGTCATCTGTAGTATTGTATATATAAGTGATTGCCGAGCTGTCAATATTGTATGCGTCCCTTTAAAATCACAATAATACTGAATAACTTCCGGCTGTCATCTGTAGTATTGTATATATAAGTGATTGCCGAGCTGTCAATATTGTATGCGTCCCATTCAAATCGCAATAATAATTCCGAACTTCCCGTCTGCCATCTGTAGTATTGTGTATATAAGTGATTGCCGAGATGTCAATATTGTATGCGTCCCATAAAAATTGCACGAATACTGAATAACTTCCGGCTGCCATCTGTAGTATTGTATATATAAGTGATTGCCGAGCTGTCAATATTGTATGCGTCCCATTAAAATCGCAATAATAATTCAGAACTTCCGGCTGTCATCTGTAGTATTGTATATATAAGTGATTGCCGAGCTGTTAATATTGTATGCGTCCCATTAAAATCGCACTAATACTGAATAACTTCCGGCTGTCATCTGTAGTATTGTATATATAAGTGATTTCCGAGCTGTCAATATTGTATGCGTCCCTTTCAAATCGCAATAATAATTCAGAACTTCCCGTCTGCCATCTGTAGTATTGTATATATACGTGATTTTAGATCTGACAATATTGTATGCGTGCCATAAAAATGGCACTAATACTGAATAACTTCCGGCTGCCATCTGTAGTATTGTATATATAATTGATTTGCGATCTGACAATATTTCTTAATTGTCCCATTGAAATCTCCATAATAATGCTGTTCAAAAGTGTGGTTTACGTATATGTTGTATTGTAGTATTGAGTGTTAAAGTTCCTAAAGGGGCGGTACAGTGGTGAATCTGTGATGTGTATGGTTGAATCTTCTAATGACGTCATGATATTATTAACCTGCCTATGTAGTTGTGAAATCCTCATTATGTTGTTGTATTGTGCTACATTGTTATTGTGTGCTGAATAAAATCTAAATGTGTGCTTTGTGGTTGCGTGATGGGTGATACGTGTTATGTACATGTACGTATATATTGTGATTGTGTCCCACATATGCTGACTTCTATATAGCGGTCTGGCATTGTTGTTCCTTCCCATAAAGTGACATCTGTAATCTGGTGTAATGATGTATTTTTTGTAGGTAATTCCTAATGGTTTATTGTGATGGAATAATGATGTTACAAGTACCGTCAAATCCATATGTTGTGTTTTGTGATTCCTGTAGAGAATGTAATGTGTTTGTCCACCATCATTTGAATGCACATGTATGAGTGAATGTTAAAAGTAATATATGTGCATCCATGAGTGATTATGTGTTAAGCCTATGTAAATATGCAGTTGCTGCAAGCATATGAGTTGAATAACTGAAATGCAATAATAAAGGTAAATGAGAGGTGTTTCCCATTGTGTAGTGTTTGTGAATCCAGAAATGTGTATTGAATTTTATTTTAATTTTAAATGTAATTTTATTGAAATAATAATGTGTTACTAGTGATGTGGATTTGTAGTTGATGTAATCTAAAAGTGTGAAACAAATTTATGGTGTTGTGAATATTTAATAATTAAAAACCATAAGTCCACCATAGGGAAATAGTCATTTCTTAATCTATTTATCATAGCTGGGTCTAACGCATGAAATCACGTATTTTCTAGCGCTGGTATTTGGAGTTTTTCAGTCTACGCTATTTGCGTGCGTTAGGAAAATGAGGGTTTCGCGTGCACGAGCACGTCTTCCCAATAGAAGTCAATGGAGGCTCTAAAGATTTATAAAAAAAATTTTCTAAGACTGGTTTTCCTCGTAAAGTGAGTGACGTCATGAGCTTGTGTGAAAAAGTAACTAAATCGTGTTCTTTTTGTAATAAATAAATATTTTGTGTATGTCATGTGGTGTATATTGTTTGTATGCATCGATGAGTGTATGTTTGTGATAATGTTATTAGTTAGATGTAGGTATATGAGGGTCTTTTCCCGTATGTCCATGTAAGTCAATGGGAAAATGGATTTGTGTGGATTTTTTTCAAACACCCGAGATCTCGCAACTTTAATACTTTGTATTTTACCGAAAACAAAATAAATATGAAAAATAAAGATAGTGTAGTGTTTGTATGAGTGTAAGTGTACTTTGTGTAATATTTGTTTTGTGATTCGTGGATGTTTTTTTTGTCGGTATATGTTTACTACTGCGTCTGAGGTGGCGGTAGAAAGGTGAGCGTTAGGTGTATTTTGAGTGGCTGTAAATAAACTCTAAATACCGGAGTGCGTAAGAAACCCGCGTTAGGAGCCTCTAACGCTGGTTTTCACGGCTACCGCCGAACTCCAAATCTAGGCCTAAGTGTATTATTTCATCTCTTCACTGCAATTATATTTCCATTTTATCTGTTGTTTTTAACATCTATTTGATATGTATTTTAAATTAAGTTTGAGCGACAAGAGTTAATCAGCTTGTACCATGGGTATAAATTGCTTGTCTCTGTCTCTCCTCACTAGTCTATGAATAAGCGCCACTAGGGGGCGCAAAACGCATAAGACTGACCCTGTCTATGTGTCTGCCCTCTGTTTGGGAACACATCATGTTTTAAAAGTCTAAATAAAGGTATGTTTTAATAATTAACCTACCCTAACTGTTATACTCAAAATACATTAAACTATATTAAACTAATAATTAATCTACCCTAACTGTTATACTCAAATTACATTAAGCTACAATTTAAATTAACAATATTATATATTTAAACACCTAAGCCTACTCAAATAATTTAATTCTACAATTAAAAATTAAACTAAGTTGCAAAAAATAAAACACTAAGTTACACAAAATAAAAAAGAAATTATCAAATATTTAAACTAATTACACCTAATCTAAGAGCCCTATGAACCCCTCCCCCCAAAAATAAAAAAAAAACCTAACCTACAATAAACAACAAATAGCCCTTAAAAGACCCTTTTGTGGGGCATTGCCCCAAAGAAATTAGCTCTTTTACCTGTAAATAAAAAATACAAACAACCACCCCAACAGTAAAACCCACCACCCACACAACCAACCTCCCCAAATAAAAACCTAACTCAAAAAACCTAAGCTCCCCATTGCCCTGAAAAGGGCATTTGGATGGGCATTGTCCTTAAAGGGGCATTTAGCTCTATTGCAGCCCAAACCCTAATCTAAAACTAAAACCCACCCAATAAACCCTTAAAAAAAAACTAACACTAACCCCTGAAGATCCACTTACAGTTTTTAAGTTCCGACATCCAGCCTCAAAGAAGCCGGGAGAAGTCCTCATCGAAGCCGGCAGAAGTCTTCATCCAAGCGGCCGAAGTCTTCATCCAAGCCCGCAGAAGTCTTCACCCAGATGGCATCTTCTATCTTCATCCATCCGGCACAGAGCGGGTCCATCTTCAAGACATCCAACGCGGAGCATCCTCTTAGTTCGACGTCTTTTTGAACAATGAATGTTCCTTTAAATGACGTCATCCAAGATGGCGTTCTTAGATTCCGATTGGCTGATAGAATTCTATCAGCCAATCGGAATTAAGGTTGAAAAAAAAGATTGAGCTCGCATTCTGTTGACTGATTGGAATAGCCAATAGAATGCGAGCTCAATCCTATTGGCTGATTGGATCAGCCAATAGGATGAAAGCTCAATCCTATTGGCTTATTTCAACAGCCAAAAGGATTTTTTCAACCTTAATTCTGATTGGCTGATAGAATTCTATCAGCCATTCTGAATCTAAGGGACGCCATCTTGGATGACGTCATTTAAAGGAGCATTCATTGTTCAAGAAGACGTCGAACGAAGAGGATGCTCCGCGTCGGATGTCTTGAAGATGGACCCGCTCCAAGCCGGATGGATGAAGATAGAAGATGCCATCTGGGTGAAGACTTCTGCGGGCTTCGATGAAGACTTCGTCCTCTTGGATGAAGACTTCTGCTGGCTTCTATGAGAACTTCTCCCGGCTTCTTTGAGGATGGATGTCGGATCTTCAAAACTGTAAGTGGATGTTCAGGGGTTAGTGTTTTTTTAAGGGTTTATTGGGTGGGTTTTAGTTTTAGATTAGGGTTTGGGCTGCAATAGAGCTAAATGCCCTTTTAAGGGCAATGCCCATCCAAATGCCCTTTTCAGGCAATGGGGAGTTTAGGTTTTTTGAGTTAGGTTTTTATTTGGAGGGGTTGGTTGTGTGGGTGGTGGGTTTTACTGTTGGGGTGGTTGTTTGTATTTTTTATTTACAGGTAAAAGAGCTGATTTCTTTGGGGCAATGCCCCGCAAAAGGCCCTTTTAAGGGCTATTTGTAGTTTATTGTAGGTTAGGGTTTTTTTATTTTTTGGGGGGTTTCATAGGGCTCTTAGGTTAGGTGTAATTAGTTTAAATATTTGATCATTTATTTTTTATTTTGTGTAACTTAGTGTTTATTTTTTTGTGTAACAGTGTTTGTTATTTTTTGTAACTTAGTTGTTAGTTTTTTGTAACTTTGTAATTTTTCATTGTAGATTTAAATTATTTGAGTAGGGTTAGGTGTTTAAATATATAAGATAGTTAATGTAATTTTTAGTTTAATGTAATTTAGTATAACAGGGTAGATTAATCAATAGTTTAATGTAGTTTAATGTAATTTTAGTATAACAGTTAGGGTAGGTTAATTAATAGTTTAATATAGTTTAATGTAATTTTAGTATAACAGGGTAGATTAATTAATAGTTTAATATAGTTTAATGTAATTTAGTATAACAGTTAGGGTAGATTAATTATTAGTTTAATATAGTTTAATTTAAATCTACAGGTAAGTTTAAATTTATTATAAGATAGGGATGAGTTAATATTTAACATAAAGTTAGCGGGTTGTTAGGTTTAGGGGTTAATAGTTTAATTTAGTTAATGGCGATATGGGGGGCTAGCGGTTTAGGGGTTAATAGGTTTATTAAGTGCTAGTGATGTGGGAGGCCATAGGTTTAGGGGTTAATACATTTATTTAGTTGCGGTGGGCTCCGGGAGCGGCGGGGTAGGGGTTAATAACTTTATGTATTTGGCGGCAGTGTTGGGCGGTAGATTAGGGGTTAATAACATAATGTAAGTGGCGGCGGTGTAGGGGGCAGCAGATTAGGGGTGTTTAGACTCGGGGTACATGTTAGGGTGTTAGGTGTAAACATAACTTTTATTCTCCCATAGGAATCAATGGGATATCGGGCATCACTGAACATGAGCTTTCGCTGCTTTCAGACTCCCATTGATTCCTATGGCATCCGTCGCCTCCAGGGCGGAAAATAGCAGCAGAATTGAAAGTGAGTTCTGCAAAATATGGTACAGGGACTGAAGTGACATACCAAACGAGATACACACGGTGGACTAGAAGAAGAAGACAGTGAGCTACATGATGTTCAGAAAGAGGGAATAGGCAATTGGTAAACTCTGAAACAGAACAAAAGTAGCTGAAAATCAGGACAAGTTGAGAGAGAATCTTGGTGAGAGGAAAATACATCCATTCTATAAGATTATAGGAGAAAGTAAGCTGGACATGCTTTAAACCCACAGGGGCAGTATAGTTGTCAATTCATAAGGGAAATGCTGTCAGAGAAGTGAAAGGGAGCCCGAGAGCACAATGATTAAGAAACTCTGTGGTTGACCTGGGGAAAGCAGCAACAACAACACATAAAGAAAGGAGAAAGAAAGTGCAAAACACAAAAGCTTGCAAAGAAAAGATTGTGAGGGAATAAATGAGGATGTGTGTTGGAAAGTACTATGAGGAACAATAGAATTCCAACACTATCTCCCAGTTAGCTACCAGTCCTGGCTGTAACAGCCTCCATATTATAGTGCAGCAGGAATATGGTCAAAAACTTGCTGGCATGGAGAGAAATCTCGCCAAATCTTTAGGGCTACTTTTGAGCATTTTATTGCAATATACTGTAGGTGTTTCATCTTCCAATCCAGAACTCTACTTAAAGAGATAAACAACTCTCAAGAAAATAATTGCCTTTTTGAAAGTCTTTGTGGGTACTGACAAGACATATTAGATCATCTCGCCAGAGCAAAGAGGTTTAGATCATCAAGCCCTCAGGCCCTGATATTCAAAGGTTCTCCAGCTTGGAGAAAAATTGCAATTCAGATTTCACAGAGGCTGAACTCACTGAATATTTAAAAGACAAAGAGCGGAACTCTCCAGCCCTGCAAGATGTCTCTTATTTATATAAATGACGGAGAAACAAGCCCGGTGTAATATAGCACTGAATAATATGACATTTTTGTTACACTTTGTGCTTTGTATTTTAGATTATGTTACACTTTAAAATGGTTCTTTTCAGTATTATAGCATTTAAGCTTTGCACTTTCTCATTTATATTTTAATACATTTAGATTTAGCTCTAGCACTGATTTTACAAATTCTGATTTTGTATTGAAAGTTCCTGTGTTACATTAACATAGAAATGTATAGAGTATGATCCTAATGTGTAGCTTTTACAAATTACATTGCACCTTGAATTTTCTGCATTGCAAACTGACAGTTTTAGAAAGTGGGAGGGACAGGGCAGTTCCCTGGGCTGAACAAGTTGAGTTCCCAGGGTATGCCTGAAGCTCTCTTACAAGTCTTGTGAAATTTTTTAAGCAGTTTCCACAATCTGGTCTCACTGACTTATCTCGCCAGCTGTATGCAGGTGAAGTTTGCTCTAAATTCACCATTCACTGATTTTAACTTACAGAACAATAATATATACTAATATGTAACAAAAACAAGTTAAACTGTAGTGAAAACATTTCAGTTTAATTTGTAATTGATGCAAACTGAGCCTTTATATCAGCCCCAGGTGTTCTCCAGTTATCTTCTCTCTCCCATGTGAAATTTTGTATCCCAGAGAGCTTCATTACTTTCTATGGAAGGCATCTCTCACCTCTGTGAGACTTCCAGGTTATGCCCTTTTTCTTAGAAAAGTCAGTGAGTTCAGCCCCAGTAAAGTCTGCATGATAATTTCTCTCCAAACTAGAGTATTTGATTGTCTGGCCCATAGAAAGCAATGAAGCGCTCTGTAAAACTAAAGCAGACAGTTTTTCAGTTTTATTTTAAATAGACAACATGATAAGTGCAATGCAATTTGTAAAAGATAAACATAAATATACAAAGTATGATCCTAATTTGTTAAAAGTTACACAGAAACTGTGTAAGCATAATCAGAATTTGTAAAATCACAATCCTAAATACACTGCTGTATATAAAATAAAATACAAAATAGAAAGTGCAAGATTTAAATGTAATAAAATGTAATATGGAGTGTAAAGTAATATAAAATACAAAACACAAAGAATAAATGCAGTAGAACTCTCATGTCCTGCAGTGCTATATTGCACTGGGCTTATCTTTCCTTCACATACAGAAATGCAGGGAAGGTCCCTTTGAGAAGTAAAACAAAATTTGCCCTTTGAAAATTTCACTAGGGATCTCGCAGTACTAAAGGATCATTTTAGAATATCTCACCTGAGCAGAGAGGTTCTGAATATCAGGCCCTCAGTGAGTAGCAGGAGGCTGAGATTGTTGGAGATAAAAAGTTCATAGACAGAAGCTGGCTTGTTGCACAAATTGGGCGTGATGATCTAAAGCTCTCTGTTCTTGCAAGATTTTATAAGAATTTGATAAAATTGGAGTGTGAGTGCTGCTTATCTAGCTATGCAAGGTTTGGTATTGGAAGGAGAGACACCTTCATTACAAAATAATGCTAAAAAAAAGTCTCAAAAGATTTTGCGTGATTTCTCTCTATGATGGCGAGTTTTTGATCATCAGACCCCAAGGGCCTGATTATCTAAACTTTGCCAGATCAGACGTGTTTTTTTACGCTGACCCTTGCAGGAGTTACCCTAATGGAATTATCTTAAAAAAGGGGAAGTTCCTGCGAGTGGCGCAATGTCTCTGAAATCGGCATTCAGGATGGTGTACTGTACAAGGGGTCAAGGGTCATCATTCCTAAATCATTAAGATCGGAGATGCTGATGCGTATTCATGCCAGTCACATTGGTGGAAAACCATGCTAAAGGCAGGCACTATATTGGCCCAACATGCAAAATGAGATTAGAGACTTTGTTAGCCGTTGTTCAGCATGCAATGAATATGCACAGGCACAACAGAAAGAACCCATGATGTCACATGTGCTGCCCACATGGCCTTGGCAAATTGTAAGCATGGATTTACTTAATTATGCTGGGCAAGATTTTCTACTAATCGATGATCACTATTCTGACTTTTGGGAGATTGAGCTGCTTCCAGACCGGTCTGCTGAAACTACAATCAAGCGTTGTAAAGCACAATTTGAACATCATGGACAGCCAGACAGGGTAATCTCAGATAATGGACCTCAGTTTACATGTGAGCAATTCAGATGGTTCTCTACAGATTGGGGGTTTGAGCATCTTACCTCTTCCCCGCGACACCCTCAAGCTAATGGCAAAGTGGAATCAGCTGTAAAGATAGGGAAGAATCTTTGCAAGAAGGCCAAGTATGAAGGTAATGACCCATGGAAAGCCATTCTACATTGGAGGAACACCCCAACTGAAGGGATGGACTGTAGTTCAGTACAGCGCTTGATGTCAAGGAGGCTGAAGACTTCATTGCCAGTTGCAAATAAATTACTTGAACCTTGTGTGGTAACAGGGGTACTGGAGAAACTGTGACAGAGGATACAGATCTCTAAACTGACATACGATGTGTCTGCCAAAGACTTACCTGAACTAAGCATTGGAGAGCCAATCCATATGAAGCCACTCCCTGGTGACAGGACTGGTCGCTGGAGACTGGGTACCTGTGTTCAGAGGGTTACTCCTCGCTCATATCTTTTGGATGTGGAAGGCAGTCTCTACCACCGCAATCAAGTAGACCTGCAAGTGGCAGAACATCTCACCACACAAGCCTATAAGCATCCTGCACTTGAGCTTTC